>NW_028270188.1:9774439-10093444 GCF_037043375.1 Chiloscyllium plagiosum
GAGACAAAGAATCTGCGTGGAGTTCAAAAAAAATGGACTGGGTTCCATTCTGATTTTCGTGTTATTGTCCAGGCTGCAGAATTACGTTTTGTGTATCCACATGCAAAATCGTTTCCTGGTGACATGCATGAATTTGCAGTGACTGGGATCAGGCTGGCCTCGTCGCTGCACAATGAAAGCCTTAGCATGTATTTTGGTAAAGTAAAACTGGCCGAGGACAATTGCGGTTTCAGTAACTGCAATCTGAAGTTCGAAGTCGCTGACACCCAGGTTTCAGAATCTAGCCGATTTCTTTGCACCTCAGACTCTGTGGTGCAATTAGTCAGCACGTTCGGCTGTTCACCAAAATATTTGTGAGTTACTATGGCTCATTCACGAAGTATTCGAGGTGCATCTTCCAAATCATGCAACACACTGTGTTTGTCAGAAGTTTGGAACACACTTGTGCAAGCAGAAGCGGATACAGGATTAGTTGTTAATTATAAATCTGAGACAGCCATTTTGGTATTGCAGAGGAGACTGTCACACTCCTTAGATTAACTACTTCATATCGTTTAATCTGTGACAGAGGGTGTGACTGGGAATGAGGCAGGTAGAGGGAAACAGAGGGTAATACTGAAGGACTCTCAGCCTTTTAGCCACTCCAACAGGTTTGAGTTACTTCCTCCCTGTGTGGATGAAAATGCTGGCTGTAGGGAGGATGAGCAAAGTGAGGACAGAAATGTGGCTGAGGTGGTAATTCAAGAGGAGGGAGAAAAGAGAAATATCGGTATAATCGGGGACAGTAACTGCCAGGAAATAGAGACTGTCCCCTATGGCTCGTCCCAAGGGTCCTGAAAGCTCTATTGTCTGCTTGGTGCGCATTTTCAGGTTACTCATCTGGGCTGCAGATGAACTTGGAGTGGGAGAGGAATGATCCAGATGTTGATGTAGGTGGAAAGAGGAAAGAATTTCTGTTGATTGAATTTAGGTTGGTGCTAAATTAGAAAACATGCACAAAAGTAATAATCTCTTGATTACTACCTGGTCCATAAGCAAATCTGCACAAGATCAGCAAAACTAACGAGGTAACTGTGTGGTTGAAAGACTTGTGTGGGAGAAATGCGTGATATTTCATTGTATTTTTAGGTCAGAACTGGCGAAGGATTGAACTGGCCCGTGGGATAGTGTCCACCTGAATGATGTTGGAGCCAAAGTCCTTGGAAAAGCTGAAAGCTTTGGTCTGTCGGTAGAACTTTAAAGTAAATAATATGTGTTTGTTTTAGTTGCACAGAAAATTGTGGAAAATGTCAAAGAAGTGACAGTTTAAAATTTCTGCAACAAGTAATTTGACAGAACGTATGTAAAGCAAAAGGAATCTACTTCAGGCACAGCAGGGAAGGGGACATCTACCGCCCTCTTTCCCTGCTCAACATCTTTCCCATCTATCCGCTCAACCCTCCTCTCCAATCTAACATCTTCTCCCCGCTTTTATCTACCTATTGTATTCTCAGCAACCTTGCACCCAGTCCCAAACTGCCGCTATTTATCCCTCAGCTCCCCAGGCCACCAGCTTCATTTCTGATGAAGGGCTTACGTCCGAAACGTCAATCCTCCTGCTTCTCGGATGTTGCCTGGCCTGCTGTGATTTTCGAGCACCACATTCTTGACTCTGATCTCCAGGATCTGTGGTCCTCACTTTCCCCTGAGGTTTGAAAAGGTCAACACAGAATAGGCACAGAATTGTGGTGGATACATCTGGAGTGATGTGTATACTAAAATAAACAGGAGGGCACGTCTTCAGCACCAACATGGAGCCTGGCACCAACGGGCTCACCGTCATCTCTCACAAACAATGAATGTCTTTCTTGTTCCCTGGTGCCTCATCTGTTCTCGTTTCACCCTGATTTCACATCAGGAAATTGCATCTGACCTTGCTGATGTGGGACCTTTACATGCAGGGAAGACATTCTGATGCTTTCATTTATTGGTCACAGCATTGAGTATCGGATTTGGGAGGTCATATTACGGCTGTGCAGGAAATAGGTTCAGTCAGTTGTTGGAATATTGTGTGCAATTCTGGTCTCCCTCTTCCGGAATGGATGTTGTAAAACAAGAAAATTATCAGAAAAGATTTACAAGGATGTTGACAGAATTAGAGGATTCGAGCTACCGGGAGCGGTCAAAGAGAATGTCACTGTTTTCCCTGGAGCGTCAGGGGCTGAGGGATGAACTTATAGATATTTATAAAGTCATGAGGAGCGTGGATAGTGTAAATAGATAGGGACTAATTCCTGGGTTGGAGCTAGTCCAGAACTAGAGGCAACAGATTTACTTCTCTCGCCGTCGCTGAAAATAAGGATCAGTTCCCCGCAGGTGTATGACCCTTTTTTTTCGATATCAGACAAAAGCAGATGTTGATGGACGACCTGGTTCTGAGGAAGGGTCACATGACGTTAGCTCTGATTTCTCCACACAGATGAAGCCAGAACTAATGAGTTTTTCAGCAACTTCTGCTTTGTTTCCCAACTCAAAGTTCCATCCAATTTGTTGTGTCGTGTGAGTTTAAACTGTTCCAGGGAAAATAGTTCTGAAATTACCACTCGGAACTGCAGAGCACTCAAGTATGCAGGCCAAGTGCTGGAAACCGGGATGATGGGTTGCTATCAGTATTTTATCACCTCGATGACTCTAAAACATTGGAGGAGAAAAATGTCGTCATTGAATATAATAAAAGTCTAACGCTGTTTCCTTATCTAACGATGGAGGCTGTATTGCCTCCATCCCTGGTCATAGAGTCTGTAGGATTCGGCGCTTCTACCAGGACTTCCCGGGTTCCGAATTATTTCTTATTCCTGACTGTCACAACTGCAAAAACCGAGTAGGTCTGATGGGAATAAATATCTGGGAACAATATCAATATCAGCTACAAGGAGAGGCAGAGACTGTTTTCCCTGGAGCGTCAGAGACTGAGGGATGAAATTATAGATGTTCATAAAGTCATGAGGGGCGTGGATAGGGGAAATAGATCAGT
Source organism: Chiloscyllium plagiosum (assembly GCF_037043375.1). Classification (NCBI taxonomy): domain Eukaryota; kingdom Metazoa; phylum Chordata; class Chondrichthyes; order Orectolobiformes; family Hemiscylliidae; genus Chiloscyllium; species Chiloscyllium plagiosum. The sequence goes on from NW_028270188.1 coordinate 9,777,453, forward strand.
ACGTATCCCTGGGATGGACTTAGTCCCGAATTAGAGGCCACAGATCCAGAGTGGGAAGGGAAAAAAATAAATGGGATCGAAGTGGCAATATTTCACACAGAGGGTAGTGTGTGTGTGCAATGAGCTGTTAAAGGAAATGGTGCTGGCAGGTACAATAACTCCATTTAAAAAGTTAAAAATCGCACAATAACAGGTTATCGTCCAACATGTCATTTGGATGCATTCGCGTTTGTAGCGCTGTGCCTTCATCAGGTGATTTTGGGGAGTAAGGTTGTAAGACGCAGCTCGTGAATCCAAATACAACTGTTGGACTTTAACCTGCTGTTGTGTGTTTTTGAACTTTGTGCACTCCAGTTCAACACTGGCATCTCCAAACCATTCAAAAGGTCATCTGAATGTGTATATGAACAGGAAGTGTTCAGAGGAATATGGGCCAAGTTCTTGCAAATGGGACTCGATTAATTGAGGATATCTGCTCGGCATGGGCAATTACGTACGAAGGATACGTTTCTGTTGTGGAAAACTTACGATTGATACACTGCTGCATTCTGCTTCTAAAGATCAGATAGTATATCATATTGATTACTGTAAGTCATAACCATTAACAGGCCATGCCACTAAATCATAATGACTAAACAACCAGGGAAGTTCTCTGTTGATATCACACTGGGCACGACCTGACTCAGCATTGCATTCGTCCATCTTTATAGCCATGATTCCTTCAGCTCTGTTACAACCTATTTCAAATACATAGGCTATTCGCTGCAGTATATAATTCATGGCAACCCCACCTTACAGGTGTCCTGCTGTGGCACAGTCGTTACAATATTGCTCTTGTAAGCATGGGATTGTGCGTTTGCGCCTCCCTGAGTCACGTGTGAATTTCTGTGCAACTGCCGCATCCAACCTCCAAAGGTGAACTTTGCTGCAAACAGATTCTACAGATGCAGCTTGAAATAGGAACAAAAACGTCAAGCAGGTGAAATACTACTTTCTGAATTTGGTCACCCCTGAGGCCTCTGTCACTCACGGGGGGACGTGTTTGAATGACTCTATGTTTCAGTAAAAATAAGGCTCAGTTCCCCGAGGGCGCATGAGCACTTTTATTTTTTCAATCTCAGACAACAGCAAATGTTAATTAACGCCCTGGTTCTGAGGAAGGGTCACCGAAACCATAACGTAAGCTCTGATTTCTCCTCATAGATGCAACCGGAACTGCTGAACTTGTCAGCAAATTCTGCTTTGTTTCCCAACTCAAAGTTCAGTCCAACTTGTTGTGTCGTTTGAATATAAAATGTTCCAAGAAAATATTATTGAGATGACCACTCGGAACTGCAGAGCACTCAAGTGCTGGAAACCAGGATGATGGGTTGCTGTCAGTATTTTATAACCTCGATGACTCTAAAATATTGGAGTAGAAACTTATCGCCATTGAATATTATAAACGCTGTTTCCTCATCTAACGATGGAGGCTGTCTTTCCTCCATCCCTGGTCAGACACTGTGAAGGATTCGCCGCTTTTACCACCACTTGCCAGCTTCCGAATCCAGATGCGAAAATTCATATTTATTATTCCTGACTGTCGCAACTGCAAAATCTGAGTAGGTCTGACGGGAATCAATATCTCAGAACAGTTAATGTCGCCGAGAACATCAGAGCGCCTCCGGAAAAAGGAGCAAGTTTGCAAACTGTCTTTAATCAATGGCAGGAAACATTGCTGTTTGTTGGAACATGAACGCTACATTTTCATGTTTGAAGACATTTCTGAAAAGCATTCTCTTTCTCGGAACAGTTTTCCACTTTTCCTCATGATGCCATCAGCTTTGGATTAAATCGGCCAGGCTCCCACTAATGACGCTTCTTAGCATCCCCTCTGCTCAATTGCCGTGTACTGTCCCTCAGAGTAAACCACCGCCAGTTGTCTCTCTCCAATAACAGTCCAGAATTAAGATGGTGACTTTACCGTTAAATATGTGGCTCACTGTTACACTTTGTGATATCACAACCCTGGAGCGCACAAGGGACATTTTATTCTCTATTACATGCATTATATAGATCAATTATGCTGGTAGGAGGTAAACAGAAAGATTCGTCGTATGTATAATACCAAATAAATTGAGTATCTAAAATGGCGGCCTCGTAACCCATCACAGCGACTCAGTGAGTATCACTAAATAAAATTCATAGAGTAAATGAAGAGTGCGCAGGGTTTGATCAAATCTGGTAGAATACTTTGAGGAGTCGAAGAGCAAGTGAGACAAAGCAGAGCCAGTGGATGTGACTTGTTTGCATTTCCAAAGGGCATTTGACAATGTGCATTTTGGGGAGATGTTTAGTAAGAATGCATTGTGTTACGGGCAAAGTACTGGCATGGATTGAAGAGTGGCTGAGTGGCAGAAAACGTAGAGTTGGGATAGCGGGTTTTTTTTCAGGATGGCAGGCAGTGACGCGTGGAGTTCATCAGGTGTTTGTGTTGAAACCATAATTTTTCACGTTACGCGTGAATGATCTTTTGAAAGGAATAGAGGGCGTTATTATTACGTTTTCAGATGAGACAGTTTTAGGGAGACAGGTGAGTCGCATTTAGAAGCGGGGAGGCTGCAGAATGACATGGACAATCTCGGAGTGTGAATAAAGATTTGGCAAATGCAATACTGTATGAAACAACGTGTGATCAGAAGTATTGGGCAGAAGAGTAGAGATATAACTATTTTCTGAAAGGGAAAAGGCTTCTGAAATGGGAAGTGCAAAAACATTTGGGAGATCAAGTTCAGTCTTAATGTTGACATGTAGGTTATTTCAGAGTTGATGTGAGATACATTTGCTCAATCGCGATAATCGAAAGAGATTCTACAAGGGCATTACAAGCAAAAGAATAATTAGTGCCTTTTAAGATGAAAATATTTATCTTTCTGTCCAATCGCAGTAGATGAGAGAGATACGACATGACAGTCTCGCAGGTTTTGCTGTCGATGTTTGAGAACTCAAATTGATGTTTTAAAAACAGTTCACAATTCTACAGAAGAAGTGTTGGAGATCTTTGAAAATAAATTTTGGATATATTTCTGGGATCAGATTTAGTGTCTCCCACGACTCTGCGGTTGGCTGTGAGGAAAATATGGGGCCCCTTTCAGTAATAATTTTATTATCTATTACCACAGGTGAAGTGCCAAATACCTGAGGATTACCGAATGTTGTGCATTTATTTGCACCTAGAAACCTGTGAACTTTTGGACTGTGATTCTGGCTTTGGTGGTGGGTAAGTTATTGGAAGCGATTCTAAAAGATAGGACATGTATGCATTCTGAGTTAAAGAATAATTAGTTATATTCAGCATGGTTTTGAGTGAGGGAAATTGTGTCTCACAAACATGGTTGTATTTATGAGAAAATATCTGAGAAGATTGATGAGGGCAGAGCAGTAGACAGTGTTCACTTGGACATTGGTAATTCCTTTAACAAGGTTCCACATGGTCGTTTTATTCTTACAGTTAGGTTACATGTGAATCAGGGTGAACTTTCCATTTGGATATAAAATTGTTCTGATAGCATGAGACAGACACAGAATGTGACGGTCGCTTCTTTTTCAGAATGAAGGACTGTTCGCAACAGTTTATGACAGGGATCGGTGCTGGGTCCACTTCTGTTTCTCATTTTCATATAAGCTATTTAAATGAAAATATGCAAAGCATGGGAAGTAAATTTGTAGGTGCCAGCAAAATTGGTGGCAGGGTCAATTGTGAAGAAAGTTATCTAAGATTACAAAGATCAATATGTGACTCGACGAAGGATTAGCAGGCTGTGTTTAATTAGGATAAATGAGAGGATCAATACTTAGACAATTAATAGTGCGCGTTTGGGTGATGTTGTAGAATAGAAAACCAAGGAGTTCTGGCGCATAATTATTTGAAGTTTGCATGACATGCAGTTCGGGTGGTAAAGGAGATGTTGATGATGCTCATTTCGTTAAGTATAAGAGTTGGGACGTCATCTTTTGGGAGAACATGACGTTGGTGAGGCATTGCCAGGAGTAGTCTGCGCAGTCGTGATTTAGGAACAATACTGTTAAGCTGGGGAGGGTGCAGTAAAAATATGTCAGGCGTTTGTTAGGAATGGACGTTTTGTATTTGATGGAGAAGCTGGAAAGTCTGTGGCTCGTTTTCAGTGGAATGTAGGAGATGAAACGGTGACCTTATAGCAGGCTATAAAGTTTTAAACGGTATACATAACGTGAATGGCAGGTTCATTTTTACCTTGAATGAGGCATTTCAAAATTAGTGAACAGATTTTTAAGGTGAGAGGAGGAAGACTTAAAAAGACATAACAGAACTTTTTTTAAAAAAGAGACTACTTTATAAAGAGAGTGTTTCGTGTGTGGAATGAACTTCCTGAGGGTGTGGTGGATGCGAGTACAGTTACAGCATTTGAAAACTGGTTGAGCAATAGAAAAAAGCTTTCATATGGCCTTTATTCAGGTACATGAATAAGATTTTTTCGTAGTGATAAGGACAAAGCAAAGAGAGATGGGACTTGTTCAATTTTCGATTCTGGTTGGCATAGACTAGTTGGGTGGAAGGGTCTCTTTCAATGTTACATAACTGCATAGCTCTATCTGAGCCTGCCTGCAATGAAACAGATTATTTGAAGAGTCTGCACTCCTGTGCAGAAAATTGGCAATGATAAAATTGGCTGAATTACTTCTTTCTGTGCCATGCTGTATTTAAGCCTGATTTCTGCAATCTCTGTTCGCCATAGTGAAAGTCAATGACTGGGATTGTTGGGAAAGTCTCTCCGCGAATTTATGTACATCTGAGTTGGCTGTCAGTGTGAAATAAGCTGAGAGAATGGAGCAGGAATAGAGCTGAGAAAGATGGGGTACTGGGTTTGGAAATTGATTTTGTTCTTCACACACCAACACACTGCAAACCTCAGCTGATTGTTTTTCTCATTGCTCCTCTTCACACACTTGCTCCATCCTATCCCAACCACCTTTGTCCTACAACATTTCCAAAGATGTTTACTTATTTCCGACTTACTACGTTCATTTATAAGAACATTCAACAGTTTGAGAACTGAATCGAAAACAAGAGAGAGAGCAGTCAGTCCAAAAGCTTTGAAAATGATTCTGCATTTTCTTGACCCATCATGAAGTGATGCAGTCCGTGTGGTGAAGCTTATCACAGATTGCCATTCATTAAGGAGTTATCGGATTTTCAATGATATCTGATATCTGTGCTGATATATGTGTCAACTATTTTTGCCTATCACCTTTAAAGGCATGTAAACATAGAAAATTGAAACAGAAGTAGATTGTTGTTGTGTTGATTCTGCTGCAATGTTCACTGTAATCAAGTCTGGTCATTGCATTCAGTAGACTGTTCTTACTGTGGATCCGTAGTGTTTGATCCCTTTAGAAAACAGAAATATATTTTCTTCATGGAAACATTCCGTGGGTTGACTTATACACCATGCTGTGGCAGAACGTTCCACAGGATCACCGGCCTGAGGGAACTATATGGCTTGCCCGATATCTTAAAACTGTGAACCCCACACCGATGGGTCTGCACTCCGTGGTCATGAGGGAATCCTTCCTACATTTAACATGCTAATCATGTTAGAATTATATTAGTTGCTGTGACATCCTACTTCTTTCTTCTAAACATCAGTGGATTTAATTCGAACCAATTCGAATTGTTCCCAAAGTTCAGTCCTGCCATCTGAAGAATCGCTTTGTTAAATATTTGTTGTGCAGTCTCCACAAGCCAAACGTGCAAATAATACTCCACGTATGGCCTCACCAAGACGCTCTACAATTTCAACAAGACATCCCTGTTCCTGCACTCAAGTCCTCTTGCTACAAAGGTTAACATGCCATTTGCCTCCTTTCCCTCCTGCTGCACCTGCATGCATACTTTCAGTCATTTGCATACACAGGCACCATGAGTAGTTTCTCATTTCCCTTTAGTAAATCCATGCTGACTGACTGTCCAATCCGTTGATTGGTTTCCAGTTTTAGGCTAACTGCACTTTCATTCCATGTTTCATATTTACCTTTTTTAAAAAAAAGTGTAGTCACATCAGCTATCTTCCAATCCATTGGAAATTGTTCCAGATTCTACAGAATCTTGAAACTTCAGATTACTCTATTTAGGTTCAACTCCTTGTTTCATATTAGATCCACTTGGGCCACTTTGTTAAGTATGCTTCGGTGGAGAGTAGTTTTCCTGTGATATCTTTGCTTTTAATCCTATAAACTTCCCCAACACCATTACCCAACAAATACTGATGAAGGTGATAGGTCAGGGAGGAGACGGTGGAGTGGATAGGTGGAAAAGGAGATAGGCAGGTAGGACAAGTCCGGAAAAGTCATGGGGACAGTGCTGAGCAGGAAGTTTGGAACTAGGGTGAGGTGGGGGAAGGGGAAATGAGGAAACTGTTGAAGTCCACATTGATGCCCTGGGGTTGACGTGTTCCGAGGCGGAAGATGAGGCATTCTTCCTCCAGGCGTCTGGTGGTGATGGAGCGGCGGTGAAGGAGGCCCAGAACCTCCATGTCCTTGGCAGAGTGGGAGGGGGAGTTGAAATGTTGGGCCACGGGGCGGTGTGGTTGATTGGTGCGGGTGTCCTGGAGATGATCCCTCAAGCTCTCTGCAAGGAGGCACCCAGTCTCCCCAATGTAGAGGAGACCGCATCGGGAGCAACGGATACAATAAATTATATTAGTGGATGTGCAGGTAAAATTTTGATGGATGTGGAAGGCTTCTTTCGGGCCTTGGATAAAGGTGAGGGATGAGGTGTGGATGCAGGTTTTACAGTTGCTGCGATGGCAGGGGAAGGTGCCAGGATGGGTAGGTGTGTTCTAACGGGGCTTGGACCGGACCAGGTCGTCACGGAGGAAAGGTCTTTGCGGAAGGCGGAAAGGGGTGGGTAGGCAAATATATCTCTGGTGGTGGGGTCTTTTTGGAGGTGACGGAAATGTCGGCGGATGATTTGGTTTATGCGAAGGTTGGCAGTGTCGAAGGTGAGTACCAGGGGCGTTCTGTCCTTGTTACGGTTGAGGGAGTGGGGTCTGAGGGAGGAGGTGCGGGATGTGGACGAGATGCGTTGGAGGGCATCTTTAACCACGTGGGAAGGGAAATTGCGGTCCCTAAACAAGTAGGCCATCTGGTGTGTTCTGTATTGGAACTGGTCCTCCTGGGAGCAGATCCGGTGGAGGCGGAGGAATTGGGAATACGGGATGGCATTTTTGCAAGAGTTATGGTGGGAAGTATTGTAATCCAGGTAGCTGTGGGTGTCGGTGGGTTTGTAAAGAATGTCAGTGTCAAGTCGATCGTCATTAATGGAGATGGAGAGGTCCAGGAAGGGGAGGGAGGTGTCAGAGATGGTCCAGGTAAATTTAAGGTCAGGGTGGAATGTGTTGGTGAAGTTGATGAATTGCTCAACCACCTCGTGGGGCCCATACGTGTGCCCATGGCTACCCCTTTGATCTGGAGGAAATGGGTGGATTCAAAGGAGAAATTGTTAAATGTGAGGACCAGTTCGGCCAAACGAATCAGAGTGTCGGTGGAGGGGTACTGTTGAGGACATCTGGAGAGGAAGAAACGGAGGGCTTGGAGGCTCTGGTCATGGCGGAAAGAAGTGTAGAGGGATTGGATATCCATGGTGAAGATGAGGCGTTGGAGGCCGGGGAAACGGAAGTCTTGGAGGAGGCGGAGGGCGTGGGTGGTTTCTCGAACGCATGTGGGGAGTTCCAGAACTAGGGGGGGATAGGACAGTGTCGAGGTAAGTGGAGATGAGTTCAGTGGGGCAGGAACATGCTGAAACAATGGGTCAGCCAGGGTGGTCAGGCTTGTGGATCTTGGGAAGGAGGTAGAACCAGGTAGTGTGGGATTCCCGGACTATGAGGTTGGAAGCTGTGGGTGGGAGAACTCCTGAGGTGATAAGGTTCTCTATTGTCGTGGAGATGATGGTTTGGTGATGGGGGTAGGGTCATCGTCGAGGGTGCAGTAGGAAGAGCTGTCCTCGAGTTGGCGTTTGGCTTCAGCGGTGTAGAGGTCAGTGCGCCAGACTACCACTGCACCCCCTTTATCCGCTGGCTTGATGGTGAGGTTGGGATTAGAGCAGAGGGATTGGAGGGCTGCGCGTTGTGAGGGTGAGAGGTTGTCTCGTTACGTTACTGATGGTCAGAGACCAGAAGGTGAGGCCTTTCAGTCCATCTAGTATGCTCCGCCATGTGATCATGGCAGATGTGGGTCTCAACACCACTCTCCTGCATTCTTCCTGCAATGCTTACTCGATCTGATTTTAGGATCCAGTGCTTTTCCAACGTGGGTCTGAACCCGGCCCCCTCCGTGAATATTGGCAGCTAGTTGCAATGTTTTTGAGCGTGACCAAATTTAATATGATGCCAGTACGGCAAACACGATCTCCCGTGAGCAAGGCAATCACCACTTGTGTTGGGATGGGAGGGGTGGGGTCAAGTCACTGGCCCTGTTGTTTTTCTGTTGGGGAGCGGTTATCACGTTCACCTCCAACATGAAGTATCCCTGCTTCCAATTGTCCTGCGCAAAGAATGATAGGCTTGTTTCTAAACATGGATCGATCTTATTGCTTGCTGGTCTTGCAAGTAAACTTTCCTCTTATTGTCCCAGCCCATTCCTGCCGCTGTGGTGAAAGGGAATACAAGTCCAATAATTGTTGCGTACAATTTTCTTCGTCATCTATTCTTCCTTGTTCTGAATATGCACGGATGTTTCCACCACGGACGGGAACTATTTTTAAAAGAGCAGTCGGCGAGCCCTGATTCTTTCTGTAGAGAAGAAGTATCAGCTTCAGCGAAAGTTCCCGTTTTCAGAGACGGGCAGAAACATTGTTGTTCCTTCCTTATGGGCGACAGGCTTCCGGATTGTGGTGGATGGGGATTTATTGCAGTCTCTTTAGCAAACCTCGAATTGAATTTAGTCGCTCATCATTACTTTAATAGCGAAAAGGGACACAATTGCAAATACTTGCTGCATGAATTCCTTTTTTTCAAATTTGTCTCTGCAGCGATCCTGAATATGCACTGATGTCTGCAGAACTTGTGGCTATCCTAATTAAAAGGGAAGGTACGAGCTCCATTTCGCCTCAGTGCCCCAGAGAAAATTTTCGCAGCCGAAATTCGCATCAGATGCGGGACATCCCGGTTCAAAACGAGGCAGAAACATCTTTGTTTCATTTTTACACATGGTAGCCTTTTGGAATGACGTGAACAGAGCATCCGTGTTTGATATTCTCATCAGCAAAACTGTCTTGGAATTTGCACGCTCATATCTGCTGCCGTGGTGCAAAGGAATATAATTAATTCGCATTAATTACTGTGTGAAACTTTGTTATGTTTTATTCTCCTCGGGGAAAGAGGATTGGAGATGATGAAGGGCTTAAGCCAGAATCGTCGATTCTCCTGAATCGTCGATTCTCCTGCTGCTCCGACCTGCTGTGCTTTTCCAAAATCACTTTCTCTGCTAATTTTCTGTCCTCCCTGTTCCTAAATAGAAGTCAAATTGTTCACCTTGGTTGGCCGTGCTGTGTTAGGCCAGTTACCGGGCATTGATCACTTCTGCACCAGTCATACAGCATTTGTTTTACATGCGAAGGTGGCCTGGTTCAGTGTCAAGGGGAAATCTCATTTGCTGGGGTCACAACGAACATTGGATTCTGATGTATGGTCTCTGTCAACTGTATCCAAATCTAGAGTGGGAAATGCCTGATAGGGACGTTGTCTGCCGTTTCTCAACCTTTGTGAAACAAAAGCAGAAAACCTTAATCATGATTGGCAGCAATTCACATTTTCGCGATTTTAAGCACAGGGCACATTTACCATTTATTCGGTCTGCAACAGGAATTAAAAGATTTACTTCCACAGATGAACTGCCTGACTCACGCTGTCATGTGGTCGCTCTGAAATCTAAGCCATGTTGGAACTGAAACTGAGGAAATGCTAGTCTTTCTTACGAATGACTACGTATCAATTTTGTTTCATTTATCTCAGAAACGTCCAAACAGGGAGGAATAGGAAACGGAGGGACATGCAGTTCTGGTGAAACACCTCTTTGATTCAGTCATCAACAAGTGGCGTTAAAACGACTCATGAGAGAGAGCGCAAAGAACAATAAAAAACACGTTTTGTCATATCGAACAAAGAAACGTATAAATACAAAGGAGGAATCAGCAGCAGTGCTTCGCCCGAAGGCCCACTGAAGATGTTAATAGATTGACGAAACGAATGAAAATGAACAGTCCAAATCAGCGAGCAAGCCTACGTCCAGATAAATAGTGGGGGTGGGTGAGGCTATAGTGAGTCGTGCTACCCCGAAGGTCGAGGTGGAAATGGGGATGCAGGAAGCCAACAGTGATGTCCTTCTCTGACGGTACAGAGGTGCGTGAAATGCCGAGTCTGGGATCTCCAAACTCACCCGGAACACCTTCTATTGTTGTGGAGCAGGGAGCAAGTTGACATTAGGGTGGGGGTTTGAGCCTCACGTGGACCAACTTGTTTTGACTTGGAGCAGCAGGACTTATGGGAATATCAGGCTGGGAGCTCCAACCTCACTTGCTGCCGTTTTTACTGACATTGAAAAGGAAGCACTGGGAGGTCAGGCTGTAAGGTCCAATCTCACCAGCTGCAGTTCTTATTCGCATGGAGCAAGGACCATTTGAACGTCAGGCTTGGAGATTGAAACACACCATAAGCAGCTTCTGTTGACATTGAGAAGGGAGCATTGGGACATCTGAGGGAAAGGATGCTCAGCAATTTTAATCTGAAGTGAAATAGTTTTTAGCAGGACACATATTTGAGGATTGAGAGAATATGTTTCCCAAGGTAAATGTCTCAATTATAAAGAGAAATCCTGCAAAGGTTCAACTCGTGGAGGCGTTCAGTGGTTACCTCTGCAACCTCGAAGCGCCATTTGATCGGGTTCGATTGCAGCATTGGACGACTGTCTCTGTGGAGTTTGAACATTCTCCATGTATGTGTGCGGGCTTTGTCCGGGTTCTCTGTTCACCTCTCACAATATAAAAATGGTCAGTTGTATTGACCATGCAAAATTGCCAATACTGGTAGGTGCATTACTCATATGGGAATGGATCTAGTGGGTTACTCTTTGAACGGTCAGTGTGCAGTTGTTCGGCCAAATGGCCTGTTTCCCGTTTGTAGGGAACCTAATCTGTGCAGAGAGAAACAGAAGTAATTTGTACGCTCTGTGACCTTTCTCATAGGCTGACTCTGCACTGAGTTAAATTTACAGAAGCGAGTTTTAGCTTGTATCATATTATTGATTTTCCTGCGAACTCGCACAGGTCGTAAAAGTCATCTAAAGATCCGAAAATCAATAGGAACATCTACTGTCGTGATTACACTCGAGTTTACCTCGATTTATTTATGAAAAGTAGGGAACTGGAATTGAAATTTATCAGTTTAGCATTAGTCATATTGAATGGTCGCGCAGATATAGGGTGAATGTCAGTTTCATGGGGACAGACGTGTTTTCTTTGCGTCTGTTGCTTTAAAAAGTGGGGGCCATTGGCGTGAAGCAGTGACAGTGATTATCTTTGCTGGTTATTCAACTTGTGAACATCAACGTTGTTGTTCATATTCCTGTTAACAGCACTGCTTTGCAGCATGAATGCATGCTGTAATATCCTGGCCAGTGACACAATGGGTAACGCAGCTATCTACGGATCAGGAGATTGAAGGTTGGAATCCTCTTTGGCTCGACAGCAAGGCCTGTCCGCTTTAACAAACTGATGACGATTTGCTGTGAGGCTAAAATGTGGATATAATTCCTGATATGCAAGTGCAAGAATCCCTTCCATAAATGCCTTGAGTATACCATGGTCACCACAGGAGTGGAAGCTGAAATAGTTTGTTCTTACTGCTTTCTATTTACCAAACCCAGCTGCTCAATTGCTGCAGCCCCAGGGGCTGGCAAGGACACGAAAGAAATACCAAATCTCAATTTTCAAAATCATCAGAAACTCCTTGGGAAACGGAATTAGAGGAGAATAAAGGCTGAAATGACGGACAGATCAGGGACTATCCAGGCATCTTACCCTTCTGTCAGAATCCGACACATCGACACTGATGTTCTCGGGGTGATTAATTGTTCTGAGGCTTTGAAAGGAATCCTGTCACAGATGCCATCACCACACTGTGACGCGCTCAGCTTCATTGGCAAAGAAAACACATTTGTCGTCATGAAGCTTCCTTTCACCCTTAGTCTGTCTAGATAATTTTCACCTCCTCTCTCCTGTTCTTCCTCCATAATTCGAGGGAAACTCAAGCTGAATCCCAGCATCATATATCTCCTTTAATGTTCAGATTTTTAGATTAATTTAATGGACCGAACAAGCTTGCAGGAAATTGAATAGGATGAAAAAAGGATTTTTAAAAACTCTTCCAGAAAATTAACCAACTGTTGAGTCAGACATACGAGAAATGTCAGAGAGCGATACAATTAAATCATTTTCTCACTGTACAGATACTCCTACACTAGCTCACTCTTACTAAAATGTTTATTTACAAATGAGACCATTCCCTGGAGCAGATCCTCCCTCAATCCACAATCATGTGTGCTGACAGGAACTATTTCAATTGTGATTAAAATAGCTCAAGATCTTTTCCCCCAGACAAGTGCTCCCTGCGCCATGCCAATTGAAGCGTCTCCCGGTGACCTTCGACCTCCCAGCCCGATGTCCCAATGCTCCCTTCTCCATGTGAACAGTAGTTGCTCCAGCTGTGGTTGGAGCTTCTAGCCTCAGCGTTTCACGCGCGTCTATGTATTCATAGAAGGACTGCGTGCTCATGGATTTCTTCACCAGACAACAGAGTAGATACAAGCATTCATTCCACTCCCCATTTCCGATTAGATCTTCACCTCTGCACCACTCAGTTTCTCTAATTCCATACCTGGGAACCGGTGTGATGTGAGTGTGCAACAATATTTACTTCCTTGTCTCATGGTTCTGGTAAAGTAACGATGTGAAACTACGGTATTACTGAACACTGCATTTCAACAATACCATGCACTATCGCCTGTACATTTAATCTTTTGTACGAACTTATCGGATTCAGTCTTCAACATTCTCAGTGATGGAAGCTCCACAGTCTGTGAGGACATCGAAGAAGACGATTCAACCCAATCTCAATCCAGTATGTGGTAACTTTTCTTGTTGTGCATGTGCTGCTGTTCTTCACCTATCTATGCCATTGCATTTTTTTGCTTTTTACATCGTGCTATTTCACGTGATCATATCGTGGTTCGTACTCTGCGTTGTGGCCGCAGCAAAGTTCGCTCAATTCCGAGTCATGGCAATGCACATTTTTTCCATTTTATGCCACATCACCTGTGCGAAACAAACAGCAAAAAGAATCATCCCATTTTTAACGGGAAAATACTTTTCAGTCTTTTCTCTGACATCATTGTGTGTCATATGTCAGGATTCAAATTCACCCAATATCGGAGATTTCTCTCCCTTTCACAATCACTATACCTCATTTCCGTCACTCTTCCCATGTCACAGATGCATTGCACTGTTTAACACTCACTTTCACGTTGACCCCATTAAGTCTGTGCTGCAGCTGTCACTGTTGCTCGTTGAACGTGCCCCAATATCACCATCAGGCTCTTCGAAACTCAATGCAATCAGATAAGGTAGCCGCATAACCAATCCTCCTGTATAGTGTTGTATTTGTATGGACCAGAGATTATTGGAGCATCAGGTTCACGAAAAAGGCACTGAACAGTGTCGATGGGAAGAGATTTGTTGGAAAATACCAATTTCGGTGGTTTCTACATATTTGTTTCATATCATCATTCGGCTCTCGCGAGGGTATTGTGTACAATTCTGCAATTCACATTATAGAAGCGATATGACAGTAATCAAAACGGTGCAGAAGTGATTTGTCAATATGTTGTCTGGATTGAAGAAGTGCAGCTGTTAAAGAGTTTCGACAGACTGGAGTTGTTGTCTTGAGAGCAGGGAAGATTGAGAGGAAACATGATTGAGAAGTCGAAAATAATGAGGGGTTTGAATTTGGCAGATTAAATGAAACGCTTCCCTTTGACGGAGGCGTCAATCACCAGGGAACCGTAGATTTAAGTTAAGAGGCAAGAATGTTTGAGTAGATGCAAATAAAAACTTCATCAGACAGCGAGTGTTTGGAATCTGGAATTCACTGCCTCTCAGTGTCGAAGTAGCCTAATAACCCTAATAACCTTCTGAGATGTTCATGTGTGAATTTGTAATGCTTACAGCATACAAGGCCAAAGGATGGAAAATGGGATGAGGAGAGTGAAGCAGTTATTTTTAACAAGAACAGGCACAAAGTCCTCAGAGCTTGGCTAGCTCTGACCTCCTCTGTCGTGTGTTATTTATTATCTTCACTTGTCACGTGGGATTCCAGAGTTCATTTCCTTGCTGGCACAGCCCGGCCTGATTTGGAGTTTCAAGGTTTGTTTAAAGATTTGTAATTCAAGTGCAGGTTGCGGTTTTGGGGATTTTTGGTGGTTTTGAGAAGTTGGTTTGCAGCCGTTTCCTCCGCATTCTCGTCGACATCTTCAGGGCTGCTGAGAGTCCTGTGAAGCGTGGCTGTGCTGTGGCGTTTGGAATTGATTTGAGTTCATTCCCACTGCTTCCGTTTGTCAGTACTGGTAGTTCGTTGCAGATCCCGGTATGTTGGGTGTAGCTCAACGAGCTTGTTGATGGAGTCCATGGATGGGTGTTTTCCTTCTAGAAATGTTCTGGCCGCCCTCTATTTGGCTTGTCCTAATATTTTTGTGTTGCCCCAGTCGAACTTGTTTTTCTCGTCGACTGTGTGTATTGCGACAAGGGAATCTAGCTGTGTTGTTCACTGGCTCCTCCAGAAATACTTTGCCAAAAAAGATATTCCCGCAGAATCCTTGCAGACAAACAACGCTCGGAGAACATGCCATGAACCGACACACTAAGTACTTTACCTTATATATGAAAAAAACCTCAGAACTGACAGCCACTCTCTTCTGACCATTCAGATTTATGAGAGAGCATAAATCCAAAGCCAGGTTCAGCCAACAACTCACCAGAACAAATGCCCACTACCCTGCATGTGCAGTGCACATGTGGACAAACAATGCTCCACGCAAGGAGTGCAGAAAACATTGTAAAGGACCAAGAGGCAGGCAAATCGAGAGCCGCATTCATGAAGAACAACTTGCCCCTAAACGCCAACGCGAGGTGTCCCCAGTAGGTGAACTCAGGGCACTGAGTTTCTCTGATTCCGCGCCTGCGAGCTCGGATTATATGACAGTCTGTGGTAGTGGAGAGTTTGTTGCTGGAAAAGGACAGCATGTAAGGCAGGATGCAAGAAGCAGGAGAATCGACGTTTCGGGCATGAATACTTCATCAGGCTTATACCCAAAACGTCGATTCCCCTGCTCCTCGGGATATTGCCTGACCAGCTATTCTTTCCGGTACCACACTCACTTCTCTGATCTCCAGCACAGAGAGTCCTCACTTTCTCCTCCGCCTGCAGCAGTAGTTAATTCTTTGTTTGAGGGAACTGCTGATGTCACTAGTGTAAACTTCGATTCTGGTGAGTTGCACTGGTCAGAGGCAAAATTTCCTCCTGATCATCAACCCTCCCATCCCCACTGCTCCCTCCAACATAATTGTAAATTTCCCCAGGAAATCTCCCGTTAACCTTATTTGCTTCGAAGAGAACGTTCCCAGAGTCGGGAATTTCTTCACAAAAGATTATTTCCTCAGCTCTGGACCTGGTGCAAAGCAAAAGATTGTGAAAAAGATGCTGCGAAAATGTTGCTGGGCAAAAATTATCAAGAATCAAAACAGAAATTCCAGTCTCCAGATTTGTGAATCTTTAGACATTACTCGGGAAGTGGATTCAGAGGAGAATGAAGGGTCAAATGTCCAACTGAGCAGAGACAGGCCCGACACCTTCCCATGCTTTTAGAGACGTTGAGTCTGATATTCTTGGGAAAAGAAATAATGTGAAATATTGAAAGGACTCCCGTTTTTGCACGTCAGGAATTCAAACCTCATCTCAGCTCCGGCACAATGAGAAAACATGGGAACAGAAAACGCACTGAAATTTTCTGAGGGAGTCGTTCCCAGTTGTAGTAGAACTAGTTCCCAGTGACATGGAGGCGCCTACGGAGAGTGGGATCAGACTGTTCTCCAGTTTCCACAATGAATGTTCCAGACTTTAGAATGGATAAGTAAAACTGATAAACGGCAATTGTTATTCTGTAAAGGCCATACAACAGCTTGGATCCACTAACCGCCTGCTTTAGGAGATGCTATACGAAGATTGTTCCCCACTCTCAGTGCTTTGGGTCAGCGCGGTCGGCTGTTAATCGAGCGGGTGGTGGGTCACACGCACTCATGGATGGAGTAGTCGCTGCACTTACTCCATCTGTTTCCTTTGCTGCGTAGTTTTAGATTTTTAATCAGGTCAGGGATATATTTCCCAAACGGAAACCTTACCCAGTGAGGAACCATAACAGCGTCTCTGTATTGCTTTTGTGACTTACAAGGAGCTGTGGATGCCGTGAATCAGAATTAAAAACAGAAACTGCTGCAGAAACTCAGCAGGTTTTCTGTATCTTTGGGGGAAAACAGAGTTCTAACAACTTTCTGAAGAAGCTCTGAATCGTTGTCTCTGTTTCTCTTTCCACAGATGCTGCCAGACGTGTTTAGTTTCTCCTGATATATCTGCTTTTGATTTTTACTGAGTATCCATTCCAATTATCGGGATTGATCACACAGACCATACATTCCCCGACGTTTAACAGTGTCGAAGCTGTTGTGATTTAATTGAAACAAAGCGAAGAATTATGCACGGTCCGCCAGCTCCACAGGGAGAGAGGACTGGCAAACCAGTTCTTCTGCAGTGCTTCTGCAGTGGCTGCCAAGTGGGTAAGGTGATGGGCTTTAAATCAACTACGTTTTGTCGTACAGTTTCACATCTTGCTGACTGTAATTGACAGCCGAGAGTAAACTGGAAAAGAGCTTGTTCCCTGCTTTCTTGTTTGGGATTCAAGTCACTGAATAGGGAAAAACGCACATAACCCAGATTAGGAATGTTGGGAATCTGGAACCCATCGCAGGTCAGGGTTGAACAAGCAGAAACCTCCAGAAGAGGTGAGACCCATTTAATTTACACATCCATTACTGATTTCATTTGCACCTCTGAGCCAAGTGCTGCAAAATGACTTCAGAACAGTTAGGGGATTACCTGAAACTGGTGCAGACCTGGTGGGCCAAAGCGCATTTTCTGTGCGAGTGATCTCCATGACCAGCAGTAGGGAGCTCAGTTTGTGAAGTAACAGGAATGTTTTTGCTAAATGTCCCAGATTGATGAAGGGTTTGAATTACTCTCTCCTGACCTGTCTGTCAGTCACGGCATACATTGGGAAATTTCAATAGTTAATAACTGGTATGGTGCACATTCCTAGTATCAATCTGCAGAATAATTAGGAAGATAATATCGTGCTGTCACATTACCCAGCCGTGTGTTAGCCATTGTGTGTAACATTTCCTGGCTCTGCTTTCGAAATAAAGATCGCCTGCATTATCTGTTGCCTGTTTGTATCAAGCAGCTCATTGAGCATGGAGTTGGATGTTCTGAGGAAGCTGGAATTATGACAAGGACAGAAACAGAAAGAGACGAGACTTGAAAGTGCTTCGAGTTTGCGTGTGTCGGTTGTTTTTAGTATTGAATGACTGCTGACCGCTATCCTGTCAGATCTCCAGAGTCGCAGAGACTATTTGGGTGGAATTTGTAAATTTAAAGTTACACACGAACAGCGTGTTGGACTATTTCAACTCAGTTTCCATTTCATACCCCAGCTCATCGCAATGGTTCACATTTTCTGGAGAATTGGCTCGTGTTCCGCGTGAAGCTTCCTTTTTCCAGAGAAACTTGCAGACGTGAAGCACATAACGCTGAGGCCTCAGTCACTGTCGGGGATGTGCTGGTGTGTCTGCCTTTGTGAGTGAACATGAGAATAAATTTCCTCAACGGGGTTACAACGTAGTATGACCATGTTAAATTTCAGTCCCATTGATGTGTCATTTAAAATTACAGAGAGATTATCATTGACATTTGCCCTGGAAACATCAAAATGCGTCAGATTATGGGCCAAATGCGACAAACTCGGACTAGAATACGTGGACGTCTGATGACCTGCGCTGCACGGTGGATGAATGATGCTTTTCTCCCACGCTATTAAATATCGAGGACAGAGAGAAACTGATCTGACGAGAAAACCTATTCACAATCTGACATAAGCTTTTGTACAGTCCACTCTACTACCAATCTTGATGTCATCTGCAAACTCGCTGACCATGCTTTCCATGTTTCAAGATAAATCATTTGTATGAATGAAAAACTAAATGGGCTCAGCATTGATCCCTGTGGAACACAGCTGGTAACAGTCTTTCAGCCTGGAAACTACCCTCCACCACTGTTCCCAGCCTCCTACCATTAAACTAATTTTATATCTAATTGGACTGTTCACATTGAATTCTATGTGGTCTAACTTTAAAAAATAATCGACCAAGTGGAATCTTTTGAAAGGATTAATTAAAGTCCAAGTGAACAATGCCGACCACTTAGTCCTCATCAATATTCTTGGTTGCATCCTCAAAATACCCAACCATGTTTGTGAGACACAAATGACGTCACACAAAACCATACCGATAATCCCTATTCATTAAACCTGTCTCAAAATGCTTACAAATCCTATCGTTCAGCATTGCTTCCAACAACTTACCCACGACCTTAGCCCGCCTCACAGGCATATGGGTTTCAGTTTTCTCCATTCATCCCTTCCTCAACAAAACCACTCCCCATTTATTCGGCACATCACTCGAAGTAATAGAAGATGCAAATATTTCCACCAAGGGCCCAACAGTTTAGATTAGATTACATTACAGTGTGGAAACAGGCCCTTCGGCCCAACAAGTCCACACCGACCCGCCGAAGCACAATCCACCCATTCATTTGCCCCTTACCTAACACTACGGGCAATTTAGCATGGCCAATGCACCTGACCTGCACATCTTTGGACTGTGGGAGAAAACCGGAGCACCCGGAGGAAACCCACGCAGACACGGGGAGAACATGCAAACTCCACACAGTCAGTCGCCTGAGGCGGGAATTGAACCCAGGTCTCTGGCGCTGTAAGGCAGCAGTGCTAAACACTGTGTCACTGTGCACCGTGCCGACCACTACTTCCCGAATTTCCCACGCGCCCTGGGTGCAAGAGAGCAGATCCCAGCGAAATATCCAACTTTATATTATACAATTCCTCTGGAACCTGCACTATTCAATGTGAACTACTTTCAGAACATCAATGTTTGTAGCCGCCATTTCGTTCTCCAAGGTATAAACTAATGCGAAATGAACATTCAATATCTCTCCCATCCTCTGAGGTTCAAGACAAATGTGAGCTCTTAAGTCTTTCAGGGATCCTACTTGGTGTCCAGCTCTGAATTTACTTATAGATTATTAGCTCTTTAGATTATCCTTAACTTTATGTGCTAAGGCTATCCAATATGCTCGCTTTGCCTTCATGATTTTCTTTGAAGAATGCCCCTTCACACCTGATAGTGATCAAGAGATTGACTTGAGACCGCATGCTTACATAGAAACTGTGATATTTAAAAAATAAATTCTAAGACAACGAGTTATTCACCCCTGCGATCAACGTGTTCTAGTAGAATGCCGACAAAGTGGGAACAAGCAATTCAGCCCAAGAAGAACCCATGAAACAAGCGAAGATCATTGCACTTAAACTCACACCTCTACTCGATTCTTGTGACTCTGCATTTGCCACAGCCAATTGACGTCAACTACACATCTTTCCTCTGTGGAGGAAACCCAGGCAGACACGGAAAGAATGTGCAAACTACAGATGGTAGCCTGAGAAGAAATTAAACCAGCGTCGCTGAGGCTGGAAAACAGCAGTGCTCTCCACTGAATCAGCTATTTTAAACCTCCTATCAACCACTCATAACATATCTTCCTTTAGACATGTGGCTAAAAGCTATTCCCGATGACACAAATGCGTGTGACGACACCCTCTTATCGCGTTAGTTGCAAACCTTTGTGGTTGGTTTTGAACTCGCTTGAACGAATGCCGACATTACATTTACCTTCCGAACAGACAACAAAACCTGCATGTTAAACATAAGAGAAACCTTAACTAGATCTCTCAAGTGCCTTTCAACTATAGATCTCTGAAGTCTTTTCCCGTCACAAAGTAGTCTATGCTTCTAATCAGTCCATCACTCGACGACCTCACATTTTTCCACACAGTGTTCTCACTGCGACTTTTTTTATCCAAGCGCTCTGCCAGTCCACGTAATTCTGCAGCCTGCCCTCTTCCTCAATACGATCTGTCCTTCCACCTGTCATTGTGTATTCTGCAAATGGCGCAACAACACTCTCAGTTCCATTGACCCGATCATTCATGCATAACGGGAATAGTTATGGTGCAAAAACTGACCCCTGCTGAATGCCACACGTCACGCGCTGCCTTCCTGGAAAAGACGCTTTTACCCAACTGTCTGCCTTCCGCCAGTCAGCCAGAACTCAAGCCATGCCAGTACTTTGTCCCTAACGCCATAGCCTATCATTTTGCAGCTTCTGATATAGAACCTTGACAAATGCCTGCTGGAAATTCATGCTGACCACATTCACAGAATAGACCTTTTCTCATTTTCTCATTACCTCCTCATAGAATTCTAACACATTTGCCCTTGATAAACTGTGCTGATGCTTCAAGTAATATGTAATCCCAACCTTACACTAACCTCTCATTTGGTACTTAATACGAAATTGATTTGTTTGATATTTATATAAAATATTAAAACTTTGCTTTCAGTCCTGAATGTCATGAACAACAAAGTACAATCGAAGTTGAGAAATGTAAAATCTGCGCTGTCTCAGCAGGCTCAATGAGTGAGTGAATTCTTTCCCCCAGTGGATCTCTCTGCCGTCTCAGCAGGTTCGATGAGTGACCTAACTGTTATTTTTTTTTCCAAATGAAGCAGGTAAATACGTTCTGCCCACTGCATACTCTCTGGTGTACTGAGAGTTGAGATGATCGCCTGAACCTCGTCCCACAATGAAAACAATTGAAATGTCTCTCATCCTGTGAAAATGTCGATGGAACATCAGTCCTGCAGAGGCTGGAGAGCATATCCCACACACTAGATATTTGACAGGTCTCTCTTCAAGGTGAAGGCGTTCATGCTAAAACGATCACGAGGAACTTGTATAGTGATTCCCACAGTCTAAGCATTTAAAAGGTGTCTTCTTTGTGAACCCGTTGATGCCATGTCAGTCCACAGGAATATTTACAGCACTTCCATCGGTCTGGGCGTTGGAAAGACGTGTTCATAATGTTGTTGGGACTTTATATCGCTCGGACATTTGCAGCACGTCCGTTAGTTGTGGAATTAAAGATGTCTGTCCTCCGGGTGAGCACGTGGATCAGACGTCAGATCCCCAGAAGTTTTCAAGGACTCTCATTCGTGTGAGCACATTTCCCATGCATCAACTACACAGAGGTATGATAACATTTTCCAAAGTCTGGTCAGATAAAAGGTTTCTCATTAGTATGAATGCAGTGTTGGATAATCCAATTATTGGACGTTTTAAAGCATTTTCCGCATTCTAGACATTGAAATGATTTCTCCTCATTGTGATCGAGCAGGCTTCAAAGAAGGTCCGAGAAGGAGTGTATCCCTTCCCACACACTGAGCTTGTTCCAGGTGTCATTGCTTTCATGGGGTTCCAGCTCTGATGGAGAAATGAATCCTCAAATGTCTACAGTCTCACCTAAATATGACTGCAATTGTAGTTTGTGAGTCCTGATGATAGCAGAAGCCATGTCCACACTCACAACAAGTGAACGATTCTCTCCCACTATAAACGGAGCCTTTTCCTTCCATGTTCAAACTCTGATCAAAGTTGAAGTTGGGAGAAAATGCACAACTTCATCAGATCATGGTGGAGTGATTTTTTAAAAAAAATCTTTCCCTTCTAATATGCTGCGAAATTGATGACGTATATTTTTAAGAATCAAGAGAATGAGAAAGAGTCTATCACAGACTCTGGATTGTGCCTGAAGATAGGGATTGAAGTTAAGAGATGTAGACAACAACAATTTGACCGGATGTTTGCAAGAATCTTTCATACAGACAGCCTCCACTACTGAGAAGGAGCAGGTCAACAGTTGGATGTTAATCCCATCAACTCCCTGTTCGCTTGAGCTCAAACACTGTCCGGACTTGTCCGACATCCTGTCCTGTTGGAGCAGATATTTCCTACAATTGAATGATGCAAAACTGAGGCCTCTGCCTTCAGTCCCCAACACAAATCCACTGCCTCGCCACTGAGTAGAGAGTGTGGTCTTGGAAAAGCACAGCAGGGCTGCCAGCATTCGAGGAGCAGGAGAATCGACGATTCAGGCAAGAGCCCTTCATTAGGAATGAGGCTTGTGAGCCGAGGCGGTAGAGAGACAAATAGGAGGAGGCAAGATATCTGTGAGTGTGATAGATGGGTTGAGGTGGGGAAAACGGTGATAGGTCGGAAAGCAGGGTGGAGCAGAACTACGAGAAGGAAGATCGACAGATAGGAAAGTTCATGAGAGCAGTGCCAACTTGGAACAATCGAACTGGGATAAAATGGCGGGGGGGAAATGAGAAATATTTTGAAGTCGTGTGGTTGGAGGGTCCCAATGTGAAAGATGTGGCCCTCTTCCTCCTGGCGTCTGGTGGTAAAAGTATAGCGATGGTGGATGCCTAGGAACTGCATGTACTTGGCTGAGTGGGAGAGAGAGTTGAAGTGCTCGTCCACAGGGCAGTGATGTCGTTTGGTGTGGCGGCGATGTTCTCTGAAGGGCACTGCAATTAGGCATCCTGTCTCTCCAATGTAAAATAGACTGCATTGGGAGCAACGGATAGAGTAAATGTCATGTGTGGAAATGCAAGTAAAACTCTGATGGATGTGGAAGAATCCTTTAAGTCTTTGGACGGAGTTAAAGGCGAAGGTGTGTTGTGGATTTTGCAAATCCTGTGATGGAATGGGTAGGTGCCTGGAGGGGAGGCTGGATTGGTGGGTGGCGTGGACCTGACAAGGGAATCACGACGGAATGATCTTCACAGAAAGCGGCTGGTGGTGGGGCGTGTGTTTGCACGTGGCAGAAATGGCGGAGGATGATATGATGTCAACGGAGGTTGGTGGGGTGGAAGGTGATGACCAGGGGAATTCTGCCTTCGTCATAATTGGAGGGGTGGGTCTTGAGTGCGGAGTTGCATGAATTGGATGAGATGCGCAGGAAGGCAGCATTGGCCACGTTGGTGGAGAAATTGCCTCACCACTGACTCAATTTCTCTTTGACAGTTGTCTGAGTCTGAACCAGTCACGTCATAACCATGGTGAGATACTTCACCAAGTCTGCACACTTGCACCGCATTAACATCACACGTCTCTTCAAAGTCTCTGCTCTTCAGCAGCTCAACCTCTGTTTCATTCCTTTCGACTAAACTATCCGAATGCACTTCCATCCGTACTCTCATATTCCCTCTCTACTCTGGTCAAATGTCCTCTGCCTCTAAGCATGCGTGTACTTGATCTCTGTACAGTGTTTTATTGTGACTTATTTGAATGACGTTTTTAGCACCGCCTTTTTTCCCAACCGTGTGCTGCTGCCTTCGCAGCTTTACATTCCCACACGAGCTCCCACATGATGGAAGGGAAGGAGTTGCGTGTTGTTCACCCAATGATGCAATCCTGAGGTCTTCGAAGAAATATGATGCACGTGGGAGTATTCACGACAGTGGTAGTTCACCCATCACAGCTCAGCGAATTCTTAAATTGTTTCGTCATTTTATTCAAATCTTTTCGCTGTCTCCGCTACATCTATCGTTGTAATGTCCTACAGCCCACTCAAGAACAATTAGAAATGGTCACTAAATGCCAACCCAGCCAGCGAATCCGACATCCAAGATTTTTTTTTATAAATGAAGCTGTCTCAGATATCTGCATTTCTTCGAATTCCAACCTTTTGATCATGCTCGATTTTAATTGTTTTATGTCTGGCGCCCGACATTTCATGCATCAAGGCCATAAAGTATGAGATCCCTTCATTAAGGAGATCTCATAATGCCGGTAGGAAAGGAGATACTCACCAAGTGATGAAGAAAAACTGTGATACATGTTCAAATCAACGCCAGTAATTTGTATCAATACTGCATCGTGCCTTTCATATACTGGAAACTTCAACGCTTTTCCTCTGAAGGGAGTTTAAGCAAATTTTGATCGCAGTCGCATAACGGGATATTGGGAAGCTGACAAAGTGTTATATCAAACAAGTAGGTTTCAAGTAGTATTTTACACCACAAAACTTAGGTTGCATCACAAACCTCGGTTGATGGAATTTATTCTGCTAGAGGTCGTCATTGTTATGTCAGCATAAAACCACCACTTTCGCTCGTGGCTCTGCAGCTCAGTGATTAGACTTCTAGTCTTGTTTGCCAATGGCCATGAGCTCGAGTCCCACTGGGTCTTTGCTGCGTTTCTCACATACACTGCAGCAAACATCCGAACGTGCTTTCTCAATGTTGTTCTGAATTCTTTCTGATGAAAAATCGTGAAGCCATTCTCTCTAGGGCTAATCTGTTTGAGTTTGCAATTCCACTTCTGTGTTCCACTTCGATGAACATGAGAATAACAAGCAGCTGACGCGAAAAATGCTGGAATTAATTCTCGCAAAGTCTCAGTTTTCCATTAGGATCCTGACATTCCCACTCACCTAATCTATTAGATGATGGGGAGAATCAAAGGGAAATTATACCACAGTGAGTTGGAACTGACCTGATGAGGAATGCACCTTTTTTTTCCATCTGTTGCATTGGACAGTTAGTTGCAATCACAGAGAAGGGACTGTGTGAATTTGCTGCCACCCAAAATACCCAGAGACATGTCTCGAAACATATTCGTGTTTCAATTCACGATGCTTCACAGCAGTTATTTAAAAAAAAAACCTTTATCATTTTGATTCGAGTTTTTCCAACAACATTGAAAATGTCCAACGAGATAAATATCATTCTTTTTGTATTGCTTTAATAACCTGCGTGAGTTTGCAGCAATTGCAATAACATGAAACGAGATAAGAGTCCTTTTCGCAGTTTAACACAGTGTAGGATCAGCGTTATGAGAAAGCGAATCCATCTCAAACGTCACCTCTATGACTCTATTGAGAGTTGGATATTCTCCTGGGAGTATTTCTGGGTGGTCGTAAATAACGGGCCATTTTCCAAGGACAGAGCACTCCACAAAATCAGAAGTTAGATCTTTAAAGTAACTTCTGTTTTATTCAACGTTCTTTTGCAACTTTTAAATATATATGCACACACGTGCATGCATGCATACGCAGACGCATTTTTATTTATTATATATATGTGTGTATATATATATATATATATATATATATATGTGTGTGTTTGTGTAAATGTGCGTGTGCGGGTGCGTGTAAGTATTCAGAACGTTGGGAATTGATGGTCGGCCAAATGAATGTTTTTCCTGTAGAATGTGGGAGGTAAGAGTCACCAATAATGTCCCAGATATCTGCATCTGTGGGAAGTGCACCCAACTCTAGTTTCTTGGGAAGTGTCGAAAGAAACTGGAACTGAACGTTGGATCATTCGGGAGACTGAGGAGATAATGGAGAGGAGTTATAGGCAGGCTGTAACACTTCAGGTACAAGAAAATGATGAATGGGTTTCAGTCGGTAAACGAAGAGGGAACTGACAGACAGTGCATGCATCCATTGTGACCGTGCTTGCGGTTACAAGCACAGCATTCCGTTATTGATACTTTTGATGGGGAATGACTTACGAGTGGTAAAACATGGAGTACAGGTCTCTCGCACAGAGCTTTTTCCTGTTGCTCAGAAGGATAGGGGAAAGAGGAAGAGAGCATTATTTTTGGACACTCCATAATGAGGGAAACAGATTGCAGATTCAGTGGGTAGGGGACACGTTTATGATTAGTGTGTTGCCTCCCAGCTCCCAGGGTTTGTGATGTCTCACATCGTGTTTTTGCAATTCTTAAGGGGAAGGGGGAGTAGTCCCAAGTCATGGTCCACACATGCAACAACAACATAGGAAAGAAAAGGCATGTAGATATAAGGCAGAAATTCAGTGAGCGAGAGTGACATCTTCGATCTCGATCAAATAGAGATGTTCACTCTGATTTGTTACCCATGACACGTCGTACAGAGATGAAGAATAGGGAGAGAGCTTTTGAACATGTGGCTACCGGAATGGTACAGGGGGGAGGATTCGAATACATGGACAATTGGGTATTATTCTGGAGTAGGAGGTACCTCAACAAATAGGATGGTTTTCACCTGAACCACAGGAGAACCAATATCCCGGGGTGGGAGGGATAATTTGCTAATGCTCTTCAGGAGGGTTTAAACGAACTCAGCAGAGCAATGTGAACCTGAATTGTAGCTGAAGCTAAGAGGAGGTTTTGAGTAGTGAGGACATAAATAGGTTTTCAGGTTTGCAAGAGTGTACTGGCAAGGATGAAGATCGTTTGAATTGCGTTTACTTCATCGCCAGGAGCATCTGGAATAAGGTAGGTTTACTTTTTGCATGGGCTGTTAACTGGAACTTTGAAGTTGTGGCCATTTCAGAGACATGAATGGAGCAGTGAAAGGACTGGGTGTTCCTGGTGCCGCAGTTTCGATTTTTCTTTAAGAACAAAGAAGGTAGTTAAGGAGGGCGAGGTGTGGCATGATTAGCCAAGGACACAATTACGTAAGCGAAAAGGTTATTTAATGAGCACTCTGCGGAGTCTACTGAACTAGAATGGTCTGATATTAGACTCAGGAAAGGAGAGGTCACTGTGAATGGAGTTTTCAATAGCTCAGTGAAACGTTCCAGCGATATAGAGGAAAAGATTGCAAAGATGATTCTGGATAGGAGCAAAAATAACGGGGTAGCTGTCATGGGGAACTTTAACTTTCCAAATATTGATTGGAAAGGTTATAGTTTGAGTAAATCTGATCGGTGAGTTTTTCTCCAATGTGTGCAGGAGGGTTTCCTGACACAGCATATAGACAGGCCGACAAGAAGCAAAGCCACATTGGAATTGGTACTGGGTAATGAACCAAGTCATCTGTTCGATTTGGAGAGAAGTCAGTACTTTGGTGATAGGAATATGTATATATTGCAGAGCCAGAGTTATTGTTGGGAGAAAGGTGATTAGGCGTCAGTGAGGATACACAGGATGGAGAAATTATCTGCAGCGGTTCGGTACAACTGAAATCTGGAGCGTTTTCAGGGAGGAGCGACTGCGTGCCCTTGATAAGTATGTATGCGTCATTCAGGGAATATGTGGTCGAGCAAGGGAGCCGTGTCTACTGAAGCACTTGAATCTATTGTCAAGAGGGAGAAGGAGGCTTATGTAAAGATGAGATGTTCATGCTCAGGTCGGGTGCTTGAGAATTAAAAACTAGCCAGGAAGGGCCGAAATAGAGAGCTACGTCGAGCGAAAAGGGACATGCGATGTCGATGGCTGGCAGGATGAAGGAAAACCATGAAGCTCTTTATTGGTATTTCAGGAACAAATAAATGACTAGGATACGATTAGAACTGTCAAGAACCGTCGTGGAACGTTGTCCGTGGAGTCCGAGGAAAGGAAAGGCGCTGAATGAATATTTTTAATCTTGTCACAAATGAAAAAAGACAATGCTGTCGAGGAGCATACTCAGATACAACCTATTACAGTGCACGAAATTGATGTTCGGAAGGAATTTGTGTTGGCAATTCTTGAAAGTGTGAAAATAGATCTGTCCTTTGGACTTGATGGGGTGTATCCAAGGATTCTCTTGGAATCGTGGGTGGAGATTGCTGAACTTTTAACTCTGAACTTTGTGCCGTCTGTGTCTAAGTGATTCGTGCGAAAAGACTCAAACTTAGCAAATATTGACCCCTTCTCCAAGAAGAGGAGCAGAGAAAACTTCGGTAATTGTAGAACAATGAGCCTTAGTTTCGATGTAAATAAATTTTTTGGAAAATGTTACGATTTATGATCATC
Organism: Chiloscyllium plagiosum; assembly: GCF_037043375.1. Taxonomy (NCBI): domain Eukaryota; kingdom Metazoa; phylum Chordata; class Chondrichthyes; order Orectolobiformes; family Hemiscylliidae; genus Chiloscyllium; species Chiloscyllium plagiosum. The sequence goes on from NW_028270188.1 coordinate 9,805,613, forward strand.
TAATAAGGAAAAAGTTGATTCGGGATAGTCAATTCGATTTTGTGAAGAGTAGTTTGTGCTTCAGAAACCTTATTAAGCACTTTGAGAAGGTGAGCAATTATTTACCATCTCCCTAAAATGCTCATCACTGGACACTTTTAAGTAACCTAACCAGCCAAAGGAATCCTATGCGGGAGAACGTGCAAACTCCACATTATCAATCACTCCAGGTTGAAATAAAAACTCCTTTCCTGGCGCAGAGAGACAACAGCGTTAACCTCAGAGTTGCCTGAAAAGGCAAGCACTTTTCTTGATGGGTAACTGAGCCTTGGATTGACGCGGTGACAGGCAGACGTACTACCCAGGGCTACTGTGGAAAAAAAAGAAGCCCCTCAGCCTCTATGCCGGGACTGGACAATAACAATTATTTCACTATCCTAATTCATTTAAAGCCACTGACCCCATAGCTATGTGATGGCATCAAAAAATCACATCTGAATAGTTCTTCAAGTGATGAGTGTGTCTGACCCTTGTTGTGAGTTCAATATTCCGTACAAACGATTGCTGAGAAGGTTTCCTTTTCCAAAACACATACTGAAACATTTCTGCCTCTTAAATCTATGCCTCCCTGGTGATTGATCTCTTCAGCAAGCAGAAACGTTTCTTTTAGTTTACCTTTTCCATATCCCCCGTTATTTTTACATCTCAATCATGTCTCCTTTCAATTCCCTCTGTTTCAGAAAAATATCAGACAAAACTCTCTTTATAACTGAAACTCCTCAGCCCAGACAAAATCCTGAAAAATCTCTTCTAAACCGTTTCCAGCGCTATCACATCTCCTTTGTAAAGTGACTTGCAGACTGCACACAATAGACCATTTGGAGCCGAATGAGCAAATTAAATAAATGATCAAAAGTCACAAAACTTTTCCAACAAACTCTATTTTGCTCAGTACTATCCTGTGTCCTTTTCATAGAACCATGGAACTCCTACAGTGTGGAAATAGGCCGTTCAGTTCAACAAGTCCACACTGACCCTACGAAGAATAACTCAACTTAGACCTATTCTCCTGACATTTTATTTTTTATTTACCCCTAACTCAAGCGCCGAACTTACACATCCCTGAACATGATGCGAAATTAACATGGCCAATTCACCGAGCTCTTCTCGTTTCCTGATACTGGTGCTCCAAGAATCTCTGGTACATGTTAGTTCAAGTTGCTACATGATCTTTGATCATGCAACCGCGTCATCGAACACGATCGATTAGTTTGAAGTTGCCAATGCTGAGATTGGAGCACGTGCACTTAGCCACAATGACTGCAGAATCACAGATTGAATGAGGTCAATGTGAAAGTAACTGTTCGATTGCGCAGTGCCTGAGGCAACTTGGAGCGGAGATCGAGAGGAGGGTCAGTAAGTGCGGGAGAAAAAAACAAAAATGTTCGACAATGGGTGGTTTCGAATCCTTATATGTAAAACACGCTGAAATGAGAGAGAGCAGGTTCTGAAGGAAGAAAATCATCACCTTGGAGAATGTTTGCATGTGAAAACAACTGATTCCATGCTGTGTGGATTTAGTACATGTCACCCAGCGTAAAATGGGGAAAATATTACGCACCATGACTCGAATTCTAAATGTACTGATGCAGCCATAAAGCAAAGTATTGACCACTGAATACTAACGCAGCATCACGCAAACCAATGCACTTAAAAATACTTACAGTGGCAGAGGATAAGTCAGAAACAGCAACACAAACAGAAGTAGACCACTTGGCGAAGTCTGGAACGAGATGTAGGAACTCAGAATGAGCTGAAACTTTAATTTCGATATTTCTAGTTGCTGTGTAGTTTCCATCATTGGGTATGTTGACGACTGAGATGAACTGCTTTCCACAGAATGTCATAGGGTGAGAGGATAGCCTGGGATATTGTTGAAATGCATGTTTCAATAGTCATGTAGTTCAACATCATTTACTTCACCAGTTACCTCACATGTGGAAGTAACCACTGCTGACAACGATCCCATGTTCTCAGTTACCATTCAGAGAAACTGAGTGGTATGGCCGCGAAACTCCCAAATTAATGAGAATACACGACTTTTTTATTCAGCTCAAGTTTACCTCGAGCTATCGAGGAAAAGCACGAAAGTAGAGATAAATTTTATCAGATCAGCGGTAATCCCATTGAATGGCTGCGCAGACACGGGGGCATGAAAGCTTCATGAGAACAAGTGTGTTTTCTTCGCGAAATTGTCCGCTTCACAATGTGGGGTCTATTGGAGTGACGTGGTGAAGTCGATTATATTTACTAGTTATTCACCCTGTGAACGGTTACAATTGTTTCGCCTGTCCCTGATATCATCACAGAACTGCAGCAAGCGCACTTGAATCAGTGGCTTAATGATTTGGTTGTTTGCAAATCAGGGGGTTGTTCATTCGACTCTTCGCTGTCTCTAAAACGCTGCCGATTTTTATTACACTTACAAACTCATTGTCCCAAAGCCAAGATGTGCTTTGAATTCCTTTTCTGGAGGAAGAAGAATCTTTGAAATGCTGGGGTGTCTGAACTATTGATATGAGGGTATGCCCAACTTCAATCTATTGTCCACTTCTAAGTATTGTCGATTACACCACAATTCTTTGTTTAACAGATTCGTTTTTAAACAGTAGTTCGGTGTGGAAATAGAAAGTACAAAAATGATCCACACAATTCCACCGAATCGTTCAAAAGAATTGACATCTTCATTAGAAGCATCTTGAAACGCAAGTTGTTTAGCTTCTTAACCTTGGTTTTCCTAAATATTTCTCAAAAATGACCTGTTTCTGAGTACATTGTAGAAAGAACATTTGAAAGAATTTCATTCTGTTTGGAATTACTTGTGGCACTTCTACCGATTAATGTCTCCGATCGATGAATGCAACCGAGAACACCAGAGTCAACCACACAGCGCTGTCAGAGGAGGGGAAGATAGCATCAGGTCGCACGCTGCTCTTGTGCACATTATCAGTTTCAAACCAACGCAATACCTACAACCCGTGGGAGTGCAAAGGAAACAATTAAAGAGAGCCCCCCTTCAACTCTGTGAATCTTTCGAAACTCTGTGGGAGGGGAATGAAGGGTGAACTGACCGACTGAGCAGAGACTGTCAAGGAACCTTCCCCTTATTGAAGGAGCAGGGACATGAACTCTGATGTTCTCGTGGCACGAGCTGATCTGAGATGTTGAAAGCATTCCCATCAGAGCTGCTCCACTCTCGCTGTTGTCACTCTCACTGACCAGGCACCCAACTCTGGCCGTGGTGAAGAAAACACCGACTCTTAACCATTACACCCCCAGTGCTGCCTCCCTAGCTGTTGGACTGCTTCGTAATGCCAAAATATATGGCGCTTTATTTATCAGGACATACGTTTGAGCAAGTCATCGACTGTTTACAGAATGGAAAGAAACCCATCATTCAAACTTTCAGCACTTGGCCTGGCCCCTTGTCTTCTCAAACGTTTCAAGGACTCGTCGCAATGCTATTATCCAGTCACTTTTTACAATGTATGCGACTGAGGTTTAAGATGGATAACCTGTGTTCACATCCCCACGGTGATCTGAACCCCATTTCATTTAGAGAGGCAAACACACAGATACGTTCTGGCGAAGTGACTGAGGCCTCAGGAGCGATCAGCCAGAAAGTAGGATTTCACTCAATTGGCTTATTTTGTCTCATTTCAGATTTCAACACCAGAGTCTGGTTACAGCAAAGAAAGGAAGCATTCAGCCATTCCCCTTTCCGTGTTCCTCCCCTATCTAAGCTTTGAGCTACGGAAGCAGTGTGCTCTGAGAGAAGGATTCTCACTCTTTAAAAACTGCAACATAATAGATGATTGGATAGCCTATGTATTAGAAATCAATCTTAACAACACCAAGACAGAACTGAAGGCATCATGTGCAGAAGGATGGGAGACTGTAATGACGAATCAGACAGTGTCCAGGGTGAAAGAAACAGAGACTGTCCCTGGAAGTCTAGTAATTTGGATTCCGTGCTCTCACAACCATGACCTGCAAATCGTTAGCATTTATTGTTTCCGATATGAAATGCTGCCTTCTCCTTAAAAGTTGAATTCTGTCCGGGACATGCACATATAAATTGTGAAATTGATATAAATTGATTTATTTTTATTTCGTATTTGATTAGAAATAGTGACATGTAAACAGTTAGATTATCATTAAAATCCAATTTTAAAGCCAGATAGTGTTTTCACAAAACAAAACAACAGAGGAAAGCTGGGAGTTGCATGACTGAAGGAGGTGACGGCTCCTGCTTTCGACCCAGAACGTTTCATCCCTTTCGTCCCAAGTGCAGAAGCCAAATACTGGCAATCTGATATATACTTTTAAAAAAAAACAGAAAACGCTGGAAGTATTCAGCTTGTCTGGCAGCTTCTGAAAATGTGGTAGAGGTCAACGCCATCACAAACTGATTGTCTTTCCATTGTATTCACGATAACTAATGTCCAAGTCACAACTCATTCAGACACACTTTCTCATCTTTAAAAGGTTTGCACGCTTTCAGTTCACTAATAAACGTTTTGTCAATTAATTTTTTACTGACAGGATAACCGTTTAAAGCTGTATGCAACATGTTGCAAACGGTCATATCAGACAAAATGAGGTGTCACATGAAGAAATGCGTGTTTTATTCAGGAACGCTAAAATAGAATTGTTCATAGAAAATTGTGGGGAACTGACTGCCGATTATTTTGATGAGGTAAGAAGAAGTCTTGATGATGCTAATCCAAAATGATCAGATAAATGTAGATTGGCAAACCAAAAGACAAAAGTTCTGTGAGACCGCTGTGCATGAAACCTGGGCATGAAGGAATCTAAGGGATAGTAGCAATATTGATCATAAATTGACTGCATGAAAGGTTACTGATGAAGGGTCCCTGCCTGAAACTTCGATGTTCATGCTCCTCGGATGCTGCGTGACCTGCTGTGTTTTTTGAGAACCACTCTAATGCTGACTCTGATCTCCAGCATGTGCAGTCCTCACTTTCGCCTGCGGGAAAGGGAACAGGGTTATCATTAACAATTGTGTTTTGAACTGGAACAATTTTTCAAGCGAATTTTGGGTGTGGAAGTTCTGGATAAATTAGTTTAGCCCAACTGCATTCTCTGATTTTTCAGATCCCCCAGCGCGCTCACGAGTTTCTATGATTGGTTGGAGAACCAGTGCCTCCAGCTTGGTCCTGTAGGTCCGCCTCTTCTTCGCTGTTGGACATTATACGTCATCAGTTGGGATGGGTCCTGCAGCATGCTTGGGGTTAACATGAACTGTGAGCATGCTTGCGGTGAGTGATCATTGGAACGAAATATTGTTGTCTCCAATCAACAGTCGGTGAGTGAGGGCTAAAGGGGAGCGAAACACCAGGTGATATAGCCCAGTTAGAGGTTTCATGTTTGGTCATTATATGATTCTGGACCCAAACGTAGTGTATCTGGGGTCGCGAATTAAGCCACAGAGAGCCTGAATCTTCTTCCCAGAAGCAGGCCCCAGTCAGTGTTCGCTATTCTTGTTTCAGTTTTATTTTGTTTTTTAATTTATCAGGCCACTGTTGCTTTATCTATCTTCAGTGTGAATAGAGCTGAAAATAAATGATATTGTTTGAAATCATTGCTGTGGTGCATGAGAATATGATGTTGTTGGGAGACGCTTGGGTGTATATTAGTTCCTGGGATTGATGGGAAAGTGTACCCCATGAATACCTCTGTCCCTTACCTTACTGAAAATGTGTCAGAGACGGAAAGAATGGAGCAGGAAGTGGAGGGACAAGACTCCAGAGACCAAACTTAGAACAGGACTGGCTTGTTGTGATGTTTGATCCTTCTCCCTAATTCAGTATGATCTTGGCTGACCATTCCGCACAGTGACCTGCTAACCCTTTAGGCCGACACCTTTAGATCCCTCTTGCCCTCAAAACTATAGATATCTTCATCTTGTTAACATACCACGTTCTGGACTTAATTAATTTCTGTGGCATCAAATTTCACTGAGTAACCAGTCTTCGATTAAAAAAATAAAATCCTCATCTCTGTCTTAAATGGACTACCCCATGTAATTAGGAGTGACGCCAATTCCCCACCCTCTATGGTTTGAACGCCCTGGTCATTGAAAGCATCCTTCCTCCATTTACCTTATTCGTACCTTTTAGAATTTTATTCGTTTCTGTGACATCCTATGTCATTATTCTCAACTTGAGTGATTTTCATCCTAACGAATCCTCATACGTCAGTCCTGCCATCCCATGAATCAGTCTGGTAAATCTTTGTTGTGCATTCTGCGTATGGAGAATATTCTTCATCAGATAAGTGCACACAACACTCTACGTTGTGGTGTCAACAAGACCCTGCACAATTTCAGCAAGTCTTCCCTGCTCCTGTGTTCAAATCCTGTCAGTACAAAGCTTAACACACCGTTTGTCTTCCTCGCCTGCTGCTGCGCCTGCGTGCTTACGTTCAGCGATTTGTTTACAAGAAGACGAGATCTCCTTTCCTAGTTTACTTCCGTAAATTTATGCTGCTTCTGTCCAATCCAGTTACTGTTTTCTAGTGTTAGGCTAACTTTTCTGTCATTCCATGTTTTCTCGCTACTTCTAAGTATTGGCGTTACATGAACTGACCTCCAATCCATAGACATCGTTTCAGATTCGAAAGAATATAGAAATATGACAATTAATTTACTCTAGTTAGACTCCACAGTCTAGTTACAGAAAGCATTCACTGCATTTAGAGTACACTGGTGGTTGATTCGCACTTGGTGGAATTTATTGTCTTTTAATCTCATCAATTTCCACAACACCAACTCCCTGATAATACTGTTTTCCTTCAGTTCCTCCCTCTCCTTTTCTTGGCAGCATTTTAGGAATATTACTTGTGTCATCATTTGTGTTGACGTAACTAATATACATATTTACTTGTTATGCCGTATATTTATCCCACATCATAACATCATCTGTTTCTCGTTGGAAGGGATTTGTTTTCAATAATCGTTTTTTTCTCGCTTCATAACCTTCAGGAGCTTTAACAAGTCATTATATGCTTCTCTCAAGCTTACTGTTAAACGAAATTTTCGGTCTGCATTAGTTCTTTCTTTATCTTGTGCTGATATCTGAACGACTTCCAGTCTTAATGTCTGCTGCTATTTTCAGCCGATTTGTAAGCCTCCTCCTTGAGTACAGTACGATGCCCTCATATCCCTTGTTAGCCATGATATGGCCACGTTTCCCGTTTACTTTGTCTCAGACAGGAGTGAGAAGCAGTTGCAGTTCCTGCAAAATGCTTTTTAAGTGCTTGTGCTCCCTTTAAGTTCTGTTCTCCAATTCGTTGTACCCTGCTCACGCTTCACATCAGTGTCATTTCTTCAATTTAGATTTCGGCTCATAATCTCAGTCAGCTCTATCACTCTCCACCTTAATGAAGAGTTCGCTCACTGACTTCTTCACTCTTCCATTAGGGACAGCATAGAGATAGATTGTCAATTATTCCTTGTCACATATACAAACAAAGCTTCGAAATCAAAGTTGACATCGTCCCAGGCCTGCTGTCTCATTAGAGAGAGAGAGAGAGAGAGATCGCACGAGTTGACTGATGGGGCTTTAACTTGAGAGTCGTTGTGCCTCAGGCAAGGCGCAGGATTGAGAATGTGAGTACTTCATGAGGCCAGTACGAGAACAGTGCACATGCTGTTGCTGTCATTCTTCGTCGTAATCTCGTCGACCAGCCAACGAAGCGAGCTCACCAATGGCCATTAAACAGCACGTAACCGAGGGTGCTCTGTCCTTCATTTGTGCCCTTAATATCGCGACCCAGAAAACCATCTCATACATACGCCAGGTACGTCTCCTCCATAGTATTGTTACTGATATGACTTACTCAGTCTATGGGCAGATTGAAGCCACATGCAATAGCGAGAAGGCCACCAGATAAAGGAGCAGAATTAGGCCATTCAACCCATCAAGACCTCTCCATTATTTTGTCATGGTTGATATGTTTCTCAACCTCATTCTTCTGCTTTCTGCCATCTCCTGCAACTGTTGATCCCCTCAACAATCAGGGGCTTATCTATGTCTATCTTGAATATTCGTAATGACTTGGCAAAGAGTTCCAAAGAATGACTACCCTCTTGCTGAAGAAACTCCTCCGCATCTCACTTCACTAATTTACATCAGATGGTATGTTTTTCTTTTGTTTCTGTGCTCTCCCTGTCTTCTCTTGTCAGTCATGTTTGCTTTATCCGCTCTTAAGCATGTTTAGGTGGCGTGAGCAATGGATCCAGTGTTACTAGGCGCTGACGGAGTGTCATTTGGACTTGGAATAAGGTCTGCCAGCTTTACAGGATTGCAGAGTATATGGAACAAGACTTTGACCAGGACACAATGATTGTGGGTTTCTCTCCTGGACTGGTAGAGATGGGTTTACGAAATTGCATTTACAGAGAGTTCAGCGGAGAGTATTTACACACACCAAACCCAAACCAAGGTATATTTGTTGAGAAAGTGAGGACTCCAGATGCTGGAGATCAGAGCTGAAAATGTATTGCTGAAAAAGCGCAGCAGGTCAGGCAGCATCCATGGAGCAGGAGAATCGACGTTTCGGGAATAAGCCCTTCCTGAAGAAGGGCTCATGCCCGAAACGTCGATTCTCCTGCTCCTTGGATGCTGTCGGACCTGCTGCGCTTTTCCAGCAACACGTTTTCAGCAAGGTATATTTGTGTCTTCAGAATTTCTCAACTGGACTGATAGTGATGAATTTTATATACCCCTTTTTGTTATTTTACCATAACTCTTGTCGTCTGTGTCATTATGAGTTTTACACCAATTGCCATCCCTGGAGCCTGTGACTGTCACAACTCAACTCCATTCTTTTTCTGATTCTCAGATCATAAGGATCAAGAAAATCTGTTTCATTTTTATTTCCTGATGTCTGTCTGCACACGCTAAAACATTCACCTACCTTCTTTCCCTACACATACAAACCGACCAGCTAATTTATTCCATCATATCCTGTTTTTTTATATATTTCAGCTGCTGCAGTATTTTGCTATTATTTTCTTGCAGGTGTTTCTCGCAGCACTGAGTCCTGAAGTACAGATGCCCCAACGATTAGCTGCTTTCTTACTGAGTGGTGGATACAGAAACAGATCCATGGACTAAAGTGTGAGTATTTTTTTCTTGAATTTTAGTCACAATTACCGAATGATTGCAACACAAGGTAATTTGGCACATCGTGCCCGTGCTCGTTCCCTGAGCAGATTAGTTTACCCCACTTTGCAGCTCTTTCATGAGCAAGACTGGCAGATATTGTCAATCTCCAATTGCCGATGTAGAATTCGATGAATGATCTTCTTGAACTGCTGCAGTCCAGTAGTGCATGTAGTCCCAGATCATTGGCAGGTGAGGAGTTACAGGTTAAACACCTGGAAATGATGAAGGAATTGCAATGGATATCCAAATCAACAGCAGCAGATTGTAATTTTACCCCGTCTTCCATCTATCAAAATGTACAAGATGATTCACAGGAATGTGAAAAGGCAACACTGACACTGAGCCACATAAAGAGTAGTTCAGGCACTTGACCGAGCATGTTTGAATGGGTTCTCTCTCAATTATATGCTTCAAATCAATTTTACACGGTATTGGAAGGATTGATTTGCAATCAGCAAACTTGGATCAAAGATCACTGCAGAGTCTGACGGAGCCACATCATTTATCCTAACCTAAATAATATGGAATTCTGAACAGAAAGGTACAAACTTCGTTCAAAGTCACGATAAACAGAGCACGTGTGTGTGGGCGAGGCTTCAGGAGATCATCAGGCCTGACAAGTCGCAAAGCGAATCAGCACAGTGAGAAACTTTGCAAATGTCAGGATTGTGGAAAAGGAGAAAGTGAGGATCGCAAATGCTTGCAATTAGTGTCGAAGAATGTGGTACTGGAAAAACACAGGCCGTCAGTCAACATCCAATCATAAGCCCTTCATCAGGAGATTAAATGTCCCAAAAATATGAAACAAGGGGCTAAACAAATAAGAACAGTAAAGAGGTCGTACTTCAAAAGTTAACTGGACTAAAGTTTGAGTCAATTAGACCAGACAGGCTTCATCCCAAAATGTTGAAGAAAGAGGAAGACAATGAGAGAATGTGGATGCGCTGGGAGACATTTTTCAAATTATGTAATCTCTGCAAAGTCTCCTGTGGAGTGGAATTCACGTTGGAACCTCACTGTTTTGCTTGTTCAGAAGGCGTTTTATCAGGTCCCACACAACTTCACGAAATACAATGCGGATGTTGAAAACGTACTAGCATTCATTAAGTATTGTTTACCAGCTGGAAAGCAAAGAGTAGGAATAAGCGCACTTTTCTCAGGTTGGTGTTCTGTTCCTGGCGGAGTACCACAAGGATCAGTGACAGCACTGCTGCCTCACAGTGCTAGAGACCGGGGTTCAATTTAAGCCTCACGCGATTGCCTACATGAAGTGTATACATTCTCAGTGTCTGCGTGGAATTCCTGCGGATGCTGCTGTTTCTGCACACAGTACAAACATTAACTGTTCAGGTGAATTGCCCATTATATCCAGGAATGTACAGGCTGGGTGGATTGGGCATGCGACATGCAGCATTATAGGGAGAGAGTGGGGCCTGACTGCAACGACTGAATTGCAGGGATCCTATGATCCAATGCTTGAACCAAATTGTTCCCAACCATTATACATTATACAAACTTGTTGATGACACCGACTGGTTCGGAATGTACATTGCGAGGAGGATGGAGGGAGCCTTCAAGAAAAGTTTGACAGGCTCACAAATGGATCAGGACATGGCAGTTTATCCATAGCACACGATAGCTCCACAAAGAACTTCAATAATCTGTTTAAATCTAACTACCCTTTCGCAAAGTATCTTGAATTTGCATCATACCCTTGATTTTCTTTATCTAAGTGCCTTGCTCAACAAATATAATTAAAAAATTGAGAAGCTTTCATGTGACAGACGTTAGGCTAACTGCCTGTCATTTCCTCCTTGACTTCCCTTCTGTTCTGACTAAATAAAACTCACTGATCTGCATTGGATCCCAGGATGCCTCTCCACTGATTTTGTAATTCTCAGATTTGCTGTCAGATCCATCCATGGTCTTACACCCCATTAATCCACCACTGCTTCCAGCCTTACATTCCTCTGTGCTCTTCCCACTCCTCTAATTCTGCTCTTGTATTCGAACGTTCCTTACTCCCCCACTGACAGATGTGTATTTCACACTGAATGAAAGTATCTGAAGCAGGGTTGTAGTTCACTAAACAATACAGGCTACTGCTCTTGGCGTTAATATGTAGTTCTACCACATCACCATGTTATCTAAATAAAATTAGATCAATTCATTCTCATGCCTATGATATAGATTCCTGCAAAATGCTAGACTACTTTCTGCGTGCTGGCAAGTACAGTATTTTACTCTATCCCCAGTTTCATTTTGACTGTGACATGTCACATTTTACTGCTGAAAATGTGTTGCTGGAAAAGCGCAGCAGGTAAGGCAGCATCCAAGGAGCAGGAGAATCGACGTTTCGGGCATGAGGCCTTCTTCAGGAATGGCCCATGTCCGAAAATTCGATTCTCCTGCTCCTTGGATGTTGCCTGAACTGCTGCGCTTTTCCAGCAACACATTTTCAGCTCTGATCTCCAGAATCTGCAGTCCTCACTTTCTCCACATTTTACTGTTCCCTTACTCACTTATAACTGTCCTTTATTTGACGTCTTTATTTCTGGTTTTGTGTGTGGTGGGCCAGTGACAGCCTTATGTGGAATTCCAGATTGTTATGAAGTTGAAAGTGTACACTGCACCTTTAAGAGAGGTAGAATGTTGTTCTGCACTGAGAGCTTATGAGAGCAGTGTCAGGGTTTGTTGGAATATTGAAAATATATAACATTTGGCTGTGTAATAGGTACCTGAAATGGTTGCTATTTTGACGCCAATTCAAATTTAACCAACGAGTTTCAATTACGTCTCAGTAAACTAAAAGCCAATCGATTTCGAATTGATTATTCTGCCAACATCGAACCAAAGAGATAATCCGGTTTTTGGTGTATAAGAAAGGCAGGTATGTTGAACGTCAGACAAAGTTACTGTCATCAAGGGAGAACTATAGGAGAAAAAGACAAGCCAAAAACAAAAAGACAGATTGTGAAATGAAGTGGAATGACGCTGGCATTTTGTGCAGCTAACACCAAATAAATGTTTGCATGAAAGCTGCTGGGTTGCGCTGTTGGATCTTATCATTACCTCGATCACATGTGCCCCACACTCTGACAATTGATAACTCGGCCGAATCTCAGTTCATCTGCTGCTGAAACTCTCATTTTTTCCCCCTTTTATATCACTGGAGGAGACTTTAAATGAAAGGGCTGGCGATTTTGGTCGAATGACAAATTGTAGTTCTTGAGGAATGATGCTTTATAATGAACATCAAATGCGGCTGTAAAAATTCAGCGAAGGAACAAAAAATGCAGTGACACTGCTGGAAGAGTGCCACAGAGCCCCGAACAACTTAGTGGTACAGTGGAGCTAATGGCAGTTAATCTCTCAATAATGATCAAATAAAAGGGTGGGAATAATGGGGGTTTTCACAACTCCAATGTAGTGTGTCATTGTAATGCGAAATGATTTTTGAAGTGATTTCAAGAGCACTGTTTTGATCAGTCATGACAAGACAAACAAGACAGGCACAATAGGAGGAATGGCGTCGGGAGAGCATCTTGGTAATAGAGATCACAAACCAGTGAACTTAACGTCAGACTGAAAGCCACCTAGCACAAGAATTAGACTAGTATTTTTGACAAGGTGTGTGTTTATTTTACAATGGCAAAGTGGTGAAAAGATAAACGTCTGTGGCATTAATGGAAACGTAGCAAGTGAGGTGCCATACTGGCTTAGTGTCAGGAAATCAAGACGAATTGTTAATAGATAATCTCTGGTCCATGTCAGTAAAGGCCCCGACATGATGATTGATTTCACAACCACCGGGATTGAAATGGATCGACTGGTTTCAAGTTGCCGATGATGGGATGGGACACGTTTACCCATCAAAGGTGATAGCAGCAGCACAGACAGAATGGTGCTGATGTGTGCATTAGGTTATGGAATGTCTCAGTGAAATGGGAGGAGCGATGTAAAGGAAGGTTTGAGACCATGCAAGGGAGGGAAATCTCTGAAGGTGCATGAGGATGAGCCCGCTGTGACGGCATAAAGGTGCATGAAATGCCGGGGCTGCGACTCCGCACTCGCCTGTAGTACATTCTGTTGACATGGAGCAAGGAGCAGTGTGATATCAGATTGGGACCTCCAACTTATATAGAGCAGCTTCTGTTGGCATAAAGCAGGGGGCATTGTGTCAGCAGGCCGGACGTTCCAACCTCACCTGGAGCAGATTGTATTGACAAGGTGCACGGAGCAATGAGACATCAAGTTGGGAGAAAGGATACTCAGTTATTTTAATCTGAATTAAAGTAGTATTTAGCAGGACCCATGTTTATAGATTGAGTGAATATCTTTCCCAGGGAAATCGCGCAAAAATAAGGAAAAATGTGGCAAAGATTCAGCTCGTGGAGGAGAATCTGTGCAGAAAGAAACGCAGGTAATATTTTCTTTTTCTGCCTTTTATCATAAGACTGACTGCGTATTTGGTTAAATTGCAGCAAGCGGTTTTCAGCTCGTGTCATGTTATTAAATTTCCTGAAAACCCACGCAAGTCATTAAAGCAAACTAAACTTCCAAAAATTAACGGTATATTACTAGATCAAAGAGAGATGACAGAGGATGGTGCTGGACGGTTGTTTTTCAGACTGGAATCCCGTGACCAATTGGGTGCTACAAGGATCGGTGCTGGATCCTCTACATTTTGTCATTTAATTGGAGGTGTAGTGGACAGCGAAGAGAGTTACCACAGATTAGAACAGATTAGAAGTGGCAGATGGAGTTTAATTCAGATAAATGTGAGGTGCTGCATTTTGTGAAAGCAAATCATAACAGGACTTCCGTACTTAATGGTAATGTCCGAGGGAGTGTTGCTGAACAAAGAGACCTTGGAGTGCAGATTCATAGAATTCTGATATTTGAAATTTAACTTAAAAGTGGGGTCGCAGGTAGATAGGATAGTGAAGAATGCGTTTGGTATGCTTTTCTTTTTTGGTCAGAGTATTGAGTACATGAGTTGGGAGGTCATGTTGCGGCTGTACAAGACATTGGTTAGGCCACTGTTGGAACATTGCGTGCATATCTGGTCTCCTTCATATCGGAAAGAAGTTACGAAATTTGAAAGGGTTCAGAAAAAAAAATGAGGATTTTGCCAGGGTTGGAGAATTTGTGATATAGGGAGAGGCTGAACAGACTGGGGCTGTTCTCCCTGGAGCGTCGGAGGCTGAGGCGTGTCTGTTTAGAGGTTTTCAAAATTATGAGGGTCAAAGATATGGTAAATAGAAAATGTCTTTTCCCTGCGGTCTGTGAGTCCAAAATTAGAGGGCATAGTTTTAGGGTGAAAGGGGAAAGATATACATGAGACCGACTGGGCAACGTTTTCACACAGAGAGTGATAAGTGTATGGAATGTCCTGCCAGAGGAAGTGGTGGAGGCTGGTACAATTGCAACATTTAAGAGGCATTTGGATGGATATACGAATAGAAAGGGTTTGGAGGGATATGGACGGGGTGATGGCAGGTGGGACTAGATTGGGTTGGGATATCTGGTCAGCATGAACAAGTAGGACCAAAGGGTCTGTTTCCATGCCGTGCGTCTCTCTGACTCTATGACTCTATTTGATGTTGACATTATGCTCGAGTTTATCTTGATTTATGGAGGAAAAGCAGGAAACTAATGTTGAAATTTATAGGATCAACAATGATACCATTCAATGGCTGAACATACAAAATGCTGAATGGAAGCTTTATCATGACAGATATGTTTTCATTATGAATCGCGCTGAAACACAAAGTGGGGAGGATTGGACTGAAGCAGTGGTGGTGATATTCTTTCCTTGTTAAATTTTTGAATATGACTGCTATTTCTCCTGTCCATGTTAACATCACAACTCTGAACCATGAAAGTATGAAGAACATGTGGGGCAAGTGGCGCAAAGTCTAACGTGCCTGACTCCAGATCAGAACATTGCAGGTTTCACTCCTCTCTAGCTCGAGGTTAACACACGTACATATTACACTTACAACCTAATTTTCCTCATTGTTCTGAAGCCGTGATGAAGTTTGAGCTCCTGATATGCAGACACGACAATCTCTTTCAGTACACGTCCCGGAGAACATCACAGTCAATGTCGCAGTGTCATCACAAGTGAGGAAGACCAAATAGTCCTACACACTGTGAATCGGCACTTTTCAATTTCACAGAGCCATCGACCCAATCGCTGCGGTTCCTCGAAATGGCAAGGAAACTAAATAAATATCTTTGTCTAATGTTGGTTCATGGAGTGCCGAGGCACCTTCTCCTTGTTTAAGAGGCTGGGACATTGACTCTGATGTTCGTGGAGACATTGATTAATGCGAATCATTGAAGGGAATCCTATCACAGAAGCCCTCGCTGTTGATGCTGAACAAAACAGCCCTTAGTAGGAATTGAACCCGTGCCGCAGTGGTAAAAGTGCCAATTCAGAACCACGACACGACCAGGGACAAGTACAGCGGTCAGACGTACGTAGAGTGACAGCCCTCAAATGTGTTGGACGCGTTCTTGGCGGAAACAACCACTTGACTATCCTACACCACTTGGCGTTTGACCGACTGGAACCATTTCTTTCAGCCGAACATGCCTTTATCTCTCATTGTTTTGCACATGTCAGCCATGTTTCCTCGCAATCTCCTCTTCCCCATTGAAATTAGAACAGAGAAACTGATCGTTTCCAAAAAAAACACCCTTTGCTGAATATGCATTGTGTCATTTTCCTGAGCCGGATGTTCCAGCGATCTCCGGAACATGTCAGCAAAAATTGCTACATGAGCACTGATCTCACAACAGCAGTATGTCAATGGATCGACTGATTTTAAGGTCCTAATTGTGGGATTGGGTCACGATCGCCCAACAAAATTAACTGCAGCTGCACAGACTGAACAATGTCAATGCGAGTGCTTGATTGCCAAATGCCTCAGTGAAATTGGAGGAGGGACCTAAAGGAGGTTGACTGATCGTGTGATGGGGAGAAATCTGCGTGAATTGGTGGGTTTGAATCAAGATACATAGACAGCAGAGATATGAAAGGGCGAGGGGATGAAGGAGCAAAATCATCACCTCGACGAATATTTTCATGTCAAAAAAGATTGATTCGCTCCTGCTTTTGTTAAGCATGACTTATTCTGCATAAAACGAAAACAAGTGACAATACTGGAAGTCAAATTGCAGATGATCTTTCTGCTGCCACAACGCAAACAGCCAACCACTGCACGATACCGGCACCGCATGGAATAGCATGATGCAAAAAGCAGTAAAGATAGTGGCAGAGGATATATTAGGATCAGGTCTCCATGAACAGTAGGAATACTTGACAAACAGTGACTGAGACATGCAAACTCATGGTTGGCTGAATGGTTAACTTCGGTATCTCTAGAGCCAATGGATATTTAATCACTTAGTTTGTTGAAGGCGAAGATTGATATAGTCCTCCAGAAAATGAAAGCGTCAGGGAATAGTGCAGGGAATCGCTGGAATGTAGTTTACCATCGGCTACTTTACCAATTTCATCATACAAGGAAGTGACAACTGCTGTGGAATATCATTTCGTGCCAGGTTTCAGGCCTGGAATACGAGAAACTGTGTGGTGCAGCAGCGAAGATCAAACTGGAAATGCGGATGAGGCTGAGCCAGCGGATATGAGTTCAGTAATGAAATCATTGAGTGTGAAGTATTTCACTGAAAGTACAGAGTGAATTGAGATGCCGGGGACTGGGAGTTCCAACATTGCGTGGAGCAGTTTCTATTGACGTGGTATAAGTCGCATCAGGCTGGGAGCTCCAACCTCAACTGCAGCAGCTTCCATTGACACGAGCAGGGAGTATTGGGATATCAAGCTGGAAGGTCCAACTGTATCTGGAGCAGTTTCTATTGACATCTGCACTGAGAGAAACGGAGGTAATGTTTTCGCTCTCTGAGCTATCTCATATGGCTAACTCTGCTCTGGGCAGAAAGGGAATTTGTTTGCTAATTTCATTTTATTCAATTTCTTGTAAACTCGCACAGGTCGTTAAAATACTTTCAGACTTCGAAAATTAGCTTGAATACGATGTTGTGATTAGGCATTAGTTTATCAAAAGTGATAGAGCAAAATCAGTGCAGTGAATTTGAAATTCATCAGATGAGCGGAGATCCCATTGAGTGGCTGAGTAGACACAAAGTGAATGGAAGCTTCATGAGGATGAATGTCTTTTCGTTACAAAACCTCCCGCTGCATAAACAGTGGATCATTGAAATGAAGCTGTAATGGTTATCTTTCCTGGTTATTCAACTTGTGAACATGAGTACGATTGGTCATGTCCGTGTTTGGATCACAACTCTGCAGAATACCAACCTCAAGCACGCGCAAGCACAGCGTCACAATGGATAATGCGCTTGGTTACGGTCCAGAGATTGTAGTTAAGGTTTCGACTTGGTTCAAGAGCAAGACTGGCAGGCTTCAAATTCACAAACAAGCTAATCTCCCGCACAATGTAGAACATACAACGGGCCAGTGGCACAATGGATAACATGCCTAACGACAGATCTGCTGTGTGTAGTTTCGATTCCAACCTGGCTTGCGGGCAGTGCTGACTTTATTGCACTTAAAACTGACTGTTCTGAAGCCGAATTGAGGTTTGCACCTTGAACTGCAGGGACAAGAGTCCCTTCATTAAATGTCCCTGCGAACGTCAGAGTCAATATCCCAGAGTCATCACTGGAGGGGAAGCTGAATTCTTCACTCACGCTGCCGTTTACACATGTCAACTTTCCGAAATTCACTGTGGCATCTGCGATTGTGAAGGAACCAAGACACAGAGCCAAGTCTCAGCTTTGGCAATCTTGGGAAAACCTTTAGGAATCAGAATCAGAGGAGAATGGAGAGTGAACTGTCTGAATAAGCAGAGACTGCCGAGGTACCGCCCCCCTTCTTTAAGAAGCTGCGACATTGTCTCTCATTTCTCGACGTCATTAATTGATCCGAGGTACTAAAAGCACTCCCCTTGCAGGTGGTCTGCTTTTGCTGATGTCGCTGTCAGGATCAAAACAAACCCCAACTTCCGGACTGAGAATCAAAGTCGGGTCACAGCGAAGAAAGTGAAAAAAATGGAACTGCTAGCCCACCATGGACAGCTACACGATTACCACGTATGTGTAGAATGACAGCCCTCAAGGTCGTTGTACATGCTTTCGTCAGATGTAATCGCTTGACTGTCTTCATTCATTTTCATCACTTGGCCTTGCATGCTTTAAGAACTCAAGTTCAGATCCGTGTATTTCTGAAGGTTATGCGCCTCTCCGCATCCATTCAGACAGTGAATCCAGATTCAACCATCCGCTTGCTGATGAAATTTTTCTGCATATCTCCTCAACCCTTTCCACCTCTTAACTTCAGTCTATGCCCCTGTTGATCGGTCAAGAGGAAACATTTCTTTTAGTCTGCATTGTTCATGTCGCTCATTCCTTAGTGCACATGAAACACGTATCCTCACAGTGTCCTCTGCCTTAAGAAAACAACCACAGTCAAAACAATTTGTCTTCATAACCTAAACGTTTCAAATTGGTAAATGTCTGCACGGTTTCCAGTGCGATCACATGACTACTGTAATGTGAATTGCAGAACTGCAGGCAATATTTCGGGGGAACCGAATGAACAAATGAAATAAATGACTGGAGAAAGCCACAGAAACTTGTCGTTTCCAATAAAACATCTTTTGCTCAATCCTGCGCTGTGCACTTACCCTGAGCCCGATGCTCCAGTAATCTCTTGTCCGTGTCAGTAAAAGCTGCCCCACGAGAATTAATTACAGAACAGCTGCATCTAAATGGATTAAATTGCTTGAAGATGCCGAACATGGGATTAAGCACTTTCACCCAAAACAGTGACCGCAGTAGTACAGAGTGAACAGTGTAAATGTGAGTATTATATTGTGCAATACCTCAGTGAAATGGGAGGGTTGACGTTTAGGCGAATTAGTTCTTGTGAGAGGGAGAGATTTCTCCGATAATGGGTGGTATTAATATGTGAAACGCAAAGATGTGAGACAGTGGGTGTTTGAAGAAGGAAACTTATGACCACGTAGAGTATTTTATGTAAAACAAAGATTAATTTTCTCAGCGTTTGCTAAGCACATATTACATGGAGTAAAACGGGAAAAATGCCGATTGCTGTGACAGTGATTCGAGCAGAACTTGCTGTGTTGACAATGCCAAGGAAGAACCATTTCATGATCCTGGCGCCACATGGAAAAGCACGAGGCAAAAAAGCAACAAGGATCTTGACGGAGGTTATGGCAAGAACAGAACCACACGCACAAAGGAATACTTGTCAAACAGTGACTGAGATCTGGGAACTCAGATTCGGTTGAAGCTTTAACTTCTATGTCCCGAGAGACTGTAGAGTTTGCAACACTGAGGTTGTAGGATATTACGTTTGCGAGATATCTACAAAACTTCAAAGGGTCATGGGATACTGCAGGGTATTGCTGAAATGTGTTTCTCAATACCACTGTATTTTAACATCGGTTACTTTACCAATTTCCTCACTCGTTGACGTAATCATATAATGGCATGTCATATAATCCCAGTTCAAGGGCGTGGAATCAGAGAAATTGAGTCGCACTGCACCGAAAACTAATTGGAAATGGTGATGGCGTTCAGCACGAGCATGTGACTGCGAAAATGCAATCTGTGAGCGGAATGCCATTCTCCGATGATACAGAGGCGCGTGAAATATCGAGGCTAAAAGCTCTCGCCTTAACGATAGCGTCTTCAATTCCCACGCATCAAGAAGCAATGGAACATCAGGCTGGGAACTCCAATTTCACCTGCAGGAACTTGTATTGACATGGAGCAGGGAACATTGGGACATCAGCTGGGCGAAAAGATAGTCACCTATTTTAATCTGAAGTGAAGTAGTTTGCAGCAGGGCACTTGTTTGTGGATTGAGAGAATATCTGCAACTGGGACAGTCGAAATTACAAAGAAGAATTCTGCAAAGTGTCCATTCTTGGAGAAGCATCTGTGCACAGAGATGCAGAGGAGTGTTTACGTCATCTGCCCGTCCTTATATGGTTGACTTTGAACTGGATTAATTTCCATGAAGGGAGTTTTTGCTCGGTTCACAGTATTCACTTTCCTGCATACTCGCAAAGGTCGTTACTGTACTCGAAACCTCTGAAAGTTAACTGGTATATACGATGTGGTGATTTGGCTCACGTTCACGTCAGTTATCCTGAAGAAGTGGATTCGAAATGTATCGGATCAGCAGTGATTCCATTGAATGACTGAGCAGACAGAGTGTGACTGAAAGCTTCATGAGGACATATGTGATATTTTTTTGGAAAATTTGCTGCTTTGCAAGGTGATGAAGATTGGACTGAAGCAATGACAGTGATTATCTTTATCGCTTGTTCAACTGGTAAACATGACAGCTATTACCATGTTCGTGTTAACATCATGGCTCTTAAAACCACCCTCATGCATCGGGCCAGTGGCGCAATGGATAACGCGCTTGACTACAAATCCGGAGACTATAGCTTCGAATCCTACCTGGCTCGAAGTCAGTACGCATAAAAACTGATTTTTCTAAAGCCGAAATAAGGTATGAGCTCCTCATCTGCGGGAACGAGAATGCCTTCATTAAATGTCCCTGAGAACATGAGAGTCAATGTTCCAGCGTCATCACAGGAGGGAAGCCGAATAGTCACGCGTGTTACTCATGGGCACCTTTCCATTTCATAAAGCCACCGCTCGAATAACTGTTGCTCGCGGGGATGAACGGCTTTGAGCATTTTTCGAAACTCTTTGGCCGGTAGATCAGAGAAGAATGAAGTGTTAACTGTCCAACTGATCTTTATAGAGAGTGAGTTCCAGAGTCTACCACCCGCTGACTGATATAATTTTCCTACCAGTCGATTCAAAGCTTTCTGCATCTTATCTGAAATCTACAAACCCTGGTGATCGATCAAGAGCAAATGTGTCCTTCAATCTGTCATTCCATGCTCCTCATTATTTCTGCTCTGAGAAAAACAACCCCCGTTTTGCCGAGGCCACGCCACTCAAAACATTGTTATGCAGGCAATTCAGAGTGTAACGTCGTTATTTGTTTTGGTGAATATATAGTAAAATTTATTCGGAATACTTTAGCTGGGTTGACTTCCAGTTTTAAAAACAGAGAGAAAATTATTCACAATATAAAGGGATGAAACACAGTGAACAGAATATAGAATACCCACAGAACTGAGGTATCCAAAATAGACTTAATTATACATTTCCAAAAATACAGAAGTCCTGATAATTAAACCCCATAAACGCAGAGTAAAAATGAATCATGTTTACATTTCGAAATTAGAGGGGCAGAAGAAGAGAGACACGCACATCACTGGAATCTATAGGCACCTTGAAAGCCTTCGTGTAATTAAGTGTGGCTGATACTTTGGCAATGGTTAACAAAGTATTTAGGCTGTCAAATACATTTTGAAAGTCTTGTGTTCACTGACATTTCGTGCCTGTTTTTAACAGAATGGTATCAGTGCCATTTTTAATCCTCACTGCATCCGTCTAATTTCCCATTCTGCCTATTCCTCTGTCTCCTGTAGGTACTCAGAAAGGTTCAGACTCGATTAACTTCCCAGCTGCTGGGTGTCCCGTCCATCATCACATTGAAGATGGTCGGTCAGCCAGAGAGACAAAGGGCAGGGAGATCTACAGCCTTCAATAAATCCTGCAGTGAGGTAAGATCACTCACAGTGCACAGAGCAGAGAGCAATGAGAGGGCTCCAAACATCGGCTAACAAGACATGACACAGGTACAGTGCTGGAGGGGGAGCACAGTTTACACGCACCCCAGGCCCAATCACCACTCCTAATGTAAGTTCTGTTGTACTAAGACTCACTACTGTGCAACACTGTATCTATGGCATTTATTGTGCACCAGTGTCTTCAATAACTTGTAACTACTATAACAGTTCCTATCCCTGTAATGTCCTCCTATCCCAAGAGTCCCTCCACATATTTGAAATGTACTGCATTCCAGACTACCATCCCTATCACTGTAACCTGCTTCAGTGTCCACAACATGCCTTATCTCGTTAATCTCCTCCTCCAATAACTGGAGACAGAGTCATGCAGCACGGAAACTGTTCCTTCAATCCAACTAGTCCATGGTGACCAGTGTCCATGAACGAGTCACGTTTCCCTGCATTTGACCCGTATCCATAAAAACCTTCTCCTCCCCATGTACCTACCCAAATGTCTTTTACATGTTGTTATTGTACTTCTATCTTCCACTTCCCCTGGAAGCTCATTCCATAACTGCACCATCCTCTGTGTAGAAAATTTTCTTCTAAAATCTCTTTTAAGTCTTTCCTCTCCCATCTCATATTTATGCCCACTGGAACACAGTACATGACAGCGCAATACAGGCCCTTCGGCCTTCGATTTTGCTCCAACGTGTGGAACCAATCTGCAGCCCACCGAACCAACACTATTCCAATTCGTGTCCAGATGCCTATCCAATGACCGTTTAAATGTCCTTAAAGTTGGTGGGTCGACCACTGTTGCAGGCAATGCATTCCATGTCCCGACTATTCTGAGTAAAGAACCTACCTCTGGCATCTGTCCCATATCTATTTATTAATATTAATATCTACCTCAATTTAAAGCTATCTCCCCTTGTGATAGGCATCGCCATCCCAGAGAAAAGGCTCTCACTGTCCAACCCATCTCACCTGCTGATTATCTTATTTATCTCAATTAGTTGACCACAAACACATTCTCTTGAAAAAAAAAGCTTAAAGTCACTCAGCCTTTCCTCATAAGACCTTCCCTCCATACCAGGTAACTTCCTAGTAAATCTCCTCTGAATTCTTTCCAAAGTTTATACATCCTTCCTGAACAAATATGGCCACACCCAGAGTTTTGTACTGCTGCAGCATGATGTAATGGTTCTGAAACTCAATCCCTCTACCAATACAAGCTCACACACTGAATGGCTTCTTAAAAAAAAAAACCATAAACCTGGGTGGCAACTTTGAAGGATCTATGTACATGGACATAGAGATTTCTCTGTTCATCTGCACTACCAACAACCTTACCATTATCCCAGTATTCTGTGTTCCTGTTAATCCCTCCAGAGTGAATCGCCTCACACCTTTCCACATTAAACTCCATTTGCGAACTTTCAGTCCAGCTGTCTATCTATACCTTTCTGTAACCGACAACATCCTTCGTCACTATCCACAACTCTACCAACCTTAGTGTCTTCTGCAAATTTACTAACCCATCCTTCAATGCCCTCATCCAGGTCATTTATATAAATGACAGCAACAGTGGACCCAAACACATCCTGGCAGTACCCACTAGTAACTGAACTCCAGGATCGATATTTCCCATCAACCACTACCCTCTGCCTTCTTTCAGTGAGCCAATTTCGAATCCAAACTGCTAAATCACCCACATACCCATGCCTCCGTATTATCGGCAATAGCCTACCAGGGGAATCTTAACAAACGCCTTACTGAAATACATATACACCACATCAACTGCTTTACCCTCATCCATCTCTTTGATCACCTTCTGAAAGAGCTCAATAAGTTTTGTGAGGCAAAACCTACCCTTCACAAAATCGTGTTGGCTATCCCTAATCAACTTACTCATCTTCATATAAATCCTATCCCTTACAAGCCTTTCCAACACTTTACCCAGAATCAAAGTAAGGCTCACAGGTCTATAACTACCAGGATTTTCTCCACTGCCCTGCTTGGGTTGGCATGGTGGCACAGTGGTTAGCACTGCTGCCTCACAGCGCCAGAGAGCCGGCTTCAATTCCTGCCTCAGCCAACTGTCTGTGTGGAGTTTGCACATTCTCTCTGTGTCTGTGTGGGTTTCCTCCCACAGTCCAAAATGTGCAGGTTAGCTGAATTGGCCATGGTAAATTGCCCATAGTGTTAGGTGAAGGGGTAAATGTAGGGGAATGGGTCTTGGTGGGTTGCTTATCAGAGGGTCGGTGTGGACTTGTTGGGCCAAAGGGCCTGATTCCACACTGTAAGTAATCTAATCTAAGGGGATAGCATTTGCTCTCCTCCAACCTTCTGGCACTATTCCTGTAAACAATTACGACATAAACCTCAAAGCCAACGGTTTGCCAATCTCCTTCCTGGATTCCCAGAGAATCCGAGGGTAAATCCCATTTGGTCTCGGGAACTTATCTATTTTTGGACTTTGCAGAATTGCTAACACCTCCTCCTTCTGCACTTCAATTCAATCTAGTTATGGACTTCACTACCCTGGGTTAAAGACGTTGGCTAATCACCTTACCTGTATCCCTCGTGGTTTTAATCATCATCCTGCGATTTGTATCATCGAAGGACAATGACGCAAATAGTTCTGCTCGGGTCCATGCCACTATTTTGCCACAATGTTCTGGGATACACTTGTTCAGGACCTAGGGCTTTCTCTACCTTTATGTTTGAAGACCTCCAGTACCACCTCTTCTGTAATGGGGACTCTTTACAAACCATCACTGTTTCTTTAACTGACTTGTCCGCAGTAAGTTCTGACATAAACTGTTCATTTAGGGTCTCACTCATCTCCTGTGGTTCCACACATGGATGGCCTTATTGATCTTTGCTGGGCCCTATTGCCTCTCTAGTTGCTTTTTCTATGTGTGTGCTGTAGAATTTCCTTGCATTCTCCTTAAGCTTACCAGCCAAAGCTATCTCATTCCCCGATGTTGCTTTCCAACTTATCCAGCTTCTCCGTTTCTCTCAAACCCTTTAGTATCAGTAACATCTTCGTCAATCCTTTCTCCATTTACAGTTTCAGGAAATGCTTCCTAAAGCAGGAGGATCAGAATTCTATGCAGTACTCCAACTGGGGACCCAGTTCATGATGGACCAGCTCGTGTCCTCAATGCTCTGATCCATGATGGCAAGTGTGCCTAATGTCACTTTCCTCATCCTGTCCACCTGCGATGCCACTTCCAAGGAACAATGTAACTGTACCCCTTGGTCTGTCTCTGTTCGACAACACTGCCCAAGGCCCGACAATTAACTGATAGTCCTCCCTAGTTTGCCTAAACAAAATCCATCACCTTAATCCATCTTTCATTCCTTGGCCCACTGGTTCAGTTGTTCGCGATCCCCTTCTATAACTGTATTCCCAGCCCACTATAACCCGTGTTATATACGGACCTTTATCAACAAACTTACTAACAATGACTCCTATGCTCTTACAGAAATATTTTCTGGAAATGATGCATAACAGTGGATGTAGCACTGTTCCTTATGGCACACCACTGATCATAGGCCCCCAATCTGCACAACAATCCTCTCCCACCACTGTTTCCTACTGTCAAGCCAATTTTGTATCCAGTTGGCTATCTCTCCCTGATCCAATATGATCTAATCTTACTAACCCGTGTTCCATGCTAAACCCTGTCCAAGGCCTTGCTGTGGTCAGTATCGACACAGTCTCCTGTTCTGTCTTCTTCTATCTTCTTAGTCACGTCTTCAACAAACTCAGGCAAGTTTGTGAGACACTACTTGTGTACTTTGCATTAACTGTCCCTAATCAACCCTTTCCTTTCAAAATGCATGTACCTCCTGTCCCTCAGTGCCCCCTCCAACACCGTATGCACCACTAACATCAAGCCAATTGGTCTTTTGGTACCTGGCTTTCCCTCACAGCAGTTTTAAACACTGGCACAAAATTAAACACCCTGCAGGCTTCCAGCTCATCACCCGCGGCTGTCACTGATATAAATACCTCTTTAAGGGGCAATTCTTCCTGACTTCCCCCCAATGTCCTCGGAAAAACATGATTAGCTCGAGGGATTTTATCTTTTTTTAATGCGTTTTTAAACCACCAGCTCGTAACGTTCTGTTATGCTGAGTCTTTTGAAGACTTTCTTTCCCTGACTTCCCCAGCTTTTAAGTAGTGATGCGAAATTTTGGTCAAGGATCTCACCCATCTTCTGTGGTTCCACACATGGATTATCCCATTGATCTTTAATGGGGCACATTCTGTCTCTAGTTAATCTTCTGTCGTTAGTATTCATGTAGAATTCCTTTGGATCTTACTCAGCATTATCAGCCAAAGTTTTCCCAGGTCTCCTGTTTGCCCTACTGCTTTCCCTCTTCAGTGTATTACTGTACCCACAATGTTCTTCGAGGAATCCAGCTGGCGGTATATGACACGGACTGCCTTTTTCTTGACCAGAACCTCAATATCCCCAGTCATCCAGAATTTTCTACTTGTAATCAGCATTGTCCTTCACACGAACAGAAATATCCTCACCCTGAACTCTCATTTTATCGCTCTTTTGAAAGCTTCGCAACTGCCTGTGGTCCCTTTACCTGCAAATAGTCTCCACAAACAACTGTTAAAAGCTCTTGAACAATACCTTCTGGATTGGGGCAGGACAATGTTGATGGTTCACTTGTGGACCAGGCCTGTCTTTTTCCATAACTGTTTTCAACCTAATACAGTTGTGTCACTTTGTCAAAACTATCCCCAACTAATACCTCAGTCCCTTTCCCTACCCTTTTCCCCAAGGGGAGGTCAGGTTTTGCCCCTTTCTCCAGGGGGAGGGTGAACAACCAGTGGTAATTGTGCACATCAGTGCCCATGGCATAGATACAGTTGGATGGGTTCTGGTCAAGTGAGTATCGGGAGTTAGGTAAGAAGGTAAAAAGCAGGGCTACAAGGGTAGTGAGCCCCAGATTACTCCCAGTGCCGCTCACCAGTGAATATGGAAATAGAAAGATAAGCCGGATGGATGAGTGCTTGAGGAGCTGGTGGAGGGGGAAGGGTTTTTACGTCTTGGATCATTGGGATATCTTCTGAGGTAGAGGTGACCTGGACAAGGGGGACGTGTTGGACTTGAACCCGAGGGGCACTAGCAACCTGGGGGTGAAGATTTGCTAGTGTTACCTGGAGGGCTTAATCTAGTTTGCCAGGGGATTGGGATTCTGAAAAAGAGGGAGACCATCGGCCACTCAGAGGAAAATACACCAGCCAACGAGAACAAGTTTCATATTCAGGATATCCAGGGGCACAGTCAAGGGACGGAAAAGACTTCTGGTTAAAGGCCATTTATTTCATGAGGCCTGCCTGGTAAGGCAGACGAGGTCAGAACATGGATTGGCTCTGGGGACTGGGATATTACAGCCATAACAGAAACTTGGTTGAGAGAAGGGCAGGACTGGCAGCTCAATGTTCCCAGATACAGAGGGTGCAGGCGTGACAGAAAGACATGTAAGTGAGGAGGGGGAGTTGCGCTTTTGATAAGGGAGAACAGAACAACAGTGCTCAGAGAGGATACTCCTTAAGAGTCATTTAATGAGGCCATATGGTTAGGAGTTAGAAAGAAGAAGGGGGTGGTCACTTTGTTGGGACTGTATTACAGACTCGCAAATAGCCAGCGGGTATGAGAAGAGCAGATGTGTAGAGAGATTGTAGACAGCTGTAGGAATAAGAGAGTAGTATTGATTGGAGATTTTAATTTCCCCTGGATTGACTGGACCACTCAGAGAATGAAAGGTCCGTATGGGTTGGAATTTGTCAAATGTTACCAAGGAAGTTTCCTTGATCAATATGTAGACGGTCCTACTCTACACAGGTGGGCCCAACATTGGATCTCCCCTGAGAAAACAAGGTCAGAAAGTGACTGAAGTGTCAGTCGGAGAGCACTTTGGGTCCAGTGATTGCAACTGTCATGGTTTTAACGTAACTATGGAAAACGATAGGAGAGGTCCACAGGTTAAGGAGCTATGCTGGAACACAGCCAGTTTTGGGGCGATGAAACAGGATCTAGCAGAGGTTGAGTGGGTGAGTCTGTTGAAGGAAAAGAAACGACTGGAAAATGGGAGGCTTTTAAAAGTGTGAGACTGAAAATCCAGGGTCAGTATGTAACTGTTAGGGTGAAAGGAAAATGGCAGGTTTAGGGATCCCTAGCTGATGAGGGATATTGAGGCTCTGGTCTGGCAAATGAAGATGGTATACATTGGGTTTAAGGTTTCCGTATCTACCGAACCTCTTCCAGCCCTAAAGATGCAATCAATCTGTGGAGACCCTATAATCTTCTCACTGTCCCGATCTAGTTTCTAAAGGAACTGCGATCTGTGTAACATGCTCTCATCACTCCCACCCACCCTGTCAATGTAAGCTCTTCCAGTATTTCCACCTATCTACTCAGCCCTATCTACTTTTCCAGCCCTTACACCCCTATCTGTGTGAACATCACGGTCCCCTACATTACTTCCCCACTTAGGCCAAACTGGAGGAGATTACTAATGCTCCTTTATCTGTGTAACTGTCTCCAACCAAAATTGCTGTTCTCATCTCCAGGAACATCTGTCCGATTCCACATCCTCCATGTCTAAATAAGCCCAGAACCTAAGCCTTTCGATAACTCTAAACCTGTTCAGTCCCAACTACCCTCCCTTTGTGTGTTTTTTCTGACAGTCTATACATCCTACATTATCTCTGTAATCCGCTCTAATCCCTAAATAGTCCCTGTCTGTGATCTGACTTTTCCTACCAACTTCTTATCCCTATAAGTTGCTACATTCCTCCCTCCTTCCCAACTCCACGAACTCCTGCAGACCCTACAGCTCTCCACATGTTTGTAACCTCCTGTGGGTCTATGGTCCTCCCTCCCTGTGAAACAACCTCCAGTCCCGACATCCTTCTCAATCTGGGTCCTCTGCTCCAGATCAGACCATTGCTGTCTCTGTAAACACCTCCACCTCTGACAACTTTTCCCATTTGTGTAACCTTGTTCAGAAACCATATTCTCCAGCTTCCTGAATCCTCTTCCTGCCATTGCAGCCAAAACCATGTCTATGTAACAACCACCAGTGCTTCCCAACTCAGTATCCTCTTGCAGTCCTAACGAAACACTCAAACTGTGAAACCTCTCATTTCCCTACAATCCTCCCTCCCTCCCTCCAAAAATGACTTCATCACATGAAACCTCACAATTACTGAAGCCTCCTTTTGGCACTGCAACCCTCCTAATGTCTGCAAAATCCTCGTGTCCTGATATTCCCCCTTATCTCTGTAATTCCCACCACCCTCCAGTGCTCTTCTGGGGAACATGGCAGAGGAGGGACGATTTGTGGAGTCTGGGCTCTGTTATGGAGTTAGAATCCTGGGAATTACAGATTTTGTCTCATGTTTGTTGTGTGCAGAATATTGGCGAGGACTCTAATGACAGGATTTATGACTACTTGGAAAACAATAGTTAAATTATATATAGTCAGCATGGGTTTGTGAGGGGCAGGTCATGCCTCACAGACCTTATTGAATTCCTTAAGGATATGACCGAATACGTTGATGGCTCATTCAGAAAAGAAGGATGATTGGGATGTGGGGATATCTATCTGTCTGGAGACAGGATTGGGTGGCCCAGAGAAGACAGAGTGTGGCAGCAGATGGATAGTATTGAGCCTGGTGCTCAGTGACCTGTGGTGTTCTGTAACAGTCGGCTCTGGGACTCTGCTCTTTGTGATTTTGATAAATGACTTGGATGTGGATGTTGGAGAGTGGGTTAGTAAGTTTGCCAATCACATGAAGGTCGGTGGAGTGGTGGGGAATGTGGAGGGCTGTTGTAGGTTGCAATGGGATATTGACAGGACGCAGAGCTGGACTGGAAGTGGCAGATGGAGTTCAATCTGGAAAAGTGTGAAGTGATTCATTCTGGAAGGACGAATTTGAATACAGAATAAAGGTTGAAAGTCAGTATATTTAGCAGTGTTGAGGAACAGAGAGATCATGGGGTCCATGTCCAGAGATCCCTCAAGTTTCCACGCACGTTGGTAGGGTTGTTAAAAAGGCATATGTTGTGTTGGCTTTCCTAAGCAGCGGGATTGATTTTAAGAGCCGTGAGGTTTTACTGCATCTTTATAGCATCCTGATGAGACCACACTTGGAATATTGTGTTCAGTTCTGGTCCCCTGCTGTGGTTCTGTTCGCCGAGCTGGACGTTTTTGTTGCAAACGTTTCGTCCCCTGTCTAGGTGACAGCCGCAGTGCTTGGGAGCCTCCTGTGAAGCGCTTCTGTGGTGTTTCCTCCGGCATTTAAAGTGGCCTGTCCCTGCCGCTTCCGGTTGTCAGTTTCAGCTGTCCGCAGTAGTGGCCGGTATATTGGGTCCAGGTCGATGTGATTGTTGACAGAGTTTGTGGATGAGTGCCATGCTTCTAGGAATTCCCTGGCTGTTCTTTGTTTGGCATGCCCTATAATGGTAGTGTTGTCCCAGTCAAATTCATGTTGCTTGTCGTCTGCGTGTGTGGCTACTAGGGATAGCTGGTCGTGTCATTTCGTGGCTAGTTGAAGTTCGTGGATGCGGATCGTTAGCTGTCTTCCTGTTTGTCCTATGTAGTGTTTTGTGCAGTCCTTGCATGGGATTTTGTACACTACATTAGTATTGCTAATGCTGGGTATCGTGTCCTTCGTTCTGGTGAGTTGTTGTCTGAGTGTGGCTGTTGGTTTGTGTGCTGTTATAAGTCCTAGTGGTCACAGTGACGCAAAGGTTAGAACAAACAGTCTTACCACAAATTCAACCCAAACTCTGGGTCAGATACGCGGATGACACTTTTGTAATTATTAAAAACACGGAAATAGAGAAAACACATCGGATCATCAACTCCACATTCACAGGAATCCGATTCATGAGAGAGGAAGAAAAGGACAACCAACTCCCATTCCTAGACGTGAGGGTATAGAGAACACCAAATGGAGAATTCACCTCCTAGGTACACAGGAAAGCCACACACACAGACCAAGTCCTGAACTATGAAAGCAACCACCCCAATACACACAAACGAAATTGTATCAAGACACTATTCAAAAGGGCCACAACACACTGGAGTGCACCAGAACTGCAAAAAGAAGAAGAGGAATTCCTATTCAAGGTATTCGCCAAAAACGGATACCCGCGCAACTTCATCAACAGATGCCGAAATGAAAGACAACGGAACGAGGATATGCCGAAACCCAAAGGACTAGCCACACTACCAAACATCAAGAACATTTCTGAAATGACAGCCAGACTACTGTCACCACTAGGACTTATAACAGCACACAAACCAACAGCCACACTCACACAACAACTCACCAGAACGAAGGACCCGATACCCAGCATGAGCAATACTAATGTAGTGTACAAAATCCCATGCAAGGACTGCACAAAACACTATATAGGACAAACAGGAAGACAGCTAACGATCCGCATCCACGAACATCAACTAGCCACGAAATGACACGACCAGCTATCCCTAGTAGCCACACACGCAGACGACAAGCAACATGAATTTGACTGGGACAACACTGGGCATGCCAAACAAAGAACAGCCAGGGAATTCCTAGAAGCATGGCACTCATCCACAAACTCCGTGAACAAACACATCGACCAGGACCCAATATACCGGCCACTACAGCGGACAGCTGAAACTGACAACCGGAAGCGGCAGGGACAGCCACTATAAATGCCGGAGGAAACACCACAGAAGCGCTTCACAGGAGGCTCCCAAGCACTGAGGCTGTCACCTAGACAGGGGACGAAACGTTTGCATCACAAGCTTCCAGTTCGGAGAACAGAACCACAGCAACGAGCACCCGAGCTGCAAATCTTCTCACAAACTTTGGTCCCCCATTTACAGGAAGGATGTGCAAGTTTTAGAGAGCGTACACAGGAAGTTTACCAGGATGCTGCCTGGAATGGAGGGCATTTCTTATGAAGAAAGTTTGAGGGAGCTAAGGCTTTTCTCATTGTAGTGAAGAAGTGGCGGGGCGACCTGTTAGAGGTGAACAAGTGATGAGAGGCACAGAGAGTGTGAATAGTGAGAGACTTTTCCTCCTTTGGCATAAATGGCGATTGCAAGGGGGTGTAATTTTAAGGTGAATGGAGAATGGATAAGAGGATAGAGAATGGTAGGTGGTTGGAATGCACTGCCAATGGTGTTAGTAAAATTAGATACTTTCGGAACATTTAATAGATTCTTGGACAGGCACATGGATAATAGTAAAATGAAGGGTATGTCGGTTAGTTTGATCTTACAGTTGGATAAAAGGTTGGCATGAAATCATGGCCGACGGTTCTTGGGCTGCTCTTCGTTCTGTATTCGTTCTGGTAAACTAGGTAATAAACACAGATCAGCGTAAAAAGAATATGGCATTCAGGAGGAGCTCGTGAACTGGATACAAAATTGGCTTGATGGTCGAGACACAGAGTGATCGGTGACATGTTGTTTTTCAGACTGAAGACATATGATCAGCGGTGTAGTGGGTCCACTGTTGTTTGTCATCTGGATAAATGGATTGGATGGGAATATTGGTTTCCTGGTAGGTTAGCTTCTTGGGTGTCACTGACGTTGGTGGTAAAGTGGTTAGTGGAGAAGAGTATATATGATACAACAAGATTAACAGTACTGATGGGATAGTGGGCTAAAGAATAGCATGTGGAGTTCAATTCGATAAATGTGAGGTGTTCCATTTTGCTGAAACAAACCAGGGTGGGACTTGTACAGTTAATGTTCGGGCCCTGGGTAGTGTTGTCAGTCAGAGACCCAGGGATGCAGGGACACAGTTCTTTGAATGTGGTGCCACAGGTAGACAGGCTGGTGAAGCAGGCGTTTGGGATGGTTTGGGATGGGAGCATTGAGAGTAGGAGTTCGGATGTCATTGTGTATCTGTAAAGGACATTGGTGCATCTATCATAAAGAACATTGTTGACCAGTAGGAAGAACTCATCTGGTTCACTTATGTCCTTTAGGGCGGCACGGTGGCACAGTGGTTAGCACTGCAGCCTCACAGCGCCAGAGACCCGGGTTCAATTCCCGCCTCAGGCGACTGACTGTGTGGAGTTTGCACGTTCTCCCCGTATCTGCGTGGGTTTCCTCCGGGTGCTCCCACAGTCCAAAGATGTGCAGGTCAGGTGAATTTGCCATTCTAAATTGCCCGTAATGTTAGGTAAGGGGTACATGTAGGGGTAGGGGTAGGGGTATGGGTGGGTTGCGCTTGTTGGGCCGAAGGGCCTGTTTCCACACTGTAAGTAATCGAATCTTAGACATCTGACATTCTAACCTGGTCTGGCCGACAGACCCACAGCAATATGGCTAACTCTGAGCTGCCCTCTGGGTAATTAGCAGAGGGGTCAAATAATGTTGTTCCAGGCAGTGACACCCACATCCAATGAATAAATAAAAATACATATGTCCCTTCACACCTCTGCAAGCCCCTCCAGCTGCAGAAATCCTTACTGGCATTGTAACACACTCACCATCAGGATATTAAGTACTTTTTGGTGATCTTCTCAGCCTCATAATCTAGTATGATCTCTTTTGTCCTGAGTGAGGGATCAGTGTGAATTCCTTGCTGAGGTTTTTACTGTTTCAATTGAATGTCCTTTTGTTGAGTATTTTGCATTGTCCCTTCAAATGTTTTCCACTCTTCATTTACATGCACATATTTCAGTCTGTTTAGCCTGTTTACCTTAGGTAGTTCTCCTCTCAAACTCATGTCATTGGCTACTTTTGTATCTAGTTGTAGCTTGTCCTTTCTGTGATTCACTTTAAAACTTTATATTTATTTAAACTGCACTTTATCACAATTTCCCGAAGTATCTCTGCAGGTGACATTACTCATTCACTAAGTCTCATTACACGGTCGCTCTGCGATAGTTATGTCCCTTAACAGTTGCACAATGTGTTTTTCAAAGAAACACTGAAAAAAAATTAACCGAACTCCTCTTCCAATATAAATGTTGACCGTGTGATTGTCTCAGATTATACAAATATTGAAGTTTTCCAAAACTATCCCAATGCTTTTGTTAAAATATTCCAATGAGTTCCTGTTTAATGCAGTGATGAGCAATGAAATGCTGTTCGGTGGTTAAAACTGTTCTGCTGCTTGTGATTTTGGCAAGTCGTAGCCAGAATGTACATTCAGACTGACTCTAATTCATGAACTGCGGCCAAATGCTTTCTCTGTAATGCCTTTGGTCTCCAGTATTGTTCGCGTTGCCCATTTTGCCTGAGTTTGCACAAGATTACGAACCACTGAATATTTTTGTTCACCCTGTATCCATGTGTCCCTGGTGTCTAAATATCTTTTATCTCTGTGTCACAAATCCATCGACCTTATTGCAGCAACGTTGTCCATTAAAAAAAAACATGATATACTCTCTACCACAATTTTCTGTCACAAATCTATTTGCTGATGTACAATTTTAGTTAAACTCTGTACCATCCTGTTCCTTTCTGCTTGTCTTCAGCCACATTCCCATGCTGTTCCATTGCTTCACCTTTTCCCTTTGAATTTGGAAAGCTCCTTTCACCTGCATCCTCTCTATCAGTTTAATGCCCTGTCCATAAACCTACCAACATGATTGGCCAGGACACTGGTCCCAGCACAGTTCCAGGGGGAACATCCTAATAATTTTTTTTTAAAATCAGGTATGGGATGTGTGAGTCTCTGGCTGACCAGCCTTTCTTGCCCAGTCCCAGAAGCCCTTGAACTGAGTAGCTTGCTCGGCCATTTCAGAGGGTCATTGAGAGGCAAACACTTAGCTGTGGGTATGTCGTGCAGACCACGTGAGGATGGGCAGATGTCCTTCTCTAAAGGACAAGTGTTTGGTTTTGTTGTACATCAGTAATGGTTTCATACTTATTCGTGGATTGTTAATTACTATTTTTAAAATTATTGATTTAAAATGTCTCCTTTTCAGATGGCGGAATTCAATCCTGCCTCCCCTGAACATTAGCTGAGGTTTTGGATACATTGTCAAGCAATAATACCACTTGGCCATTACTTCATCTGCTCACTAGGTGATCATCCCTGAGCATTGATACCAGGGCATCATGAAGCTAAACCCATTCTTCCAACATGACTGTGTGATCCTGACATCTTCCAGCATTCTGGGACTATGACTTAATATCGCTCCATTTTACAGATCTCTGTGGAACTCAGTGCCATCCTTCATGTGTAACTCTTACTGCATCTGTTTAATTTCCCATTCTGTCTCTTTCTCTGTCTCCTGTAGGTACTCAGGAAAGTCCTGACTCAATAGCCTTCCCAGCTGCTGGGTGGATCGTCCATCATCTCATTGAACGCAGTTGGTCAGCCAGAGAGAGACAAAGGGAAAGGAGAACTGGAGCCTTCAATAAATCCTGTAGTGAGGTAAGGTCACCCACAGTGCACAGAGCAAAGAACAATGAGAGGACTCCAAACATCCTCAAACACAACATGACATTGATACAGTGCTGGAGGGAAGCACAGTACACACACACACCCCAGGCTCAATCACCACCCAAATGTAAGTTCTGTTATATTAAAACTCACTACTTTACAACAGTGTATCTATGGCATGTCTTGTGGTCCAGTGTCTTCAATAATTTTTAATTCCTATAACAGATCCTATCGCTGTAACCACCTCCCTTCCCGATAGTCCCTCCACACATTTGAAATGTACTGCATTCCAGACTACCAGCCCTATCGCTGTAACTTGCTTCAGCGTCTACAACATGCCTTATCTCGGTAGTCTCCTCCTCCAATAAGGTAAAAACAAGGACTGCAGATGCTGGAAACCAGAGTCTAGATTAGATTGGTGCTGGAAAAGCACGGCAGGTCTGGCAGCATCCGAGGAGCAGGAAAATCGATGTTTCGGGCAAAAGCCCTTCATCAGGAACAGACGCCTGGAGCCTGCAGAGTGAGGAGATAAATGAGAGGGGCGTGGGGATGGGGAGAAAGTAGCATAGAGTACAATAGGTGAATGGGGTGGGGAAGAAGGTGATAGGTCAGAGTGGACGATGGGGGGAGGTAGCAAAGAGTACAATGGCTGAATGGGGGTGGGGATGGGGGTGATATGTCAGAGACGAGGGTGGAATGGATAGGTGGGAAGGGAGATAGGCCATTAGGACAGGTCATGAGGGCGGTGCTGAGCTGGAAGGCTGTAGGTGGGGTGAGATGGGGGAAGGGGAAATGAGGAAACTGGTGAAGTCCACATTGATGCCCTGGGGTTGAACTGTTCCGAGGCGGAAGTTGAGGCCTTCTTCCTCCAGGCGTCGGGCGGTGAGGAAGTGGCGGTGGAGGAATCCCAGGACCTGCATGTCCTCGGCAGAGTGGGAGGGGGAGTTGAAATGTTGGGTCACAGGCGGTGGGGTTGATTGGTGCGGGTGAACCAGAGTTGTTCCCTAAAGTGTTCTGCTCGGAGTCGTCCAGTCTCCCCAATGTAGAGGAGACCGCATCGGGAGCAACGGATACAATAAATGATATTGGTCGATATGCAGGTAAAACCTTGGATGTGGAAGGCTCCTTTGGGGCCTTTGGATGGTGGTGAGGGGAGAGGTGTGGGTGCAGGTTTTGGAATTCCTGCAGTGGCAGGAGAAGGTGCCAAGAAGGGAGGGTGGGTTTTTTGAGGGCTTGGAACTGACCAGATAGTCACGTAGGGAACGGTCTTTGCGGAAGTCGGAAAGGGGTGGGGAGGGAAATATATCCCTGGTGTTGGGGTCCGTTTGGAGGTGGCGAAATGGCGGCGGATGATTTGGTTTATGCGAAGGTTGGTAGGGTGGAAGGTGAGCACCAGGGGCGTTCTGTCCTTCTTACGGTTGGAGGGCTTGGGTTTGAAGGCGGAGGTGCGGGATGTGGACGAGATGTGCTGGAGGGCATATTTTACCACGTGGGAAGGGAAATTCTGATCTCTAAAGAAGGAGGCTATCTGGTGTGTTCTGTGGTAGAACTGGCCCACCTGGGAGCAGGTACAGTGGAGGCGGAGGAATTGGGAATAGGGGTTGGGAATTTTGCAGGCGGTAGGGTGGGAAGATATGTAATCTAGGTAGCTTTGGGAATCGGTAGGTTTGTAAAAAATGTCGGTGTCAAGTCGGTTGTCATTAATGGGGATGGAGAGGTCTAGAAAGGGGAGGGAGGTGTCAGAGATGGTCCAGGTAAATTTAAGGTCAGGGTGGAATGTGTTGGTGAAGTTGATGAATTGCTCAAACTCCTCGAGGCAGCACGAGGTGGTGCCAATACAGTTATCAATGTGGCGGAGGAAGACGTGGGGAGTGGTGCCATTGTAACTACGGAAGATGGACTGTTCTACGTAGCCAACAAAGAGACAGGCATAGCTGGGGCCCATACGGGTGCCCATGGCTACCCCTTTGGTCTGGAGGAAGTGGGAGGATTTGAAGGAAAAATTGTTAAGGGTGAGGACAAGTTCAGCCAACCGAAAGGGTACAATGAAGGGTACTATTGTGAATGTCGGGAGATGAAGAAACGGAGGGCTTGGAGGTCCTGGTCATGGTGGATGGAGGTGTAGAGGGATTGGATATCCATGGTGAAGATGAGGCGTTGGGGGCCAGGGAAATGGATGTCTTGGAGGAGTGGAGGGTGTGAGTGGTGTCTCGTACGAATGTGGGTAGTTCCTAGACTGGGGGATAGGACAATGTCGAGGTAGGCAGACATAAGTTCGGTGGGGTAGGAGCATGCTGAGACAATGGGTCAGCCAGGGTGGTCAGGCTTGTGGATCTTGGGAAGAAGGTAGAATCGGGCAGTGTTGGATCCCGGACAATGAGGTTGGAAGCTGTGGGTGGGAGATCTCCTCCTGAGGTGATGTGGTTATGTATGCTCTGGGAGATGACGGTTTGGTGATGGGTGGTGGGTCATGGTAGAGGGGGTGGTAGGAGGAGGTGTCTTTGAGTTGGCATCATGGCTTCAGCAGTGTAGAGGTCAGTGCACCAGACTACCACTGCACCTCCTTTATCGGCTGGTTTGATGGTGAGGTCGGTATTGGAGCAGAGGAAGTGGAGGGCTGCACGTTGTGAGGGTGAGAGGTTGGAGTGGGGGAGGGGGTAGATAGGTTGAGGCGGTTAATGTCTCGGTGGAAGTTGGAAATGAAGAAATCGAAGGCAGGTAATAGACCAGCGCGGGGTGTCCAGGTGGATATAGTGTGCTGGAGGTGGGCGAAGGGGTCCTCAGAAAATAGGCGGGAGTCTTCATTGTAAAAGTAAGCTCTGAGGCGGAGGTGGTTTAAGAAGTGTTCGATGTCATGGCTTGTATTAAATTCATTGACGTGTGGACGGAGGGGGATAACGGTGAGGCCTTTGCTGAGGACTGATCATTCGTCCTCAGTGAGGGGGAGGTCAGGGGGAATGGTGAAAACTCAGCAGGACTGGGAGCTGGGATCAGGCATCGGTGTGGAGCTGGAGGAGGCGACGGAGCCTGTAACTGGAGTGGGTGTAGTGTTGGGGGAATGGGGATGGAGTCATGAGCAGGGGTGGTGTTCCCCTCAGGGTTCTGGGGGCAGGGATGGTGACGGTGGGACCGGGGGGGGGGGGGTGTCAGCAGAATGTAGGTGAGTGGCGTTGGTGAGGGCGGAAGTGGTGGCAAACACGGCAGTGGGGGGTGGGGGGGGTGCGTGCAAGTCACTGAGTGCGTGGTATCAGCGATGATGTGAGGGGTGGAAGTGATGTCACATGTGGTGTATGAGAAATTGTGAAGGGCAGAAATGGCATTTACTTTATTTTAACCAATAATTTCCTGTCACAAATCTGTTTGACAATGTCGTATTTTAATTAAACTCAGTCCCTTACTGTTTCTTTCTTTTGGTCTTCATTCACATCTCCATGGTGTTCCAATATTTCAACCTTTCTCTTTGGACTTGGGAATTTCCATTCACCTGAGACCTGTCCCCCTCCTCATCTGTGTCCATTTATAGCACACTGCATAATCCTGGTACCAGAGGAGCCTATCCCAATAAAATAGAACAGTCCTCCATGAGTACTGGTAGCAGTGCTCACTAGTCAGAACCACTTCTGATGATACCATTGTGTGATCCTGATACATTCCTGCACTCTGCTGATATCGCTTTCCCTCTCCATGTGATATCCCTCACTGTGTGAGTCTAATTGCAGTCTCTATCAGTGTCGCTCACTCTTGCAGCTACTCCAGATCCTGAGCCAACAGCATTTTCCACTCCAGAGGGAAACAACTGCACAGGACATGAATGGAGACTGGGAATTTCCAGACCTCTGTGGGACTCAGTGCCATTCTCCATGCGTAACCTTCATTGCATTAGTCTAATTTTCCATTCTGTCTATTTCTCTGTCTCCTGTAGGTATTCCTCATGTCCCTGACTCAGCAGAATTCCCAATTCCTGTCTCGTTCATCACCGCATTGAAGACAGTTGGTCAGCCAGAGAGAGATGGAGAGTGAGATCTGGAGCCTTCAGTAAATCCTGCAGCCGGTAAGATCACTCACAGTAAACAGCACAGGGAGGAGTTCATGGACTTTAATTCAGACCCTGAGGGCATGATGTAAGAACAATGCTGGGCAAGGAACATGAGAAAATTCTCAGGTTTCATTATCACCATCTTGTCTAAATTTATCTATTCCACAGATCCCTCCCTATGTCTGTCAGTTTCTCCATTGTCTGTTTCATCGATACCACTTCCCCTATCTCTATCAGCCCCTACAATCCTGCTTATCCGTGGAAGCTCCTCATATCAGTAAAACTCTCCAAGTTTCTGCCTTTGCCTTTAATCCCGGGTTCTGTCACATCTCTCCTTAACTGTGAAAAACAACTCTTCAGTTCCTTAAGCCATCCTGGTCAGTGTAGTCCTTTCCAGACCTGAAAAATCTCCCTGTCTTTGTGACTATTTTGAACTCCTGCTACCTTCATGATCTCTGTAACCTTCCCGTCATGACAACAAAAAAGCTCTGTACCTTAGTAACCTCCTCCAGCTGTTAGACTCCTCCTTGTCTCTGGACACAGAGCAGAGTGACCCTGTTTCTCTCTTAAAATAGTTCCTGCATTTTTAATGATAACTATGAACTCTTCCTGTCTCTAAAACACACTCAGTCTCTGTAAACTCTGCTGGTCCCGAATGATGTAATTTCCTTCGGTAACTACAAACTTTTATACCTTTAATCTCCTCCAGACGCGACCACACAGTTTATTTCTATAACCTCTATGAGTGATAGAGTCATAGAGATGTACAGCACGGAAACAGACCCTTCGGTCCAACTCATCCATGCCAACCAGATATCCCAACCCAATCTAGTCCCACCTGACAGCAC
This sequence comes from Chiloscyllium plagiosum, assembly GCF_037043375.1. Taxonomy (NCBI): domain Eukaryota; kingdom Metazoa; phylum Chordata; class Chondrichthyes; order Orectolobiformes; family Hemiscylliidae; genus Chiloscyllium; species Chiloscyllium plagiosum. The sequence goes on from NW_028270188.1 coordinate 9,845,920, forward strand.
CCGACCCATATTCCTCCAAACCCTCCCCATTCATAAACCGATCCAAATGCCTCTTAAATGTTGCAATTGTACCACCCTCCATCACATCCTCTGGCAGCTCGTTCCATACACGTACCACCCTCTGCGTGAAAAAGTTGCCCCTTAGGTCTCTTTTATATCTTTCCCCTCTCACCCTAAACCTATGCCCTCGAGGTCTGGACTCTCTGACCCCAGGGAAAATAATTTGTCTATTTATCCTATCCTATCCATGCCCGTTATAATATTGCAGACCTCTCTAAGGTCACCCCTCAGCCTCCGAAGCTCCAGGGAAAACGGCCCCAGCCTGTTCAGCCTCTCCCTGTAGCTCAAATTCTCGAATCCTGGCAACAACCTTATAAATCTTTACTGAACCCTTTCAAGTTTCACAACAATTCTACCGATAGGAAAGAGACCGGAATTGCACAAAATATTCCATCAGTTGACAAAAGAATGTCCTGTACAGCCGCAACATGACCTCCCATCTCTTGTACTGAATACTCTGACCAATAAAGGAAAGCATACCAAACGCCTTCTTCACTAACCTATCTACCTGCGACTCTACTTTCAAGGAGCTATGAACTTGCACTCCAAGGTCTCTTTGTTCAGCAACACTCCCTAGGACCTTACCATTAAGTGTATAAGTCCTGCTAAGACTTACTTTCCCAAAATGCAGCACATCGCATTTATCTGAATTAAACTCCATCTGCTAGTTAGCCCATTGTCCCATCTGGTCCAGATCCTGTTGTAACCCTCTTCGCTGTCCACTGCACCTCCAATTTTGGTGTCATCTGCAAACTTACTAACTATACCTCTTATGCACGCATCCAAATCATTCATGTAAATTTAAAAATGTAGAGGGCCCAGCACTGATCCTTGTGGCACTGCACTGGTCACAGGCCTCCAGTCTGAAAAACAACCCTCCACCACAACCCTCTATCTTCTACCTTTGAGCCAGTTCTGTATCCAAATGGCTAGTTCTCCCTGTATTCCATGAGAACTAACCTTGCTAAGCAGCCTCCCATGGGGAACCTTGTCGAATGCCTCACTGAAGTTCATATAGATCACATCTATCACTCTGCCCTCTTCAATATTCTTTGTTACTTCTTCAAAAAACTCAATCAAGTTTATGAGACATGATTTCCCACGCACAAAGCCATGTCGACTATTCCTAATCAGTCCTTGCCTTTCCAAATACATGTGCATCTTGTCCCTCAGGATTTCCTCCAACAACTTGCCCACCACTGAGTTCAGGCTCACCGGTCTATAGTTCCCTAGCTTGTCCTTACAACCCTTCTTAAACAGTGGCACCACTTTTGCCAACCTCCAGTCTTCTGGCACCTCACCTGTGACTGTTGATGTTACAAATATCTCAGCAAGAGGCCCAGCAATCACTTCTCTAGCTTCCCACAGAGTTCTCGGGTACACCTGATCAGATCCTGGGGATTTATTCACCTTTCATAGTTTCAAGACATCCAGCACTTCCTCCTCTGTAATCTGGACGTTTTGCAAGATGTCACCATGTTTTCCCTGCAGTCTATATCTTACATATCCTTTTCCACAGTAAATACTGATGCAAAATATTCATTTAGTATCTCCCCCATTTTCTGCAGCTCCACACAAAGGCCGCCTTGCTGATCTTTGTGGGGCCCTATTCTCTCCCTAGTTACCTTTTTTTCCTTAATATATTTGTAAAAACCCTTTGCATTCTCCTTACTTCTATTTGTCAGACCTATCTCATGTCTGCGTTTTGCCCTCCTGATTTCCCTCTTAAGTATACTCCAACTTTGTTTATACTCTTCTAAGGATTCACTCGATCTATCCTGTCGATACCTGACATATGCTTCCTTCTTTTTCTGAACCAAACACTCAATTTCTTTAGTCATCCAGAATTCCCAATACTTACCAGCCTTCCCTTTCACCCTGACAGGAATATACTTTCTCTGGATTCTTGTTATCTCATTTCTGAAGGCTTCCCATTTTCCAGCCGTCCCTTTAGCTGTGAACATCTGCCTCCAATCAGCTTTCAAAAGTTCTTGCCTAATACCGTCAAAATTTGCCTTTCTCCAATTTAGAACATCAACTTTTAGATCTGGTCTATCCTTTTCCATCACTATTTTAAAACAAATAGAATTATGGTCGCTGGCCTCAAAGAGCTCCCCCACTGACACCTCACTCACATGCCCTGCCTTATTTCCTAACATTAGGTCAAGTTTTGCACCTTCCCTAGTAGCTACATCCACATACTGAATCAGAAAAATGTCTTGTACACACTTAAGAAATTCCTCTCCATCTAAACCTTTAACACTATGGCAGTCCCAGTCACTGTTTGGAAAGTTTAAATCCACTACCATATCTACCCTATTATTCTTACAGATAGCTGAGATCTCCTTACAAGTTTGTTTGGCAATTTCCTTTTGACTATTGGGGAGTCTGTAATACAATCCTAATAAGGTGATCATCCCTTTCTTATTTCTCAGTTCCACCCAAATAACTTCCCTGGATGTATTTCTGGGAATATTATCCCTCAGCACAGCTGTAATGCTATCCCTTATCAAAAATGTCACTCCCTCTCCTCTCTTGCCTCCCTTTCTATCCTTCCTGTAGCATTTGTATCCTGGAACATTAAGCTGCCAGTCCTGCCCATCCCTGAGCCATGTTTCTGTAATTGCTATGAGATCCCAGTCCCATGTTCCTAACCATACCCTGAGTTCATCTGCCTTCCCTGTTAGGCCCCTTGCATTGAAATAAATGCAGTTTAATTTATTAGTCCTACCTTGTCCCTGCCTGTCCTGACTGTTTGACTCACTTCTGTTCTCAGCTGTACCCGTCTCAGATCGAGCTCCCAAAATCCTCCCTGTGATTGTTATCACGTCCCATCCCTGCATTCCTCCAAAATCCCTGCAAAGTCCTCCCATTCCTAAAACCCGCCCTGTATCTGTCACCTGTCCCAGCTTCCACAATCCTCCCTATCTCTGTAAGACACCCACCCCACACACACCCCCGTCCCAGTTACTACAGCCCGCTGTATCACTAAATGCCAGTAATCACTATAATATCAGAGTAAGGTGTGAAAGCAGGAATACTGTACTGGGTTAAATGATCAGTCGTGATCATATTGAATGGTGGGACCGACTCTGTGGTCAAATGGCCGATACATGCTCTTCTTTCCTATGCTTCTCTATAAACTTACTATCTATATAACCTCTTTCAGTCCCCACAGCCCTTCATATCCCCATAAACTCTTTCAGTCCCCACGACTCTTCTTATCTCCATAATCTCATCCTGACCCAACGACCCTCCCGTTCAGAGTAACCTCCTTCAATCCCCATGATCCTCCTGATCTGTGCAACTTCCTTCAAACCCAACAGCCCTCCAGATCTCTTTGGCCCCTTTCAGACCCCACAACACTCCCTACCTCCATAACGTTCTTCAGTCACCACTGCACTCTGTGTCCATCATCTCATACAGTCCCCACATCACTCCCTATCTCCATAATGTCCTTCAGTCCCCATGACCCTCCTTATTTCCAAAACATTTATTACCTGTTGAACCGTAAGCTACATTTTTCGGATTGATAAACACGAACTCCCATAACCCTTTCTGCTGCCACTCTGAAACCAAACAATGTTAGCCTGATAGTAGGTCGGGAGCTGAAATATGTTTGAAAGGATATGTCAATGAACAATAACTGGACCCTTAGAAACGCTTTTAAGAAAAAGAGAACGTGTTTTTGAGCCTGTTGGATTGTATTTTTATTGGTGAGAATATAAATGACAGAATAGATGTGGGTGTAGGAGTGGTTGTACCGAGGATACGGTTTATTTGAATTTTCAGAAACCTTTACACAAGTTTCAATAAGGGCTAAAGAGTAACTTGGTAGAGAATAGGTCACCTTAACTATCAGGAAGTGGGTGAGATATTAGACAAAATAGTGTTGTCAGAATTTGCTGTGGAGAAAGACACAGAAGCTCTGGAACTTGGGGAAATAAACAGTGATGTCTTGGAAAGAATCCTCAACGGAGAAGAAAAAGTGCTGGAATCTTAAAGCAAATAAAGGTAGATCAATCGTCAGTAGCTCATTAGGTCAAGCCTTGAATATTCATGAGAAGCTAGGGAAGAGATTGCAGTGTCCCTAACAGAGATATTTATATTATCAACAGACACAATGAGTTACCGGAAGACTGGAGGGTGGCTAATGCTGTTCCATCACTTAAGGTCTGCAGGGAGCAGCCAGGAAATCACAGCCTAGTGAGCCCAGTGATGGGGAAGTTGTTGGAGGAGATTCTGAAAGAAAGGAGCTACGTATATTTGGAAAGACAAGGGCTGATTGGATATAGTCAGCATGGCTTTGTGAGTGGAAAACCGTGTTTCACAAACCGGATTGACTCTTCGAGGAGTTGACAAACGGATAGATGAAGGCAGAGCAGTCAGCGGCGTCTACATGAACTTCAGCAAAGCATTTGACAAGGTTCCAAGGGATGTAGAACATCTAGTCAAGAGGGAGAAGGAAGCTAACTTAAGTTTGAGGAACCAAGGATCAGAAGCAGGGCTCCAGAGAGTTACATGGGCAGCACGGTGGCTCAGTGGTTAGCACTGCTGCCTCACAGCACTAGGGACACGATTTCAATTCCAGCCCCAGGCGACTGTCTGCGTGGAGTTTGCACATTCTCACTATGTCTGCGTGGGTTTACGACAGGTGCTCTGGTTTCCACACACAGCCCAAAGATGTGCGCGTTAGGTGAATCAGCCATGCGTTGTTCAAGAAAGGGAATAGAGGTAATCCTGGGAATCACAGACCTGTCAGTCTTCTGTCTGTGATGTGCAGATTATTGGAGAGGACTCTGAGATACAGGATTTATGATTCCTTGGAAAACCATAGTTTGATTATAGAGAGTCAGCATGGCTTTGTAAGGGACAGGTCATGCCTCACAAATCTTAATGAATCCTTTGAGAATGTAACAAAACACAGTTATGGCTCATTGAGAAAGTACTGTGCATGGGATACAGGAAACCTGCCTGCCTGGATACAGAGGGTGATGACAGATGGAAACCATTCAGCCTGGAGCTCAGTGACCAGTGGTTTTCTGCAGGGAATGGTCAAAAAATCTCTGCTCTTTTTAATTTTATGAATGACTTGGATGTGTGAGTGAAAGAGTGGGTAAGTAAGTTTGCCAATGACACGAAGGTTGGTGGAGTGGTGAATAGTGTGGATGTCTGCTGGAGGTTGCAATCGGACATTGACAGAATGTAGAGCTGGGCTGAGAAGTGGCAGATGAAGTCAAATCTGGAAAAGTGTGGAATGATGCATTTTTGGAAGGTGAGACTTGAATGCAGAATACATGAGTAAAGGCAGAATACTGAATAGTGTGGAGGAACAGATGAATCTTGGATTTCATGACCGAGATCCATCAAATTTATCACCAAGCTGATAGTGTTGTTAAGAAAGAATATGTTGTATTGGCTTTCATTATCTGGGGGATTGAGTTTTAGAGTCATGAGGTTATGCTGCAGCTCTATACAGACCTGTTTAGATCCCGATTAGAATATTGTGTTCAGTTCTGGTCCCTTCATTACAGGATGGATGTGGAAGCTATAGACAGGGTAAAGAGGAGATTTACCAGGATGCTACCTGGACTGGAGAGCATGTCTTATGAAGAAAGGTTGAGAATTGAATGCAGAAGCTAAGGCTTTTCTCATTGGAGTGAAGAAGAGTGTGCTGTGATTTGGTAGAGGTGAACAAGATGGTGTGAGGCAAAGATAGAGTGAACAGTGAGAGACCTCTTTATCCCATGGCATACATGGTACAAGGGGGCATAATTGTAAGGTGATTGGAGGATGGGTAAGGGGAGATTTCAGATGTAGGTTCTTTACACAGAGAGTGGTGGGTGGGTGGAACAGGACATTTTAACAGACTGATGTGGTTCTGTTCGCCGAGCTGGAAGCTGGAACTACAACCACAGGGACGCCAAGACAGCAGACTTCCTAGCAGCACTAGAATGCACACTCAGGAACAATGGATTGAGAGAAGAGACACAACTAACAGTGAGACAAAGTATCGTACCCCTGATAACAAGGAAAAGACAAACACATAAACTCAACACCAAGGATAGGGAAGCACTAAAATTACTAAGAAACGATAAGAACATAATCATACTACCAGCAGACAAAGGCAGAATGACGGTCATCCTGGACAAAGCAGAGTACATCCAAAAAGGGCAACAACTACTTGCAGATACCAACACCTACCAAAAGAGGGAGTTTGACCCCACCCCACAGCTCACCAATAGGATAAACAACACACTGAGGAACCCACAATAAAACGGACAGATAACCAGGTCTGACCTACAAAGAATGAAACCTGAAAGCAACAACATCCCCAGATTCTATGGACGACATAAAGTGCACAAACCAGACATCCCACTCAGACCCATAGTATCACTACCAGGGACACCATCACACAAACTGGCTAAAGAACTACAGCAGAAACTGAATCACCTGATCAGCAGATCCAGACACTCTATACAATCAACACAGGAATTCTTGGACATCATCAGAAATATACATGTAGACAAGGAAGACTCCGTGGTCTCATTCCACGTAACGGCACTGTTCACCTCTATTGACAAAGCCCTAGCCAGAGAAACAATAACCAACCTGCTGAACAGACATAACAGACAACAGGACGTTGAACCCATCAACAAAGACGGCATACTTAAACTACTGGACTTGTGCCTCACAACACACTTCACATTCAACAACCAGATATACGAACAAATCAATTGAACACCCATGGGCTCTGGACTCATAGCAGAAGCAGTAATGCAAAGGTTAGAACAAACAGTCTTACCACAAATTCAACCCAAGCTCTGGGTCAGATACGTTGATGACACCTTTGTAATCATTAAAAACACGGAAATAGAGAAAACACACCGGATCATCAACTCCACACTCACAGGAATCCGATTCACGAGAGAGGAAGAAAGGACAACCAACTCCCAATCCTATACGTGAGGGTACAGAGAACACCAAACGGAGAATTCACCACAAAGGTACACAGGAAAGCCACACACACACAGACCAAGTCCTGAACTATGCAAGCAACCATCCCAATACACACAAACAAAGTTGCATCAAGACACGATTCAAAAGGCCCACAACACACTGCAGCACACCAGAACTGCAAAAAAGAGGAAGAGGAACACCTATACAAGGTATTCGCCAAAAACGGATATCCTCGCAATTTCATCAACAGATGCCTCAGGGAAAGACAACAGAACGAGGACATGCCGCAACCCAAAGGACTACCCACGCCAACATACATCAAGAACATCTCTGAACTGACAGCCAGACTACTGTGACCACTCGGACTTATAACAGCACACAAACCAACAGATACATTCAGACAACAACTCACCAGAATGAAGGACACGATACCCAGCATGAGAAAAACTAATGTAGTGTACAAAATCCCACGCAAGGACTGCACAAAACACTACATCGGACAAACAGGAAGACAGCTAACGATCCGCATCCATGCACATCAACTAGCCACGAAACGTCACGACCAGCTATCCCTAGTAGCCACACACGCAGACGACAAGCAACATGAATTTCGACTGGGACGACACTACTATTATAGGGCAAGCCAAACAAAGAACAGCCAGGGAATTCCTAGAAGCATGACACTCATCCACAAACTCCATCAACAAACACATCGAACTGGACCCAATATACCGGCCATTACAGCGGACAGCTGAAACTGACAACCGGAAGCGGCAGGGACAGGCCACGAAATATGCCGGAGGAAATACCACAGAAGCGCTTCACAGGAGGCTCCCAAGCACTGAGGATGTCACCTAGACAGGGGACGAAACGTTTGCAACAAAAACTTCCAGCCCGGCGAACAGAACCACAGCAACGAGCAACCGAGCTACAAATCTTCTCACAAACTTTGAATTTTAACAGACTGTTGGATAGGCACATGGATGATAGCAAAATGAAGGGTATGTAACTTAGTTTGATCTTACCGTCGGGTAAAAGATGGCCGAAGGGTCTTGTGCTGTACTGTTCTGTGTTCTACGTTCTGTATGGTAAACTGGGTAATAAGCTCAGATCAATGTAAAAGGATATGGCATTCAGGAGGAGCTAGACGACTGGATACAAAATTGGGCTTGATGGTAGGAGACGGAGGGTGATGGGAGACATGTTGCCTTTCTGACTGGAGACATGTGACCAGTGGTGAAGTGGATTCCCTGTTGTTTGTCATTTGGATTAATGGTTTCTAGTTGTAGCTTGTCATTTCTGTGATTCAATTTAAAACTTTATATTTCTTTAAACTGCACTTTTTCACAATTTCCCAGAGGATCTCTCCAGGTGACATTACTCATTCACTAAGTTTCATCACAGAATGGTCGCTCTGAGATAGTTACATCCCTAGCCAGTTGCACAATTTATTATTCAAAGAAACACTCAGTCTCTGAACTCCTCTTCCAATATCACTCTTTCCATTGAGACTGTCCCACATTATGCGAATATTGATTTTTCCCAAACTTATCACAATGTGTTTGTTAAAAAAATTCTAATGAGTTCCTCTTTAATGCAGTGACGAGCAATGAAATGCCGTTCGGTGGCTAAAACTGTTCTGCTGCTTATGTCCTCGGCAAGTAGTAGCCAGAATTTACATTCAGACTGAGTCTACTTCATAACCTGAGACCAAATACTTTCTCTGTAATGCCTTTGTTATCCATTATTGCCTGAGTTTCCGCAAGGTTGTGAATCATTGAATATGTATGTCCAACTTTTGTTCACCCCGTAACCATATCGCTCTGGTATCTAAATTTCTTCTGTCTCTGTGTCAGAAATCCATCTGCCTTATTGATGAGACTTCGTCCATTCAAAACAAAACATAATTTACTCTTTCCCACAATTTCCTGTCGCAAACCTATTCACTGATGTTCAGTTTTACTTAATCGCTGTCCCAGCCTGTTCCTTTCTGATTGCCTTCAGCCACACTCCCAGGCTGTTCCGACGCTTCACCTTTTCTCTTTGGATTTGGAAAGCTCCTTTCACCTGGATCCTGTCCCTGCATCCTCTCTATCAGTTTAAAGCCCTATCTTTAAACCTACTGACATGATTGGCCAGGACACTGGTCCCAGCACAGTTCCAATGGGACAATCCTAATGGATTTTTTTTAAAAAATCAGGTAGGGGATGTGAGTGTCTCTGGCTGACCAGCCTTTATTTCCCAGCCCTAACTGCCCAGATTCGATTCAAGCCTCGGGCGACTGTGTGGAATTTGCACATTCTTCCTGTGTCTGCGTGAATTACCTCCAGATGCTCTCGTTTCCTCCCACAGTCCAAAGACGCGCAGGTCAGGCGAATTGGCCATGCTAAATTGCCCATAATTTTAGGTATATTCGGTCGAGGGAGATGGGTCTGAGTGGGTTACTCTTTGGAGTGTTGGCGTGGACTCGTTGGGCCGAAAGGCCTGTTTCCACACTGTATGGAATCTAATATAAGTGATTGGATTTTTGTACATCAGCAATGGTTTCATATTTGTTTATGGATTGTTAATTTCAATTTTTAAAATTATTGATTTTAAATTCCACCATATCTTATGATGGGATTCAAACCTGCCTCCCCTGAGCATTAGCTGAGGTTTTGGATAAATGCCCTAACAATAATGTTACTAGGCCATCACTTTACCTGCTCACTGGTTGCTCATTCCTGAGCACTGATACATGAAGCTAAACCCATTCTTCTAACATGATTGTGTGATCCTGAAGTCTTCCAGCACTCTGGTGATATCACTCAGTCTCTCTCCTTGTGGTATCCCTCACTGTGTGTCTAATTGCTGTCTCTGACAGTGTCTCTCGCTCCTGCAGCTGCTTCCGATCCTGAGCCAACAGAATTCTCCACTCCAGAGAGTCGCAACAGCACAGGACAGGGATGGAGTTTGGGATTTTCCAGATTTCTCATTTCCATTCGCCTTTTGTATCCCTCACTGCATCAGTCTAATTTCCCATTCTGTCTATTTCTATGTCTCCTGTAGGTACTCAGGAAGTTCCTGACCTAACAAACTTCCCAACTGTTGTGTGTCTCATCCATCACCTCATTGAAGATGGTTGGTCAGCCAAAGAGACAAAGGGGAGTGGATTCTTGAGCCTTCAATAAATCCTGCAGTGAGGTAAGATCACTCACAGTGCACAGAGCAGAGAGCAATGAGTGAGCTCCAAGCATCGGCTAACAAGATATGGTATAGACACAGTGCTGGATGGGGAGCACAGTATAGGCACACCCCAGGCTCAATCACCACATCTGCTCTAACCTATGTTGCACTGAGACAGCATCGAGAGATCAGAGTTATCAATCCAGGCCTGCGCTGTCTTATTGAGCATCAGGACAACAGAAGTTAAAGCAGACCTCCGACGAGAGGTTGGGAATGCTGCCTGGGATCTTTCTGTTCTGTGTTCTCTCTGCAATATTGTACTAAGACTCACTACTCTGCAACACTGTACCTATGGCATGGCTTGTGCACCAGTGTCTTCAGTCTTTTTTTTAACTCCTATAATAGTAGTTGTCCCGGTAACCTACTCTTTTCCCGATTAGTCTCTCCACATATTTGAGATGTACTGCACTCCAGATTACCATCGCTATCGCTGTAACATGCTTCAGTGTCTACAACATGCCTTATTTTGGTACACTAATCCTCTTTAACTGGATATAGAGTGATACAGCACGAAAGCAGAACCTGTGGTCCAACTCCTCAATGTTGCCAAGGTTTCCTAAACTGAACGAGTCTCATTTGCCTGCATTTGGCCGTTATCTCTTCAAACCTTCTCCTCTCAATGCACCTCCCCAAATGTATTTTCCATGTTGTAATTGTTTTTGTTTCTCCCACGTGGCCCTGGCAGTCTGATCCGTCTATGCACCATCCTCTGTGGATAATGTTGCCCCTCAGCTCCCTCTTTAAATCCTTGCTCTCTCACCTCCCGTTTATACCGTCCAGTTTTGGTCTCATCTACCCTTGCTATTCACCATTCTTAGGCCACGCATGGTTTCGTAAAACTTAAAAGGTGGCCTGCTCTGCCCAAGGGAAATATTTAGGACAATGTTACAAATATCTCCAATGTATGTAACAAAGTGCAGGCCAATGTCGGCAAACGTGCCAAATGTCGTTTTCCCCTCCCTGTCCACCTGTGATGCCACTTCCAAGGAACAATGTAACAACACCCCTTGCTCTCTCTCTCTCTCTCTCTGTGTCTGTTCGACAACCCTGGCCAGAGTCCTTCCATTAACTGTGTCAGTCCTCCATTGGTTTTCTTAACAAAATCCAACAGCTGAATTGAACTCCATCTTTCATTCCTTGGCCCACTGGCCCAGTTGGTCAAGATCCCCTTTGATAACCGTATTAACTGCCCACGACACCATTCATTTGATCATCAACAAACTTTCGCACAATCACTCCTATATTTTGAACCAAATTGTTTATGTAGATGATGCACACCAGTGTACCCAGCCGTGATCATTTCTTCAATAATGGAATAAAACTATATTCTTGTCATAGAGCCATACAGCATGGAAACTGACCCTTCAGTTGATACCCACCATAATCTAAAACTAAACTCTTCCCAGCTGCCTGTTGCTGGCCCATATCACTCCAACCCTTCCCTATTCACCTGTTTATCCAAATACCTTTTAAATGTTTTAATTGCACCCACATCAACCCCTTTCTCAGGAAGTTCATTCCACACTCAAACCACCCTCTGTGTAACAAATTGCCCCTTATCTTTTTTTGAACATCTTTCTCCTCTAACCTTAAAAATGTGGCCCCTCCTCTTGAGACTCCCCTATCCTGGGGAAAAGGGAACTACAATTAAATCAATCTATACCTCATTTTTTCATAAAACTTTATAGCATCATGTCTCAACTTCCATGCTCCAGTGAAAAAAAGACTTAGCCTATCCAGCCATTTTTCAGAACTCAAGCCTTCCATACCCAGCAATATCCTGGTAAATCACTTCAGAATCCCCTGCAGCTTAAGAATATCCTCCCTGTTAACTGGACGACCAGAACTGGACAAAGTATAGCAGAACAGGCCTCACAAATGTCTGTGCATTCTCAACATGATATCTCAAATCCTCCACTCAATGGACTGAGCAATAGTCAGGCATGCAAAGCACTGTCTTATCCATCCTGTGATGCAAGCTTCAAGAATTATGTAGCTGAACTCGGAGGTTCCTCTGCTTTAAAACACTAACCGAAGCCTTAACATTAATTGTATAAGCTCTACCCTTGTTTGTTTTACAAAATGCATTACCTTGTATTTATTCAGATTGAATTCCATCTCTAGTTTTTCAGCCCATTCACTCCCTTCATCAAGATCCCTTTGTAATCTCAGAAAACATCCTGCACTGTCCATGATGCCACCCTCCAGCCTGCCAGCCCATCACACATGGCTGTCAGTAGTACACATAGCTTTGCTAGGGGCTCCACAATTTCTTCCCTAACATCCCACAATGTCCTGTGATACACTTAATCAAGTCCTGAGTCTTTCCATACCTTTGTGTTTTTAAACCTGCAGTACAACCTCTTCTATAACATGCACTCTTTTCATGTCATAGAGATGTACAGCATAGCAACAGACCCTTCGGTCCACAACCCGTCCAGGCTGACCAGAAGATCTAAATAAATCCATTCCCTTTTCCAGCATTTGGCCCATATACATCTACACCCTTACTATTCATTTTCCCATCCAGATACCTTTTAAATGCTGTAATTGTATCAGTTTCCATTGCTTTCTCTCTCAGCTCATTCCATACACACATCACCATGTGTGTGAAGAAGCTGTCCCTTCAGTCCCTTTGTAAACCATTCGCCTCTAACCTTAAACGTATGCCCTCTAGTTTTGGACTACCCAACCTCTGTGAAAATACCTTGAATGTTTATCCGATTTATGCTGCTCATGTTCATGTAAACCTCTGTAAGGTCACCCCTTTGTCTCTGATGCTCCAGTGACAGTAACCCCAGCTTATTCAGCAACAACCCGGGCAATATCTTGTTAATCTTTTCTGAGCCCTTTCAAGTTTCACAACATCCTTCCTATGGCAGGGAGACTGGATTTACAGAGTACTCCAGTTGTGGTCTAATGTATTACTCTTGTTCCCCGAGTTCACCAGTCTTTGTCCACAGTAAGTTCTGGAGTGAAAAATTTGTTTAGGTTCTTAGCAAATATCCTGCAGTTCCACACATCGATGGCCTCATTGATCTTTAATGGACAATATTTTGTCCCGAGTTTCTTGTGCACTCTTAATATATTTATACAATCACTTTTGGATTCTCCTTATCCTTCTCTGCTGAGGCTATTTCATGTAGCCTTTCTCCATTCTACTCAGTGTATTCCAACAGCCCCTTGTATATCCTCAGGGATTCCCTTGATCCCCCAGCTGGCTATACCTGACATGCCAGACCCTTAATAGACAGCCAGTATTTCCGAATGCTGTCAGCATTGGGCTGCACACAAACAGAAACATGCTGGTGCTGATCGTTCAAATTATCTCACTTTTAAAATATTCTCACTTGCCAGACTTCCCTTTCCCTGCAAATAGACTCCCCAGTCACCTTTTGAAAGTTCCTGGCTAACACAATCAAGATTGGTCAGGCCCCATTTTATAACTTGAACTTGTGGACTAGACCTGCCCTTTTCCATCGCTATTTTCAAACTAATAGAACTGTGGTCACTTTGGCAAAATGCTTTCCCACTCACACCTCAGTCCCTTTCCCTACCGTGTTTCCCAAGGGGCGGTCAGGTTTTGCGCCTTTCTCTTTTCAGGCCATTTACATATTGATTGGGAGTTTTCTGGAACACAATTACCAAATTCCTCCCTTGCAAACACTGAACACTGGCAGTCCCAGTCTAGGTTTGGAAAGTTTAAAAATCCCTACCATAACAGCCCTATTATTATGTTTGATATTTAAGATCTCCCGACATATTTGTTCCTCAGTCCGCCACTGATTGTTAGGGGTCAGCTGTCCGATCGTATCAAAGTGATGGCCCATTCTTATTTCTCAGTTACACTAACATAGCTTCACTTGTTGATCCCACAGGAATATCCTCTCTAAGTACTGCTGTAATGATTCATGCCATCAAAACCCAACACCACACGTCATCTCTTGCCTCCCCTTCGATGCTTCCTGTAGCATCTCCACCGTGAAACAATGAGCTGCCAGCCCTGCCCCTCCCTCAGCTGTGTTTCTGTAATCACTATAATCTCCCAGTCCCATGTTCAAATCCATGCCCTGAGTTCATCTTCCTTAGCTGTCAGGCCCCTTGCATTGAAATAAATGTAATTTAATAATCAGTTTTCCCCCATACCCTGCTATTTTTGCCTGTCTTGTCTGCTGAAATTGCTGGATTTAACTTGTGTATCAGCCTCAATCTTCTTTCTGGCCTTCCGACAGTTTAAGGTCCAACAGCCTGCCAGACTAGGTTATATCCTCTCAAGCAGCTCTAGCAATTCACCCCACAAGGATATGAGTCCCTCTCCCGCTCCCAGTTGAGGTGCCTTTCCCACCCTGTCTCCCTGTGCTGACACTTTCAGGGATTTATGGATTTGTCCACCAAGGTCCCTTTATTCATCAGTACTCCGCAAAGACCTACCGTTTATTATGTCTGTACTTCGCTTATCGTACCTCCCACAGACTATTACCTCACTTCGATCAGAACTAAACTCAGCTTAGATTATCATCCAATCGTCATCGGACTGCAGACAGAGACCATCCTCCTCACTGTGAACAACGCCCTCACCTTTCATGTCATCTGCAAACCTACTCTTGATACCTTCTGCTTTCACTTCAAAGTTACTATTTGACAGAATAACCAGCAATGGTTCCTGCACAGATCCCTGTGGTACACCCACTGGTGAAAGTATTCTATCTACCAATTTTGCATCCAATTTGCCAACTTGCCTTGGAACCCAGTCCTTTTGGACCAGCCTTCCATTTTGGATCTTGTCAAATGACTTATTCAAGTCCATGTCAACCACATCATCTGCACAGCCCTCATCAATATACTCAAGCACCATTTCAAAAAAAATAAATTCCTCCTACAGTATCTCCCTCTGCCAAATCCGTGATGACTAAGCCGAGTTGATCCTTGCCTTTGCAAGTGTTGATTCATCTTCACAATTGTTTCCAATAATTTCCCTCCCCCTTCTGTCAGACTGTCTGCTCTGTAATTACCTGGCCTACCCCTGCTGCCGTTCTTGAACAAATGAACCACATTACCGATCCTCCAGTCATTTGGCACTTCACCTGTTGCCAGAAAAGCATTAAATATATCCACCAAGCCTCCAGCAATCTCCTCCGTTACCTCCCATAGCAGCTTAGGATACATTTCATTAGGCACAGGCGATTTCACCACCTATTTATGCTTGTGAAAATATTTAGTACCTCCTCCTTATTGATCTTAACATGTTATAGAACCTCACCATCCTGTCTAAAATCCCTGGCGACAATGTCTTCCTCCTGCATGAATACAGATGGGAAATATTCATTGAAGACCTCACCTACTTCCTCTGGCTCCATGCACAGATTGTTTCTTTGGTTTCTGATAGGCCTCACCCTTTCCTCAGTTACCCTTTTATTCTAACTATACTGACAAAGTACCTTGTGGCTTTTCCTTTATAGTATCTGACAAGGATATTTCACAGCCATTTCTAAGGACCCCGTTGCACTCCCTATATTTTTGAATGGCTTCAACTGGTTTTATTGCACTGTGTTTTCTTCATCAAACTCATGATATCACTTGATCTGTATTCGCTGGATTTGCTGCCTTTACTACTCCCTCTTCATGAACACAATGGGATCGGGTCCTGTGAAATGAGTATCAGGCGTTAGGTAAGAAGTTAAAAAGCAGGACCTCAAGGGTAGTGATCTCTAGATTACTCCTCGTGCCACATGCCCCAGTGAGGATAGACATAGAAAGATAAGCCGGCTGGATGTATGAATGAGGAGCTGTTGGAGGGGGCAGGGTTTTCAGTTCTTGGATCATTGGGATCTCTTCTGGGGTAGAGGTGACCTGTATAAGGAGGGATATGTTAGAGTTGAACCAGAGGGGTGCCAGTATCACTGCGGGGAGATTTGCTCGTGTTACCCTGCGAGGTTTAAACTAGTTTGGCATGAAATTGGGACTCTGATTAAGAGAGGGACCAACAAAAAATCAGGGGAAAATACATTAGCCATTGAGAGCAATTTTCCCATTCAGGATATCCAGGGGCACAGTCGAGGGAGGGAAAAGACATCTGGTTTAAAGGGCATTTATTTCAATGCATGAGGCCTGACTGGTGAGGCAGATGAGCTCAGATCATGGATTGGCTCTGGGGACTGGGATATTATAGCTATAACCGAAACATGGCTGAGAGAAGGGCCGGACTGGCAGCTCTGTGTTCCAGGATACAGAAGCTACAGGCGGGACAGAAGGACAAGTAAGTGAGGAGGGGAGTTGACCTTCTGATAAGGGAGGAGATAACACCAGTGCTTAGACAGGATACGCTTAAAGCGTCATCAAATGAGGCCACATGTTTAGAACTTAGAAACAAACCAAGGGTGGTTACTCTGTTGTGACTGTATTATAGACCCCCAAGTAGCCAGCAGGTACTAGGGGAGCAGATGTGTAGAGAGATTGGAGATACCTGTCGGAATAATAGAGTACTATTGGTTGGAGACTTTAATTTCCCCAGTATTGACTGGGTCACCCACAGGGTAAAAGGCCTGTACTGAGTGCAATTTGTCAAATGTGTCCAAGAACGTTTCCTAAATCAAGATGCAACTATAACAAGGCACAACTTTACTCAGGCGGGTGCAACACTGGACCTCCTCTCAGAAAACGTGGTCGGGCAAATGACTGAAGTGTCATTCAGAGAGCACTTTGGGTCCAGTGACCACAACTGTTTTAGTTTTAACATAGTTATGGAAAAAGATCAGACAGATACACAGATTAAGGTGTGAAACTGGAGCAGGGCCAGGTTTGGGGCCATTAGGCAGGATCTAGCAGAGGTCGATTGGGTGAATTAAAAATAACACAAAACCAGGTGATACTCCAACAGGTTTATCTCAAAGCACCAGCTTTCAAAGTGCAGGTGATCATCCTAAAAGATGAAAATTTAAACTAAATATGTTTAGTATTACATTCCATGGCACTGCAATCCTGTTGCTATAAATTCTGTGCCTTATGATTGTGCTCCGCAACCACCTGATGAAGCAGTGCTCTGAAACCTAGTGCCTCCAAATAAACCTGCTGGACTGGAAGCTGGGGTTGTGTGATTTTTAACTTTGCCCATCCCAGTCACCACCGGCTACTCCACATCATGCTCCCATCAACTGGGTGAGTCTGTTTGAAGGAAAAGGAATGACTCGCAAATGGAGGCCTTTTAAAAGTGTGATATTAAGAAACCAGCGCAAATTTGTCCCTGTTTTAGCGAAGGGAAAAGCTGGCAGGTTTAGGGATTCGTGGCATATGAGGGATATTGAAGTTCCGGTCTGGAAAATAAAGATGGCATACATTGGATTTAAGCTTTCCATATCTACCTTACCTACCTCACTAGACTGATTGACACAATCAATCTGTGAAGACCCTACAATCCTCTGAGGTTCCTGCAACATTCCGATCTGTAGAACCCGCTCCAATGCCTGTGACTCTCCTAATCCAGCTCCTATAAGATTCCCTATCTGTGTGACATCCAACCGTCGCCAGCACACACCCTGTCAATGCAAGATCTTCCAGTCTCTCTATCTAACCGCCCATCTCTGTAACCTTCTCCAGCTCTTACAGCCCTATCTGTGTAAACGTCACCGTCCCCTACAGTCCTTCCCCACTTTGACCAACTGAAAGAGATTAGTAATGCTCCCTTATCTGTGAAACTGCCTCCAACCAAAATTGCCCTTATTATCTCCTGGAAAATCTGTCTGATTCCACATCCTCCATGTCTAAATAACCTGCACAACCTAAACCTTCCTGAATCTATAAACATCTACTGTCACGACTACCATCCATAAGTCTGTAAGTTCTTCCCATCTGTACAACCGTCTTTATCTCTTTCATCTGCTCCGGTCCCTAAACAATCCATGTCTGTGTAAACCTCCCCAATCTAACAACATTCTTATCCCTATGAAGTGCTCAACCCCTCCCAATCTTTTTTGCTCAGTGAAACCCCTCCAGCTCTCCACATCTCTGCAGGGTCCTGCAGTTCCACAAAACATTCCTCTATGTGGAACTTCCACCAGAGACCGCTACCCACCATATTTCTAATTCCCTGCTGATCCCTCTATCTCTGTTCCCAGCTTCAGTCCCGACAACCCTACTTCCATTTACAACATCATCAAGTCCTTGCAATCCTCCAGATCTGAGGAAACTCCACCAGACATTGTCACTCCCTCATGATCTCTGATTGCCGACAGTGATTTGAAACTTCTGCAATTCAATAACATTTCCAGTCTCAGTGCCCCTGCCGATCATGGTGAACTGCTCCAAACCTCTCAACTCTCCCTGCCTGTGCTTATCATCAAGTTGATACAACTCATCTCATGTCTGTAGTGCCCTGTAGACCCTACAATCCTCCCCGTTTTTGTGAATTCTGCCTATCACTATTACTGTCCCTGTCTGTGTAACTGCCTCCAGTTACGACAGCCTCTTTACTGTGTAGCCCCCATCAGACCCTAAAGTCATGCTATCTATGTAACCTCCTTCAGGTCTATATCCTCCAACCTGCTGAAACCTGCTGTCACCATTGCAACCCCCATTATTACTCAACATTGTTTCGTCTTTAAAACTAACCCTATCAGTTTGATCTCCTCCACTGCGTATAACACTCCCAGTCTGTGCAATGGGCGATGCGTGGTTTTATAAAAGGGAAATTAAAAAAAAATCTGTTGGATTCTATATTTTGGTGCGACCATAATAGGCAGAATAGTTAAGGGTGGGGGAAGCTCGTAGCGGTCGAAGTATATTTGAAATTTAGGAAGCATTTTGATAAGTTTCAACAAAGGCTAAATATTATCTCGGGAGAGAATAGGGACCCTGAAAGGTCAATGAGACTGTCTGTGTGGAATCACTGCTGATAGGGGAGATCCAAAACAAATATTTTGCATTTTGATTTACTTTGGAGAAAGACATGGAAGCTCGGGAACTTGGGAAAATACAGAGTGATGTATTGAACAGAGTTCACATTGGATAGCAGGATGGTTGAAAATGAAAAAAAGGTTGATAAAATCTTGGGACATGGTCGGATGTATCCCAGCGCTCTGTGAGAAGCTCGGGAGGAATTTACAGGGCACCTCACAGAAAGTTGCTGGAGGTGATTCTGAGAGAAAGGATCATCGTGCATTTGGAAAGGCAAGGCCGAATCAGCGATAGTCAGCATGGCTTTGTGCACGGGAAACCATGTCTCACAAACTGGATTGAGTGTTTGCGGAGATAGAAAAGTGATAGATCAAGGCAGAGCAGTGGATGATGTCCACATTAACTTTAGCAAGGCCTTTGACATGGTTTTGCATGGCAGACTGGTTAATAAGTTTAGATCATTCATAACCAGGGATCACTCACCAACTGGAAACAAAATTGGATTGCCGGTAAGAGACAGGGCACGGTCATAGAGAATTGCTGTTCAAACTGAAGGCCTGTGACCAACGGTGTGTCATGGGGTTCGGTGCTGGGTAACTGTTGTGCATCATTTATATGAACGGTTTGGATGATAATACAGGAGTCATGGTTAGCAAGTTTGTAAGTGAGACTGGAAGTGGTGGTAAAGTGGACAGTGAAGAGGATTATCTGAGAGTGGGCCAGTGAGTTTAGGAATAGCAAGTGGAGAAATACACAGTGTTGCACTCTGGTAAAGCTGACCAGAGCTGGACTTGGACAGTCAGAGACGCAGGGATGCAGGTACAAGGTTCTTTGAAAGTGGTGTCACAGGTTGACAGGTTGGTGAAGCAGATGTTTGGGATGCTTACCTTCATTGGTCAGTGCATTGAGATTAGGAGTTGGGATGTCATGTCATGTTATATCTATACAGGACGTTAGTGAGGCCACCATAAAAATAGTGTTGATTACCTGGAAAAACTTAACTGATTCACGTCTGTCCTTTAGGGAAGGACACTTGACATTGTTACCTGACATCTGACACCATGGCTCACGTGTGACTCCAGACCCGTAGCAATTTGGCTGACTCTGAGCTGCCCGCTGGGAAATTAGATGTGGGGCAAAGAATGCTGACTCAATCAGTGACATCCTTATCGAATGAATGAATACATAAAAAATACGTGTCCCTCCCTACCACTGCAATTCCTTCCAGCTCGGCAATCCGTACTGGCTTTGTAACACCGTTCAGGCTCTTGTCCCTCTCTGTAACACTCTCACCACCTCCAGCACCTTCACCTCTCCCTGTTCCTATCATCTGATTAAACCCTGACAATGTTTCCCCTTCCTACTGCACTCCTCCTGCTAGTAGACCCATAGCGATCCGTTTAACAAATAGTTCCATATTTCTAAAGCATTGGCTTCTTCAGAATTGTTAGTTTTTTTTTGTCTTCTGCGCATCGCTTAATGAAGTCTGGTAAATCCTGGGAATTACTGAGCCAAGACCGTCCAAAGTGGGGGAGGAGCATTGGGACAGCGTCGAGCAGCTGGACACTTGATGTGGGGAGAAAGGGGAATCCAGGAGAAAACAGCACAAGGAGCGCGCTGTCACACCAACGTCCCACCCATCCCCATCCCACGGCCACCTTCTGCCCCAAGTGTGGAAGGCCACATCGGTCTGTACAGCAACACACAGACTCCCCTGAGAGTGGGAGAGAGTCAGCCTCGTTTGTGATCCACCGCCAATGAGATGGTGAGATAGGGAAGTTGAATCCCCTTTCAGTTGTCCTACTGTCTTTGTTACAAATTCCAATAATTCCCTGTCCAATGCCATGCCTCACAATGTAATGCTGTAAAAGGGCCTGAACACTGCCCTTCACCTTCTGTGTTCTGACTCTTATTATCCAGAATTCGGTTTCCTATTGATTGATAATCTGAGGCCACATATAATCCCATTGTTATCCCTAACAATGAGAGTTCCCCATTCTCCTTCCCACTCTGCCTGCCTTACCACAATGTTGTGTAGCCGTGAATATTAATGCCCCACCTTTTGTTCACCCCTGTGACCACGTCTCCCTGATGGTGATAAGATAGAAATCACAGCCACACCAGCATATCCCTTATTACAAATGTTTCATGCATTCAAATTACGAAATAGTAATTTACTTTTGAAATCACAAATTCCTGTCTCAAACATATCTGCTGATGTATAGTTTCAGTTAAACTTAGTCTCTTCCTGTTTCTTCCTGTTTTTCCTCAGCCACAGCCCCATGCTTCAATATTTGAACATTTCTCTATGGAATTGGGATTTTCCTTTCAGCTGAGCCCTGTCCCTCCTTGTCTATGTCAGTTTAAAGAACTCCACATTGTACTGGTCATATGATTGACCAGGACACTGGTCCCAGCACTGTACCATCTCAATAAAATAGCTGACTCCTCCCTGAGTAATGGTAGCAGTGCCCACTGCATCAGACCCACTTCTTCTGACACCATGGTTTGATCCTGAAATCTTCCAACACTCTGGTGATATCACTCAGTCTCTCTCCATTTGGTATCCCTCATGGTGTGGGTCTAATTGCTGCTTCTGTCAGCGTTCCTCACTCTTACAGCTACTCCTGATCCGGAGCCAAAAAAATCCTCCGATCCGCAACAGTACAGACCAGGGATGTACACTGGGATTTTTGTGATCTCTGCTGGACTCAGTGCTACTCTACATGAGTCTTCCTCACTGCATCAGTCTAATTTCCCATTCTGTCTATTTATGTTTCATGCAGGTAATCAGAATGTTTCTAACTCCTGTCTCATCCATCACCTCATTGAAGACGCTTGGTCAGCCAGAGAGAGATGGAGAGGGAGATCTGGAGCCTTCAGTAAATCCTGCAGCCGGTAAGATCAATCATAGTAAACAGCACAGGGTGGAGTTAGTGGCCTTCTTTATTCAGACCTGGAACACAGAACATAGATACAGAGCTGGGCAAGGAACAGCAACATTCTAGTCTTAATGCCCACCATCTTGTGAGGGCCCTGCTGTCACCTCTGCTGTACTGGAACTCCCTGAGACTGCACAGGAGGTCCCAGGCATCAGTCTTGGCACATACTCTATTAGTGATCTCTGTAATATACTACAGTCCCGATAATCCTTCCTCTATTTGGAATCTCCTCTAGTACACACAATGCTGTCTGTTTCTGTCAGGTTCTCCAATCCCTGACACCCTAAATCCTAAACTTCTCCAGTAGATACTAAATTCCTTCATCCCTGTAATTGCCGAGCCCTGTCTATCCCTGTAAGCTCCTCCTAGCAATGCCACCCTCCATGTAAAGGTGTTTTGTCTCTAACCTCTCCATCCATCCCTATCTGGGTAAACTTGTCCAGCTCTTACAACCCTTCCTTACGTGTGAAAAAATCGTAACCTCCTTATTGTTCTACTAATTTTCGATCTTAATCTATTTAAACTTCACCCTCTCCCCACCAACCCTCCTGACTACAGGAACCTCTTTCATTTTGTGCAACCCTCCCCATTTGTGTAACTGTCTCCAACCCAGTAACCTGGCATTCTCCATTGCCTTCCTATCTATGCAGCCTCCAGAACCTAGAAGCCTTCTTATATCTGTAAACATCTGCAGTCACTACAACCTTCCATATCTCTGTCAATATACACAATAATCTCCTACTGAAACACTCCCTGTCTGTGCCTCTCAGTCTTCCTGCCTTTCCCTATATCCATCCCTATCCCTATCTCCAGAATCTAATCCAGCTCCCTCTACCTCTGTAAATTCCTCCAATCCTCAAACCCCTTTGTCCCATGAACATTATTGCCCAGATTTAGCTCGAACATCCTCGAGTCCCTGTAAGCCTCCCTATCTCTGTAACCTCTATCCATCTGTTCAACCCCCCCCCCGCCCACTACTGAGGAATGACACCGTGCATTCGCCACAAGGCAGATGGAATGACAGTGAACAGATATGCTGGAACCGTCATTCTGGAGATGGAGCTGCAGAATGACCATCGCTGGGAAGGGAATATTGAAGGGTTGTTGGGATCTAAGCAGGATAGGCAAAAATCCAACAAGTTGTGAAGAAAGGATGAGGTTAAGGAATTAATGAGATAGCCACGTGGAACTGAAGATCAAAATTTGGAGTCAATTTGGATGGAGCTGGGAACGAACAAGCAGCAGCAGCAATCATTGGCTGGAATTCCTTTAACGGAATCAACCAGTGTTGGGAATGTCAATATGGTTACAGTCAGGACACTGAATGTACTTGTAGCAAGGGAAGTACAGTAACAGTGTGTGACAGTGGTCTCCATCCCGACTGGATAACTAATGAGTATCAGGGCTGTAATGGATGGAATCCTGGATTGTATATGAGATGGTTTTCTATAACATCATATCTAAGATCTAGCAACAAAATTGTCCATTGGAGTTCAAATGTTGTGTAATAATAAATATCCAATCGTCCCATTTTAGAGGAGTTTTGTGAGGAAAGACCCATAGTGTTATAATGCAGATATTGAGTTTGAGTTAGGACCATAGGATGTCGGAGCAGAATGAGGCCATTTGGCCCATTGAGGATGCTCTGCCCTTCAATCAGATCGTGATCTGATACACTCCAACTCTACATTCCTGCCTTTTCAACAAAAACCTTGTTTCCCTGATCCATTAACATCTGACTATCTCTGCTGTCAATATTCTTAATGACCCAGCCTCGACAGCCCCCTGCAGTCAGGAATTCCACTAGATTCCCTACCCTCTGAGTGAAGACATTCCTCCTCATCTCCATCTTAATTGGGTGAGCTCTTGCTGGGATTTTCTGCCGTCTGGTTACACATTCTCACACAATTAAAACGAAAGGAAGTCACAAAGATAATTATTGCAGATGATATGAAAATTGGTGGAGTTGGGTGAATGAGTAAGGAGATCCAAGGTTGCAGGAGGTTACTGATCAGTTGGAAAGATGTGCAAAGAAATGGCAAATTAAGTGTAATCTGTACAAGTGTGAGGTCATGTCAAATTCAAGAAGAAAGTTAGGATACTGAGGGACATTGATATACAGAAGGATCTTGGTGCATTGAGTGGTAAGGTCCTAGGGAGTGTTACTGAACAAAGAGACCTTGGAGTCCAGGTTCATAGTTCCTTGCAAGTATAATCCCAGGTAAATAGGATAGTGAAGAAGGTGTTTATTCTGCTTGCGTTTACTGATCAGAGCACTGAGTAGAGGAGTTAGGAGGTCATGTTGTGGCTGTACAGGACATTGGATAAGCCACTTCTGGAATATTGCATGCAGTTCTTGTCTCCTCCCTATCGGAACGATGTTGTATAAATTGCAAGGTTTCAGAAAAGATTTACAAGGATGTTACCAGGATTGGAAGATTTGAGCTAAAGGGAGAGGTTGAATGGGCTGGGGCTACTTGAGGCTGAGGGGTGACCATATAGAGATTTATACAATCATGAGAGGTATGGATAGGTTTAACAGACAAGGTCTTTTCCCTGAGGTAGTGGAGTCCAGAACCGGACGGCCTAGGTTCATGGTGAGAAGGGAAATATATAAAAGGTACCTAAGGGGCAACTTTTTCAGGCAGAGGGTGATGCGTGAATGCAATGAACTGCTAGAGGAAGTGGTGGAGGCTGGTACAATTACTGCATCTAAAAGGCATCTGGATGGGTATACGAACAGGAAGGGGTGAGGGGGATTTGGGCCAAGTGCTGGCAAATGAGACAAAATTATGTTCGTGTATGTGGGCAGTGTGAACGAGATTGACTGAAGAGTCTGTTTCCGTGCTGTACATCTCTATGACAAAATGTTTTCCACTGTACATTTCCAGCCACACACTTCACTGTTTCCCCTGTTTACCTTGGTCAATTCTCCTCTCAAACACATGTCAATGGCTTTGGTTGTGATTGTAGAGTGTGTTTTATGGTCACTTTAAAAATCCATCATCTCACTGAATTCCACTATACTGTAATTTCCCAGAGGATATCTCAGTGTGACATTACTCCTTCACTCAGCTTCTTCACCCAACGGTCGATCTGAGATAGTCACGTCCCTGGCCATTTACACAATGTGTTATTCAAAGAAACACTGGCACAAACATTTGAAGAGGAGTTCAGAGAATATCATTTTTGACAAAGATTGAAGTCTCCCAAAATTATCACATTGCCTTTGCATTACACAGGAATTCATTGGAAAGTGTAACAGTGTTGAGCAATGAAATGCTGTCAGGCAGCCTAAAAACTGTTCTCCTGCTTGTGTTTTTGACACGTATTACCCAGAATCTGCATTCAGGCTGATTCAACTGCATAATCAGATGCCAAATGCTTTCTCTGTAATGCCTTTGTTACCCATTACTGTCAGGGTTACCCATCCTGCACTCCCTGAGACCCCTCAAGGATGGGTACAATTGAATATTTATGTTCTGCCTTTGTTTCTCCCCTAACCACATCTTCCTGGTGACTAAATCTTATTTATCTCTTTGTCACAAGTCTATTACCTTATTGCAAATACTTTGTCCATTCCAAAGAAAGAACATTGAAATTGACTTTTTCCCAGAATTTCCTGTCACAGCCTAATTCCCTGATGTACAGTTAAACTCTGTCCCATCCAGTTCCCTCCTGCTTGTCTTCAGCCACATTCCCATGCTGTTCCAATGTGTCACCTTTTCTCTTTGGATTTGGAAAGCTCCTTTCACTTGAACCCTGTCCCTGCATCTTCTCTGTCAATTAACGCACTGTCCATAAAACCACCGACATAATTTGCCAGGACACTGGTCCCAACGATGTTGTTTTTAATTCACTCCATGGGATGTTGCTGTTTCAGGCTGGCCAACATTCCATGCCCACCCTCGAGCTGCCATTGAGCCGAGTGCCTTGTGAGACTATTAGAGAAGGCAGTTTAGAGTAAACTCCATTGCTGTGGGTCTGAAGTCATATGTAGGTCAGACCAGCTGCCTCTCGCAGATTTCGTTCCTGAAAGGATATTGAACATTCAGATGGGTATCCCTACCACTGGCATTATATTCTGGATGAACTGTCTAGTGAGAGTAACACTCTCTCAGTCTCTCTCCGTGTGGTATCTGTCACTGTGAGAGTCTAATTGCTGCCAGTGACTGCAGCTTTTGTAGTTACTCCAGATCCTAAGCCAACAGAATTCTCCACTCCAGAGAGACGCAGCAGCACAGGCCAGGGATGGAGACTGGGATATTCCAGATCTCTGTGGTACTCAGCGCCATTCTCCCTGTGCAACTCTCACTGCATCAGTCTAATTTCCCATTCTGTCTATTTCTCTGTCTCCTGCAGGTACTCAGGATGTTCCTGACTCAATAAACCTCCCAATTGCTGGGTGTTTCATTCATCATCTCATTGAAAGCAATTGGTCAGCCAGAGGGCAGAGAGCTCTGGTTTCTTCAATAAATCCTGCAGCGAGGTAAGATCACTCACAGTGAACAGAGCAGAGCGAATTTAAGGGATCAAAGTTTAGTCCGGAAGACATGACACAGATATAGTTTTGAAGGGTGAATACAGAGCACGATGGGCCCAGACTCAATCCACACTCTCTTGTTCACTTTCATCATTGCTGTACTGAGTTGAAACTTTATTGCTGGAACAGCACAGCAGGTCAGGCAGCATCCAGGGAACAGGAGATTCGACGTTTCGGGCACAGGCCCTTCTTCAGGAATGATTCCTGAAGAAGGGCCTGTGCCCGAAACGTCGAATCTCCTGTTCCCTGGATGCTGCCTGACCTGCTGTGCTGTTCCAGCAATAAAGTTTCAACTTTGATCTCCAGCATCTGCAGACCTCACTTTCTCCTCATTGCTGTACTGAGCCTTCCTATATCAATATAGGAAGTTGACAGTTATCAATCCAGGCCTGTACTGTCTTAGTGAGGATCAGGACAACAGTGGGGAAAGCAGGCCTCCCTTAAGAAGGTGGTATTGAAACCTGGGGTCTTTCTGTTCTATATTTCCCCTGTCACACTGTCTCTTGTCGTGTGATAGAGGCATACAGCAAGGAGACATACCTTTTGAGTCAACACATCTGTGCCAGTGTCTTGAATGCTTGTAATTCCCAGAAAAGTTCCAATTTCTCCACCCCTCCCATAATTTATTTGAAACCTCCTCCAATGCTGACGACGCTCCCTATGTATAATTTGCTCCAAACTCGGTAACGTGCCCAATCTCAGTAACCTCATCCTGCACTTAATACAATAATCTCTATTTCTGTAGTTTTCCGCAATAACTACAGTCCACCCTGTCTCTTTAAATCCTCCAGCCTGGACCACAATACCCACCTGTGTACTTTCCCCAAGCCCCAAGAGAACACGATCTCACTGTAACCTTCTGCAGGCCAGATCACATTCCTGCCTCCTGACCTGTAGCACCACATGACATCTGTAACCATCTCCCATCCTGACCGGACTCCTTATCTGTGTAAACACCTCCAGACCCTTTTCCAGCTGCAACAACACTTTCCATCTCTGTGTGCTCCTCCCTGCCCCTCAAATACTCTCTCTTTGTGTAGCTCTGCAGTTTGGGGTGGTTCAGTGGTAAGCACTGCTGCCTCACAGCGCCAGAGACTCAGGTTCGATTCCAGCCTCGGGTGACTGTCTGTATGGAGTTGGCACATTGTCTCTGTGTCTTCATGGGTTTCCTCCCACAGTCCAAAGATGTGCAGGTCAGATAAATTGGCCATTCTAAACTGACCGAGCGTTAGGTGCATCATTCAGAGGGAAGTGTGTCTGGGTGGATTAATCTTTGGAGAGTTGGTGTGGACGTGTTGGGCCGAAGTGCCATTTACATATTGTAGGGAATCTCATAAAATCCAAACTCTCCCTCTGCGTTCCATATTAATGACCCTAAAAATATCCCTCTAACAATTAAACAGCTCCAAACATCCCAAACTCTGTAAACTACGACAGCTCCAACATCCCTCCTTATCGGTGTAACCTCTTCCTGAAAACCTCTCAACATGTGGAGACCCCACAATCCTCCCTATCTGTGTAATCCAACAGGTCCCTGCATTACTTCCGACCTGTAGAACCCAATCCAATGCCTGTGACTCTCCCAATCCAGTTCCTGCAAGACTCACTATCTGTGTAACAGTCTCCCGTCACTATCACCCACCCTGTCAATGTAAGCTCCTCTAATATCTCCATCCATCTAATCATCTCCATAACCTTCTCCAGCTCTTGTACCCTATCTAGTAAATGTCACCCTCATCTATTACCCTCCTTAAGGTAGGAACCGTTCCACAGATTCATCACCCTCTGGCTAAATAAATTCCCCCAGATCTCCATTCTAAAGGGTTGTTCCTTCACTCTGAAGCCTTGCTCTTGAGCCTTGGTCTCTCCAGCAGTGAAAACATCTCCCCACCCCCGTCCACTCCATCTAGGCCCCTCAGTATTCTGTAAGTTTGAATGAGATCCTGCCACCGCCGCCTCTGAAAATTCATCAGGTACAGACTCAGAGACTTCACCAGCTTCTCATATGACAAACATTTCATCCTGGGCTCTTTCTTGTAAAACTAGTTCTTGTACCCACTTGCATCCTTTGTCCAGACTGTTAATGTACAATATGTACAACGTGGTCCCAACACTGACGTCTGCGGAGTTCCCCTCGTCACCAGTTTCCATCGTGAAAACGACCCCTTTATACCTACTCTGTCTTCTGCTAATCAGCCAATCCTCTACCCATGCCAAGCATGTTGTTCTGAAACTGAAATTTCATTTCACAAACCCTGCTGGGTTTGTTTTCCTGTCTGGCTGTGAATAAGCAGAGTAGATAAAAGAGAGGAATGGTTTGTCGGGGTTTACAGAAACCTTTCAACAAGGTCCCACTGAAGATGTCGATAAGCAATATTGGCAAATGTGGGATTGAAGGGAATGTACTGGCATGGATTGGGAATTCTTTAACAGAAAACTAAGTGGGAATAAATGGATTATTCACAAAGGGATTTGATGCATTTGATGAATGGACAAAATCTATTGCTTCCATCTTTGTTGCTGACACAGAACGAGATGGGAATGTGGGTTGTGTGGAGGAAGCAAAGGGGCCATGACAGTCCATGAGTTTCCCTCGTACAAATTCATTGATGTGATGTGGCCATCACTTGCTTGGCTATCATTACCTTCCCATTTGTAAAACCCTGGAGAAGGTGGTGGGGAGCTGCCTTCCTCACCCACTGCAATCCTTTAGGTGTAGGGACAGACACAGTGCTAGGAGGATGGAGCGTGGTTTGTACGGCACCTTGGAAATGCTGGTGTTGCCATGCACCTAGAGCTCCTGTCCTTCCAGGGAGTAGTGGTTCTGGGTTTGTGAAGTGCTGCTGAAAGGGCCTGCCTGAGTGATCTCAGTGCTGCTTGTAGATATTTTATTTATTCACTCGTGGTTATGAACATTGCTGGATGTATTGTTGATTTGGAGTTGTCCCTGAGAAGGTGGTGGTGAGCTGCCTTCCTGAACCACTGCACCAGTCGTTGAAACTGTTGTTATCTGTGTCCCCTCCAGCAGGCGCTACATCACTCCTCACATCTGTAACTGCATACAGCCAATGCAGCTCTTCCTGTATATGTGACACCCTCCTCTGCCGACAACCCTTATTGTTCATCAGAATGTCTCACCACCTCCATTCCCATCTGTGCTAGTGATCTCTCAAATTTCTTTACTTTGCTTAAACTTCTGATCACCTATAACCTCTTCCTTTCTAAATTTGTAACCCCTCAGTATCTGTAACTCGCCATATAACTGTATTCAATGACAGCACAGGTTCCCTTCCTTAAATCTCTGTGAATTACAGCGGCTGGTTGTGCTCCATTGGTACTTTTCATCCTCCTCATCCATCTTAGCTCTTCCAGCCGCTGCAATCCCACTATTTAGAATGCTCCCATTCTCTGTACCTCCTTATGTTCTGAGGGTCCTTGAACACCACGAGTGCTTCAAACATCTGTAAACTCCCCCCGCCCCCCCCCCCCCCCCCCCCCAGTTACTGCGAGTCTTCTAACTCTGTAACATCCAACAGTCTCCAGTGCCACACAACACTTCCTGGCTGTCAATTTGAATTTGTTGAAGTCTTCACATCTCAGTAAGCAGCTCATAAAAATCCCTTTAGACTCTACAAGGCTCCATCACCAACAAGCCGCCATCTCTCTACTTATTTTGCTTCCCTCAGTGCCTACAACCCTCCCTGTATCTTCCAGAAACCTGCTTTAGACACTGCAGGTCTGCCTACCTCACCAGATAACCTGTTCCATCCTCAACAGCTCCCTCAATCACTGTAACACCCTCTGCTCTGTCTAATCCTTCTCTTTCCCACTGTCTTCCAGGCACAGCGGTGATCCTGTGAGGGACCAGTGTGCAATGGGAAGTTATACATCTCAGCTGAGGCGTGAAGCCTACCATTATCTGGAAGTCACAAAGGGAGAGAACCTGAGTGTGAGCACCACAGAGCGGGAGAATATTAATCAGCAGCGAGGATCGAGGCCGACTGGGACTTGGAGTTGGAGAAACAGCAGAGCAGGAGACTCGAAATCATCACCGAGTCACAGAGAGAGTGACCATGTGAGGGAGTAACTTGAAGCAGGAACATGAGGCTCAGTCACACCTGGGAGTTACAGAAGCAACAAAGTGGGAGGATATAAATCAGCACTGAGGATCGAGGCCTAGTCATACCTGGATATCACAGAGGCGGTGACACTGTGAAGGAGCAGAGTGGAGTGGGAGCTGGAGGATTACACGTCCCTGGGAGTCACAGAGATGGTGACCCTGTGAGGGAGCAGAGTGGAGTGGGAGCTGGAGGATTACACATACCTGGGAGTCACAGAGACGGTGACGCTGTGAGGGAGCAGAGTGGAATGGGAGCTGGAGGATTACACATACCTGGGAGTCAATGAGACGGTGACGCTGTGAGGGAGCAGAGTGGAGTGGGAACTGGAGGATTACACGTCCCTGGGAGTCACAGAGACGGTGACCCTGTGAGGGAGCAGAGTGGAGTGGGAGCTGGAGGATTACACATACCTGGGAGTCACAGAGACGGTGACGCTGTGAGGGAGCAGAGTGGAATGGGAGCTGGAGGATTACACATACCTTGGAGTCACAGAGACGGTGACCCTGTGAAGGAGCAGAGTGGAGTGAGAGCTGGAGGATTACACATACCTTGGAGTCACAGAGACGGTGACGCTGTGAGGGAGCAGAGTGGAGTGGGAGCTGGAGGATTACACATACCTTGGAGTCACAGAGACGGTGACCCTGTGAGGGAGCAGAGTGGAGTGAGAGCTGGAGGATTACACGCCCCTGGGAGTCACAGAGACGGTGACCCTGTGAGGGAGCAGAGTGGAGTGGGAGCTGGAGGATTATACGTCCCTGGGAGTCACAGAGACGGTGACCCTGTGAGGGAACAGAATGGAGTGGGAGCTGGAGGATTACACGTCCCTGGGAGTCACAGAGACGGTGACCCTGTGAGGGAGCAGAGTGGAGTGGGAGCTGGGGGATTACACGTACCTGGGAGTCACAGAGACGGTGACCCTGTGAGGGAGCAGAGTGGAGTGGGAGCTGGAGGATTACACGTCCCTGGGAGTCACAGAGACGGTGACCCTGTGAGGTAGCAGAGTGGAGTGGGAGCTGGAGGATTAC
The DNA here is from genome assembly GCF_037043375.1 of Chiloscyllium plagiosum. Classification (NCBI taxonomy): domain Eukaryota; kingdom Metazoa; phylum Chordata; class Chondrichthyes; order Orectolobiformes; family Hemiscylliidae; genus Chiloscyllium; species Chiloscyllium plagiosum. Next base: position 9,877,685 of record NW_028270188.1, read on the forward strand.
ACGTCCCTGGGAGTCACAGAGACGGTGACCCTGTGAGGGAGCGGAGTGGAGTGGGAGCTGGAGGATTACACGTACCTGGGAGTCACAGTGATAACTTTCTGCTGCTGGGACCTGCCTGCACCGAGTTTGAAAGAAGTGCAAGAGCCAGCACAGAAAATGCAGTAAGTTCATTGGCTGATAAATTCGCTGTTATTAGCGATTGTCAGTTAATTGCTATAAGTTAACAATTTTTTTTCAACTTCTGAAATAAGGGTTGAACACAGAAATAAGAGGGAGAAGTAAAATTGTGAGCCAATATAATAAATTACCCTCAGTAAACCACAGTTGAATAAGGGATTTAAGCATATTGTTATTTCCTGGATGTTAACTTCTTTCTAAGTAATTAATTAAGTAACTCGAGACAAAATGCATTTTAGGACATGTTTGTCAGATGGAAAATGTGTTCTGTTAATTGGGAAGTCATAGCCCCTGCTCGTGTCCGAGATGGACACTGGGTCATGGAGCTCAGACAATGACTAGAGACACTATGGGGCATCTGTGACGCTGAGATTAAGTGGAAGGCACACACACACACAGAGCAGATCACCCTGCAGACATGACGGCCTGGAAGAAGGAAGGGTCTGGGGGACTAGGCAATCGGAGAGAAACAGTCAGGGAATACAAGCATATTCTGGTGTCTCCCTCCCAATTCGGTTTCCCAGTTTGGAAGCTGATGAAGGTGCTGGCTGCTCAGGGGAGGGCAGACAGAGCCATGTCTGTGGCCCCACAAGCAGCCTGACTGCACAGGAGGGGAGGGAGAAGGAAGATGGGGCGATAGTCACAGGGGAGACAGGGAAGTGAAGAAGGTGTCAGCGTGTCTGTAATTCCAGGATAGTGGGGTTACGAATGTCACTGTGTCTGCAGAACATTCATCTGGGGGACAGTGAGCAGTGAAAGGTCATGCCCATGTTGGTAGGAATGACCTGGGTAGGAAGGGTGAAGTGGTCTGGGAATCAGAATTTAGGGAGCTGGGTGGATGTTTAGCAAGCCGGCCCACAAATGTAGCAATCCCTGGAATACTCCCAGTGCCGTGTCCAAGTGAGAACAGACCTCAGAGTTTTAGGTAGATGAGAGTGTGACGGGAACGATGGTGCAGCACGAAGGGCTTCAGATTCCTGGGACATTGGAACTGGTTCTGGGGAAGACAGCAACTGTACAAGCCGGGTGGGCTAACGTGACAGAGCTGTGACTGAATTTCTTACGGGGTTTTTTTGGGAGGGATTGTAAATAACTTGGTGTGTGCTTAGATCCAAAAATAAATAGTAGAGGAGAGTACCAGGATTCTCAAAATAATGGGAGATACAGTTGGTACTAATTTACAACAACTCGATTAACAGTGGAAGATGGAGTGAGAAAGAAAGCCTTAATCTGAGGTCCTCTGCATGGACCTGAATACTGGGAGTGTGCGGAGTTACAGAAGCAGTTTGGTGTGTGGAAATCTGATGTACTGATCACCGAGAGCTGGCTCATTGAATGGCAATACAGGATGTTAAATATTGCTGGGTATAAAATATCCAAAATGATAGAAGGGAAGGGAAAGGATGAAGGTAGAAGTATTGGTTTAGATTAGCATTAGTTAAGCAGTCCAAGAGAAAGAGGATCCGTCCAAGGACAGAATGAATTTGGCTGGAGCTACAGAACAAAAAGTATACAATTACACTGTGAGGTACAGTCTGTCGGCTAGCAACCAAAGAAACGATGGAGAGAATAAATATGCAGGGCCATTTGAGAGCGAAGACAGTATTACAGATTAGTTATAATGAGAAACTTAATTTATTCAGATATTGACTGGGTTACTGGTGGTGCAGCGTCCTGAGGGGCGAGTGTTCCTGGATTACGTGGAGGAGAGATCACTGCAGGAGTATGTGTCCAGCCCAAGAGAGCATGTATTGTTGGACCTGGTCCTTGGGGAAGAAGGGGGGAAAGTGGATCCAATGTCAATAGGGGAACGTTTTGGGGGTAGCGATCATTTTATTGTAACGTTCAGGATGATGATAGAGAATGCTATGCAATAATTGAGAGTGAGAAACATTAGTTCACTGAGAGCATCCTTCAATGGGGCAAGAATGAAGCTGGGAACTTTTCAACGAGGCTAGTGAAATGTTACCTTTAAACAGGGTGAACCAGCTCAGATGTAGCTGGGATTATGGAGATGGGGTTGCAGTGTGACCATGACTGGGAACTGGATAATTAAAGGTTTTCCCCATTTCTATAGGAAGGGTAAATAGGCAAACGCAGTGAAGTAGCATTGTGTATAAAGGATGGGATCAGTAATATTGTGATGCTAATCAATTCACATACTGCTCCTCCTTGCCCTCACCCTCATCTCTGCGTATTGATTCTATCAGATATTGGTAACCTTTGAAAACTTCAGAAAATAACAGTTTCGACAAGATCAATCTGTCCACTGTCTGCATTGGACAAGAGGTAATGGTGTTTTTTTTAAAGCCCTAGTTCTGTCTCCCCCGATACTGTAGGACTTCAGCTGCAGATCCCGGCACCTTTTAAAAATAGTTTGAGAGTTTCTGCCTCTACCCCGCTTCCATGTGTGCCTCCCAGATCCCGACCATACTCTGGGTAAAATAACAACTTTCCTCACCACTTTTCTGATATTTCAGCCAATTACATTAAATATTCACCACTGGTAAGGCAGTTTACCAAGAGGAACAAGATGTTATTTCCCTCTCTACCCAGGCCCCTGACAGCATGTGCACCCCAATCAAATCTCCTCTCAGCATCCTCCATTCCTATCTTTCCTCAGAACTGCACTTCCGCTGTCACAGGTAACGGATCTTTTATGTACCCTCTCCAGTCCAATTCAATCCTTCCATGTGATGGGGTGACCAGAACTGCACACCATCCCCAAGCTGTGACTGAACTCATTATTTATGCAGTTCCAGCATAGGTTTCCTGCTCTGAAATTCTGCATTTCGGCTGATAGAGGAAATTGTGCCATTTGCTACATTAACGAGATTATTGATGTTTCCAGCTACCTTCATTTATCTGCCCACACTGACCAGACTCTCATTTATTGTACATTCCTCTCTATTGCTGATGTCCCCAAATGCCTTGCCTTGCACTCCTCTGGGTTGTTTGCTCCGTTCACCTGGACCCCATAGTTTCTGTTTTTAAACAGTCTGCCATGGGATCTCTCGTCAAATCCAAAGACATCACATGCAGTTCCAAGTTACTGCCTCAGACCGATACAGTCAGATTAATTACACACGATCTTCCTTGCACAAATCCAGACCGACTGTCCTGGAGTCCCTGGGACTTCCTCAGTGACCGTTTATCCACTGTCCCAGAATTCCAGCCGCGACCTATTAAATCAGTCCCTTGCTCCACATTAAACAAAGCTGCGGTGTTAGCCATTCTCCAGGCCTCCAGCACCATCCCTGCATCAAGGGAGGATTGGATATGTAGGTAACTATAAGACAGGGATTTTCCCCCTGCTCCTTTTAACAGTCTGGAACATTGTGTTACCCCTTTTTTAAGGATTTGAATCTCCTGTTTAATTCTCTGCTCCAAGCTCTTTACTCCCAATATTTCACACTGCATCCCTACTTTGATTCAGACAGACAGAGGCCTAACCCATCTTATGATTTGGTCAAGTCTCATTTTAGTCAGGATTTATGGAGGATTTCTCTCCACAAGGTGAAGTGCATTTTCTCATGATACAATCCGCAATCTGCCTCAGTAACTACTCGCGTGGTTATCTTCTCAACTGACACGAACACGATGATTTTCCCCTTCGTCATAACAACTGCCCACTGCCTGAATATCCCAGAACGCACCAGCCTCCCTGCTCCAGGGGCCATTAGTAAAAATCATTACACTCTTAGATTGTCAATCCGAAACTGCCCAAGACATGGCAGAGGGGGTAAAACTGGGGCTTCACTTTGAGACCAAGCCGCTGAGGTTCTGGTGGATGGCATGGTGCACGAGAGGGACATTATCTTCCTCCAGGACTGGCAGGAGAGTCCATGATACTATACCCTGCCAGCTTGGTTGCTGGTTGACCCCTGTGTCAGTGAGGTGCCAGCCTGCTGGATGAATGCCCAGCAGTGTTGGAAGGAGGTCAGTGACCTTCTTCACTCCACCATTGGCATGTACCACCATCTGCACTTTGTGAGCTCGGCCTCACTGTCTCTCTGTTACTGCACCCACCTCCCACAAACGCTCATGTTATCCCACTCTCACTGAATGCAGCACCTTCTCTCGGTCTGGACCAGCTGTTACAAACAATTCCACACCCTACACGAGAGCAGAAAGAGCCAAGAGGGATAGGGGGCTCCAAATATTCTGCTTCTCGCCCCCTCACAGGGGACGATCCTGACTCTAACAACCACAAGAGGCTGACTGATTGTGTCCAAACTCCCAGAATGTGGATCTGAGACTCCCCCTGACTCACTGTGCTTGGCACCGAGATGACTGTGGACAATGATATCAAGTTTCCTGGGTTTGTGTCTGTGCTAAACACCAAGACAATACAGCAGGCGGGTGAGCCTGGTAGCTCTGGCTGAGTGGAAACACTGCTGAGGGCAGGGTAAGGCATTTTGTGAGCATTCAAGTCAGCTCAAAGTGAGTGTGTACAAACATGGAGTGAGCAGCCCAGAGGGACAGCCCATGAGCTGGGTGGGTGTCCCTGAGCACAGTGTCCTTGTAGCAGCATTGCAATGAGAGTTGTCAGTGCACCCTGAGCTGCAGCATTAAAGTACAGAAGCGTATTGTTAGGGGGCCGGAGATGTGCTGGGATGGCACGGTGAAGCTGGCATGTGTCAGATGTCAGCATTGGTGGGTGTAGAGTACATGCATGTTCTGTTCATGCATTTTCCCCCAAGATGTTGGTGTTCAGGATAGAAGTCTGCAGGAGCGAGCGGTGAGTTGGAGTCACCAGGTACCAGGTCTGACTTTCATGTCAAATTCTCTATATTGAGTTTCCCCACAGTGGGGGAGGAAATGAAGCTGCAAGTTGATGGTGGTTGGGGTGGGGGGGGGGGGGGGAGGGGAATCCACAATAATGTGGTTGTTGATCATCAGTAAGCATTCAGTGAGCATCTCGCCACTCCCGCGCTCAAATCTTGTCTTAAAGAACAGTCCAGTACAGGAACAGGCCCTTCAGCCCAGTAAACCTGCACTGACACATGATGCCTTTCTAAAGTTAAAACAAAAGTTTTTGCTCCGACACCCTCTATGTCATTCTGTTCCCTCCTTGCTATCTTGGCTTCTTCCCCTCTATCAGTGCGTTTCAGGCACCTTCACGTTCTGTCCAAAACCAAAAAAAAAGCTTACCTGTCACATCTCCTGAAGTTTCTTCCTTTTACCGAAAACCTACGGTCCTGAGTAATTGATATTTCTACTCTGGAGGGAAAAAGCCTCTAACTGTCCTTCTATCTATGCCTCTGATAATTTTGTAAATATCTATCAGCTAGCCCCATAGTCAATGATGCCCAGGTACACACAAACCATGTGTGTTCAATTTCTCCTTCTGGCTAATACCCTCCAAACCAGACAACATCCTTGGTAAAACTTTTTCATACCCTCTCCAACACTTCAACACCGTGTGGCAACCAGTACTGTACACAATATTCTAAATGTACCTCGAACTAAGTTTCTCTACAGCTGCAATATGGCCTGCTAATTTTCATACTGCATGCTCCGATGCCTGTCTGCAAGTTTGCCATCAGTCTTCTTGATCAACCTATCAACCTGTGTTGCCACTTTCAGGGAACTGCGTGGTGTACACCTTGATCCCTTCGGATGCTGATGCAATCAGTATTTTTCCATCCACTTTATACTTCTCTCCTGCCTTCGACCTTGCAAAATGCTCCACATCACAATTGTCCATATAAAGTTACATTTGTGTTTTCACTGTCCAAATCTGCAGCTGACCTATATCCTACTGTATTCTCTGGCAATCATCCTCAAAATCTGCAACTCCGCCAATCAATTTACAGATCTCCAGTCACAAAAACACTGTTCCACCACTACTCTGTCTTCAGTGGCCAAGCAGTTCTCTATCCATCTTACCGCTGATCCCAATTCCCTTCACCTTCTGTATGAGCCTGCCATAAGAAACCATATCAAAGGCCTTACTAAGGTCCAAACGGCCAACATCGAGGCCCACGCTCTCATCAATCAATTTTGTCACTTCCTCAAAGCATTCAATCAAGTTTGTGAGACATGATTTTCCCCATGCAACTGTGTTGCCTGTTGCTAATAAGTGCATACTAGAATACTGTTGGAGCTGCACTCATTCAGTCAAGTGATTATTCCATCATATTCCTGACTTGAACCTTGGAGAGTAGATTAGATTCCTTACAGTGTGGAAACAGGCCCTTCGGCCAAACCAGTCCACGTCAACACTCCGGAGAGTAACCCACCCACACCCATTTCCTTATGACTAAAACACTTCGCAATTTAATGTGGTCAATTTACCTGAACTGCACATCTTTGGACTGTCTTAGGATACCCATGTAGACACAGCGGGAATGTGCACACTCCACACAGTTAGGTTCCCAGGGCCAGAATTGAACTGGGGACCTTGGCGCTGTGAGGGAGCAGTGCTAAACATTTGATGGCTCCCGCAGACTGAGGTATGTTGAGTCATGACGGTTACTATACAGAGGGAGGTATATCAGGCCGCGATGGTTAATGTACAGTGGGAGGTATGTCTGGCCGTGCTGGTTATTGTACAGTGGGAGGTATGTCGGGCCGTGATGGTTACTGTACAGTGGGAGGTATGTCTGGCCGTGATGTTTACTGTACAGTGGGAGGTATGTCTGGCCGTGATATTTACTGTACAGTGGGAGGTATGTCGAGCCGTGATGGTTACTGTACAGTGGGAGGTATGTCGGGCCGTGATGGCTACTGTACAGTGGGAGGTATGTCGGGCCGTGATGGTTACTGTACAGTGGGAGGTATGTCGGGCCGTGATGGTTACTGTACAGTGGGAGGTATGCCGGGCTGTGATGGTTACTGTACAGTGGGAGGTATGTCGGGCTGTGATGGTTACTGTACAGTGGGAGGTATGTCGGTCCAGGAAGTTGCAGACTGTATGAGTTGTACAGAATACGATGCTGCTGCTGCCGCCGCCGATGGGCCATTGTACCTCATGGATGCCTCGTCATTAGTTGTTTAACCTTTTTAAAGTCTGCACCATTCAGTACATATCATTGTGTGGAGGGTCTGCAAAATGTGAAGGCAGCCCTTGCTCCCCATAAGGACTGTGTAGTGACCATCCTTACCGATATATGTAATGGAGGGGTGTATCTGCAGCAGGCAGAAAGATTACAATTATAGGTTTCCCTTTTATTGGTTCCCGCAAAACCTGCTGCAGTGCAGTCTAGCAGCCACAGGGTCCAGCATCGCATATGGATGTAAAATGGAGTAGTGTCGTTTAGATGGACTTCAGATTGGTTTCATAGGTTGGCCAAACATCAAGGGCCGAAGGGTCTGTACTGCAGGGGTATTTTTAATGTTCTATATGTGCACAACCCTGTCGAACTGCATATCCAGTGATTTAAAAACTTATGTAGCATACTATTCTTTCCATTTTAAATTGCCCTGTTCGCATTCATCAAATGCATGTAGTGTGGAAACAGCTCCTTGGAAGAGTAACTTGACCAGGCCCATTCTTCTACCCCCCGATATTGACCCCTCACTATTGTGCCTAACCTACACATCGGTGAACACAATATTAGCTTGGCTATTTCACCTATTCTGCATATCTTTGAACTGTGGGATGAAACAAATGCAGACGTGGCGACAATATGCAAACTCCACACAGAACTTTGCCTGAGGTTGGAATCGCTCTGTGAAAATGTAATGCGAATCCCTGACCCACAGAACCATATCAGCAATCAGCATTCTCTTGCCCAAATGCAATAAGTTTCGTTGCTTTGCGTTGCATTTCATTCTGTCTGCCAGAAGGCGTGATGGTGACTATGGAAATATTGTTGTATTCCCCTGAAATCTCCACAACCACTGCTCCCATTCCTTTCTGTCTCCTAACTAATGTTATTTTCATTCTGTTCCTGGCTCATTAATCCAGGGGTTTTAATGAACAAGGTCTTTGTACATTACATACTTTTTGTCCCCTCTGTCTCTCTTTCCTGAGTGTGGTCATCTTCTTTAATTCATTAATGCGGCATGGGTGTAACTGGCTGGGCCAGTATATATTTCCCTTTCCGGATTGCCCATGAGAAGTTGTTGGTGAGCTGCCTTCTTGAACCATAGCAGTTGTAGTCTGCCAGTGTTTAGATCTGTCGAGTTTCATTTCTTTGAGACCTTGTCGTGATATAACTGAATGGATGGAATGGCCGTTTCAAAGGGCAGTTGAGAGTCAATCATATTGCTTTGGGTCTGGTGTCACATGTAGGCCTGACCACGTGAGGATAACAGATTTCCTTCCACGAAGGACACAAGTGGGCCAGGTGTTTGTTTTTATTTAACAATTGACAATCTTTCATTAGATTGTTAACCCAAATACTCCATTGAATTCAAATTCCATCATCTGATGAGGCGGGTCCAAGTCCAGGTTTGAGTCGTTAGCTGGGCCCCTGGATTAATAGTCTGGAGATAATAGCCCTAGACCATCGCATTCCCAGTATCTACACTGGTAATGGTAGTGTTGCTGTTATTGTGACTGAGGTACAGAAAGTTTTTCAGTTACATTGTCAACTACTTCCATGGAGAACAGAACCAGTAGTATTTTAGCTCACGGGGACTGTGCAGAACTGCAATGGTTTTTCAGCCAGGAATAGAAACTGAGGAGAAAAAAATCATTTCTTAACTCTGAGTGGGTGTGACGTGTAAACAGAGATTTGACTTGTACCCGTCACTGGAAAGTGAGAGGAGGTTCTCTGGATTGTTTTCTTGGGTTTGTGTCATCAACTAGTACAATGACTTAGGGAAATCTGAGGGTCTGGTGTCCCCACTCTGGACAAGGTTTTGACACTGCAGTTTGGAGAGAGTCTGGGTCTACAGAGACTGCATAGGAAGGAGCAGGACACTACACTATCCTTTCTGAGATTTCCACAAATATTTCCCAATGTTGAATGGTTTCCATGTGCAAAGTGTGAATCCAGTTAATTTCAACAATGAGGAGGTCACAGAGCTGTGAAACCTCCTCCAGCATAACCTGTAGTCTCACACCAGGGAAAGGACTGTACTCAAAATGCACATCAACTGTTTTGATTCTGAAACCTTCCATGCAGGAGTGGGTGAAGCATCCATTTGGCCAGAGTGCGATTCTCTCATGTACTCACAAGGTGACAGAGGCCATCTCCGTCCGGTGAGGTGAATATGTTGGTTCTGTCTCCACAGAGGAAGGAAGAGAAAAGCTTCCCAAAATGCCTTATCCTTTCCAGTAAATGTACAAAGTTAGTCTTGTATAACTGAACAAATACTGGGGTAATAAAAATGCCTAAATATAAGAAACCCTCGAGGGACCACCGAAAGGGAAAATGGGATCCGTCCACTAAGTGGGGTATCATAGCAAGGCCACCCATTGGCATAGCCTCCGATTTTGAGAAATTAATTTTATAGCCTAAGAATGCATAAATGTATTAATAACTTGGATTAGGCAAGGTACGGGCATCAGAGGATTACTGAGGAATAGAAGAACATCATCTGCATAAAAGGTAATTTTATGTTTACCTGTACCAATCCTCGGGGCTGTTATATTAGGATCAGCCCATATAGCTTCTGCTAGTGGCTCAATTATTAGCGTAAATAACAATGGCGAGAGAGGACATCACTGACGGCAGCCCCTACCCACACTGAAGCTATCCGAACCTAGTGCATTAGTAACCACAACTGGTTTGGGATCACTATACAATGTTGTGACCCATTTGGTTATCACCTTTCCAACGCCAAACCTCTCCAATGTGTAAAACAAATATGACCATTCAACCCTAATGAATGCCTTTTCCGCGTCTAATGAGACTACTACTCCTGGTATCTTTCCCTGATGGCAGGCTTGAATCATATTCAAAGCCCTTCAAATATTATTAGATGGTCTACAGCTCTTAATAAATCCCGTCTGATCCTCCTTTATGATATGTGGTAATACCCTTTCTAACCTCAATGCTAACGTTTTAGAAAGGATTTCAATATCTACATTTAGCAAGGATATTGGTCTGTATGACGCGCAATCTTCTGGGTCCTTTCCTTCTTTAAGGATAAGAGAGATATTTGCCTCTTTCAATGAAGGCGGGAGAAAGCGCTGACTGTATGCGTAGTTATACATGTCCATAAGTGGACCAGCCAATATTCCTGTAAATTCTTTATAGAATTCAGCTTGAAAGCCATCTGGGCCAGGTGCCTTACCGCTCTGAAGTTGCCTGATTGCGTCAAGTATTTCTTGGATTGCTAGGGGAGCGTTCAAGACCGATACATGTTCCGGAGTTAGTTCCGGAGTTAGTTCCGGAATGGTCAAATTTAAAAAAAAATGATTGTATCCTCCTAGTCCTATCCTCACAATCCTGCGATTTATACAAATCAGAATAAAATTTTCTAAAGATTGCGTTCGTCCTTTTAGGATCATGAGTCAAATTACCCGTACTTTCCTTGATAGACGTGATAGTTTGAGGGCCCTTTTTCTTTGCAAGAAATGTTAAATATCTACCCGGTTTATCGCCAAATTCATATAACCTTTGTTTTGCAAATACGTTTTCCCTCTTAGCCGTTTGGATAAGCGTGGTGTTTAGAGCTGTCCTAAGGGCCGTAATGCTTTGCAATTTGATAATAGATGGTTTATCAAGGTATGCTGTTTCAGCCACTTTTAAGCGAACTTCAAGCAGACGCTGTTGTTCTCGATTAATTTCTTCTGGGTCGCTGAGTATGAGATGATCAAACCTCGCACGTAAGCTTTGATGGTCTCTCACATCATTGGTGGGTTGCAAGCCGTACCCAAATTAATTTCTAAAAAAGTTTTAAATTCTTCAGAGAAGTACTTTACAAATTTACTATCTTTCATCCAGAAGTGGTCCACGCGCCAATACGGAGGAAATGTCTCATTGTTCCTCGCCATCAAGAGCCATCAATTTTGAGAAGGCTTCCGTTATAAATTTAAAAGGATGTGCTGGGGGGCAATACAAATTTAAAATCCCATATTCCTCACCATTTATAAGGGCTTTAATCAGAATATATCGTCCAGATTCGTCTTTTGTCTGATTTAGGAGTTTGAAAGGGAAATTCTTCCGAATAACAATAACAACTCCCCTACTTTTTGAGTTAAAGAAGAAAAAAAGGCCTGATCAAATCCAAAACTGTTGTTATTTCAGGTGTTCTTTACCCAGTAAGTGTGTCTCCTGTAGGAGAGCTATGTCAACCCTTTCTTTCTTGAGATTTGATAATATTTTCTTCCTTTTTACTGGCGAATTACACCCCTTGACATTCCAGGTGCACCACTTAACCGACTTCTCAACCATAATCGTTCGGGTAAATCCGAGACCCCTCGGGAGGGGAAACCCTATCCAGAACATCCCGAGCATAGAGCATATAAAATTCACAAAAATAAAGGTTTTCTAATACACTCACAACAGTATAATAAAAAACTATTTCGAGATTAAAAAAATATAAAACGTATTTAAATGGAAATTCTCCCCCTTGTTCCCAGGGGTTATCACTTCCTTTCCAAAAGTCCATAGTATCCTCTCCCAACCAGTGCCCCACCATTGATCCAGATGCTCCTCAATAGGATGAAGAACAATGGAAATATACTACAAAGCTAGAGTTAACAGTGAGCACCCTACCCCCATGCCCCCACCCACACCAACACCTGGATATATTCAGTAATGTTCATTCTATATATATATATATATAGAATAATAATTTAAAAAACCCAAGGGGGGGGGAGAAAATCGTTAAGTAGAGAACAAATAAATAAATCCCTCTCCCCACCCCCCAAGATAATATTAAACAGTAAGGTAAACAAAGGGTATGAATATATTTAAAAAGGGGGATATAAACCGGAATGGGGCGAAGGCAAATCAACATCAATTATCTGTTACAATTTATCTAAGAGAGTCCAAAAATTCCTTGGCCTTTTCCAGCGATCCGAAGTTATACACCGATCCTTCATGGTTAAAGCGTAGCATCGCTGGGTAGCATAAGGATTACTGAATATTTAAGTTCCTTAAACACTTCTTCGCCTCATCGAATGCCTTCCTCTTTCGTACCAGAGCTGGGGAAAACTCCTGGAATAACATGATCTTGGATCCTTTATAGATCATGGTTTGGGGATCTTTTCCATGATTTCTAGAGGCTTCTAGGAGTATCTATCTCTCCTTATAGCTCTGCAGCCGGAACAGGACCGGGCGGGGGTGCTGATTCGAGCCAGGCCCGCATATTGCGACCCGGTAGGACCATTCTATCCTTATCCAGCGTCCAGATTTAAAAGCTGTGGCAGCCACTGTTCGAGAAACACTGTAGGCTGGCCTTCCTCTTCCCGTTCGGGAAGGCCAAGCAAACGAATATTTTTTCGACGAACTCCATTCTGGACCTGATCCACGGCCGATTGCGCTGTAGTTTCGGAGGTCGCGGCCTTTCGCTCCGCCCCTCCGACTCGACGCTCGATTTCCTTAATGTCTGGGTCGTGCTTTTGCAGCGCGGCCGAGAATGAGTCCCATCGACTTCGGGATTCTTCAATAAAAGCGTCGATCTTCGCATCCAGTTTGAAGATGATTTCCACAAGGCTCGCCACCGTAGGTAAATCTCCCCGGGCGGCTTCGGATGCCTCTGCCGCAGCTGGAGAGGGAGAGGGAGGGGTTCCTGCTTGCTGAGAACTGCGGGCTCCCTTCCGTCTAGTTATTTTTACTGAAGATTAAATTGTTTAAATTCAATACTAAACAACAAAATACATTAAGTAAAAGCAATTTTGAATAATTTGGTGAGTGTGGTGGGGGTGGGTGACCCACTTTGCCCAAGTCTTGGGAGGAGCACTGTAGACTCAGACTTGCTGGGTCGCCGCCATCTTGGATCCCCGGAAATCGTTTTTGATAAGCCACTTGGAGTTTGTGGAGAATGATGATTGTGACATCGACAAATGAGAACCAATGGGAACAGTGTATTTGTATTTTCAGGAGGCTTTTGACAGGTAAGTGAAGAACATTAAAGTCCTTGTGTAAGGGGTGAATATGCTACAGGGATTGAGAATTGGATAATGGGGAGAATACAGAGAGTAAGATTCTGCTCTGGACTAAAGGTCATTGCTCATTGGGTAGCCACAGCTGCGCACAAGGCAAATAAATGAATTGAACGTGAGCAACAAATACAGTCGGTTTCATTTTGAATTTATTAGAAAATGAGAGATTGGGAACTACAGTTATCACTTACACAATTCACATGACCCAGCAAGGAATCAGGACAGTAAATGGTATGTTGTCCTTCATTAAAAAATGATTCAAGTGTTGAAGTAAATTCATCTTCCTGCAGTTGTAGCGTGTTGCTTGGACAGTATTTAGGCCACTGAGTACAGATTCTCTCTCCTTTATAAGGAATGATTTCATTGCGACTGAGACAGTGAAAAATAGTTTCACCAGACTTATTCCTGGGATGATGGTACCGTGAGGAAAATGTGAGGAAAATGAGTGATTAATCCGTGGCGCTGAGAGCGAATAACACACTTTTACATTTAAACTTGAAGATTAGACACTAACATTCATATTGTCAAGACAAAGACAGTGGTCAGGTGAAATATTACATTTTTCCATGATATTTGATTCCCAATAGTTCACACACCTGCCCGGAGCCCCCATGTTGGTTGAGAGGTAGCTCCAGGCTCTGAATGAACTCTCACTGTCTCAATATGCAGTTGGTGTATGAACCTGCACTGTTCACAAATCTGTCAGCAGCCACAATACCTTACTTCTGAAAGAGTAAGCCATTCCCACCAGTTTCTAATCTTCATCGAAACACCAGTCTGTCTTCTCAGAGACAGAAGCTATTTCATTGAGACATGGCACGACCCATCCACTTTCCCTTCTCACCTTCTGTAAACCAAGTTAAAGTAACACGTGTACCGCTCACAATGGATCCAGGAGGAACAACATAGAGCAGTTTATCTGTGTAGTCTCTGCTTCACTGTTTGTCATGTTGGGACATCAATGACATCTTACTATTTCTACATAATTGACTTTACAGGCTGATGACCTCTTCCTGGTCACATGGAAGAGACTCAAAGACCTGACTTGGCAACTCCTGTCTCCTGTTTGACACCTCGATGTGCTGACTACACTCCTTCCCTCCTCGTGTAATAGGTAGGAGGGACTGAATGGGCTATCCCTATTCTTGACCAATAGTTTCACTGGGTTGAATATATTCCGTTGCAACCAGCTTGAGGTGCTGAATGAGCTCCTCTTACTTAACTGTGGGAAAGAGAAATCTCTAGTAGGACTGTTGCATGAATGTTACCTTCACTTTAACAGCACAGTTTAGATGCGAACCAGGTCTTGCTGCACATGGATGCGGACTGCTTCAGCAGTGGACAGGTGACAAATTATTCTTAACAGTCTTCAGTGAACATCTCCCACCTCTGACCGTATGATGTGGGAAAGACGTTGAAGCAGCTGAAGAAAGCTACCTTGAAGATGCGCCTTGAGATATCCTGTGACAGAGATGATTGATCCTCACCAACCACAAATATCTTCCCTTGTCCTCTGAATGCATCTAATCACTGGGGAGTTTACGACTCATTCCTATTGCATTCAATTCTGATTGGGTTCCTTGAAATCCTGCCTTGATATCGGGGCCAGTTACTCTTACTGTGTGTTCATATCTTTTATTCATGTGTCTTTGTGAGCAGCGTTTCCTTCTCACAGAGGGTAGTGACTGTTGGGACTACTGTATTCCAGAGAGATAGGGGAGCTAGATCACTAAGATGTTTAGAAGGGGGTACAATGGATATATGAGGCATCAGGATGTTGAGGGCTGCAGGGATGGAGCTTAAAAGAAGAGTTGAGGCTTTTGCAGATTAGCTCTGATCATATTGAAGGGAAAGACAGGCCAGAAGGGCTGAATGACCTATTCGTGTATCTGACGTTCTCTCATTCTGTTATTGGTAAGTTATTTTCCTGGAAGTTCTGTTATTGGATGTTGCAGTCAGAGAGACCAGATGATTTTGTCGGCCATCTCTGGGTGAGGTATGGCCGCTGTATTTACAGTGAATCTGGATCGGCAACATGACCAACAAATGAAGACAGTTCTGCAAAGACAGAGGAGTGAGATGTTTCACACCGTTGCCTACCCTTTCTTTTCCCAAGAATATTTTACAACGCCATGTCAAAATGTGTGTGACAGTCTTCATCTGCTGAATGATTTTCGCTGTTACTGTGCACCAGGTTACTGGGGTAAATGACCTCCAACTGTTCCTGTCCAGCAGGTTTGAGAAGTTCATTCGAACATAGGAACATGGGACAGAGGAGAAGGGTTGATCATTAGACACTTGGAGCCTTCTCCATCAGGCATTAAGATTGTGGCTGATCAGATTGTGGCTTCTGCCTCAGTTTCATTTCTGTAGTTCATTGTCCTTTAGCATCCAATATCGAAGTAGCATGGCTTTCAATAAATGCAAACACACAAGCACCACAAACTTCTGGGGAAGACCATTCCCACTCAAATAGCCCTTTGATAATTTCTCCTCATTCCTGTTCATACTGGGGCTGGAAAGGTCTCTGTTTCATTTTATAGTCCCCCTCCTCCATTGGTCATGACATTTTAAATATAGCTAGGTTAGTGTTATAATCAATGATGTAGGTCTCAGACTAGGTCAGGTTCTTTGTTAGGGACAAGTCAGGTAAATAGCTTAAATTTGGAAAAGTAATTTACCAGAGTAAACTTACTCAACCTAATGGAAAGATACATGACAAGCAGTGTGGGCAAATATGTACATTAATATTTATCTTTCAATGTATACTGAGACGCAGTTTGTGTATACAGAAACACACACATACACAGGCACATACACTGAGACACTCACAGTGTCACACACACAAGTGCACGCAGACACACACATACACATGCATAAAGACAAACAGAAAAAAATCTCTGCAAAATATCAACTTGAAAGAGAGTTTTGTAGCAAAAGTTAAATTCAAGACAAAAGGAAATATTAAATTTATTCTGCATCTGAGGTCATTCTGTTCACGCAAGCTGCTGTCAATCGGATTCCTTACTGGAACATTTGGATTTGGATGAATTCCCTTTGCTTCTGGCAGTGTGGAGATTCCAATGAATTCTCAACAAGAATCCTTCACGAGTGCTAAAGATGCCTGATGAGTTTTCACCACTCATACGTTACTGTGAGATGGAACAAGGAAACAAAGGAAACAATAAGCCGTGACTTCTCTAGTTGCATCTTCTCCAACTTTTAAATGAAATATACAATAATGTTATCTGACCACCTAATTGGACCAAGTGAAGCCTCCTTGAATATGCTCAGGATTGTATGACTCCGTCCGTGTTCCCTGATCCATGTAGGAGCAATTTATAAGCTATAATTTGAAGATGCGTTTGAATGTGTCCTCATAATTTTGTCCAATAAATCCATGTCTTTGGACTATGTGTCAAAATGAATACATTGTTCTCTTAAATTTGAACCCTTAGTTCTAGTTTCCCACACCAGAGGAAATGTCAATCAGCTAAGCACCTGATGCACTCTCCTCAAGATCTTATATGGTTCAGTATGAAAATCTCTCATTCTCAAATCTGAAGTGCTCTGGCCTTGTAGAGGTTTATAAAATTATGAGGGGCATGGAAATCAATGAATACCCAAGGACATTGTCTGAGGTTGAGGGAGTCCAAAACTAGGGCACATAGATTGAAGGTGAGGGGGAAAGATTTAAAAGAAATAAAAGTGGTAAACTTTTCACGGAGTGTATGGAATGAACTGGCAAAGGAAGTGTTGGTGGCTGGGAAAATTACAACATGTAAAAGCCAGTTGAATGGCTACTTGAATAGGAAGGGTAATGGGCCAAGTGCTGGCAAATGGAACGAAATTAATTGAGGACATCAGGTCGTCATGGACAAGGTGAATCGAAAGGTCTGTTTCTGTGCTGTATGACAGAATAAGGCCTTCTTTCCAGGAACATGTACATCTTTACAAAGCTTCAAAATCAATTTAGTATATTTATTTTTCAGTTTAGGGAATCATCACTACATGCAATACATCAGATGTGGCCTCAGGCAGCCCCTGTACAGATGCAGTAAAAAAAAGGCTATTCTGATAGCCTTTGCATGGAATAGAATAATTCTATATACTTTCCTAACCACTTACCAATTTGTATAATATCTTTGTGTGATGTATGTACAAGGATGCACAAATCCCGTTGTACTACTGAGTTGTGTGATCTCTCTCCTTTGAAGTTGTTTACTGTTGTTTTACCCTTTTGTCGCAACATAACTTCATTAGCCCAGGTTATACTGTTTCTGCTAAAGGTGTACACAATAACCTCCCCTGTCTCTACCCCATTACAGACTCTCTACCTCCACTTGACATCTTATTGAATGAATATCTTGGTGGCTGAGCTAATTGAGCTCCAATCCAATCAGTCCCCGCATCCAAATCATTAACAGGTTCGAAATAGTTGTTGATCTTGCACTGATCTCTTAGGAACTCCACCACGTTAAAGATTTCCAAACTGAAAACAAACATCAATCCCTACTGTCGATTTCCTGATAGTTACCAATGGTTCCCAGTTCCTGTGTAGCAGCTTAGAAAGGTTGGATGGCCTCCTCGTGTGCTGTGTAATGTACTCAAATGGCTGACTGACTTTATCATCTTCCTTTGTAAATCCTCAGAGGGCAAAAAGGTCTCCTTGTGTCTCATTGCTGACGGGCTGAATTGGACCTTCCTCTCCCTCTGTGACAGAATCGAGGGTTTGAGTGAGAGAACAAGACATGGGTTAGGAACAGCCTGCAGCTCCATTCAGAATGTGCATTGTTGATGTGATTGTAACTAAACTTCAATTTCCAGTCTGTTACCAATAGACATGGGTTCTTTTGTTCATCATCGATCTATGGAACTCAATTTTGAATGTTTTTAGTAACCCAGTCTTCACTGCTGCTTGGGCGTGGGAACACTACAGATCACACAACACTAAAGAGAAAGGAACATCCCTGTCTCAGTCAGAAATGGGAATGCCCTTATTCTTAAAATGTGTTCCCCTCAAGCCAATCACCATTCTTTTGACAAAGGGACACATCAATTAGAAACAGATATAGGCCATTCAAAACTCAAACCTATCCACATTTCCTTTAACAACCGACAATCAAATACTTACCAAATTTAGCCTCAACTGAGGTTAGGTGAACTCCAGATACCATAAGCTCACAGGAGTGTAGGAAATTGGAACATAGAACAGTGCAGCACAGCACAACCCTTCAGCCTTCGATGTTGTGCCAACTTTTTATCCTCGTCTAAGACTAAACTAAACTGCATACCCTTCATTTTTTTATCATCCATGTGTCTATCCAAGAGTTGCTTGAATGTTCCGAATGTATCTGATTCTACTACTACCGCTGGCTGTGCATGCCATGCACCTACCACTATCTGTAGAAAAAAATACTGTCTCTGACATCTCCCCTCAGCCTTCCTCCAATCACTTTAAAATTATGCTCCCTGCGTGATAGCCATTTGCACCCCGGTAAAAAGTCTCCAGTTGTCTACTCTATCAATGCCTCATCATCTTGCACCTATGTTATGTATCCCTTATCCTTCTTCACTCCAATGAGAAAGGCCTAGCTCCCTTAGAAATTCTCCATAAGACATGCCCTCCTGCACAGGCAACATCCTGGTAAATCCTGTCTGCACCCTCTGGAAAGCTTCCAATTTCTTCCCATAATGGGGTGACCAGAACACAACACAATACTTCATGTGTGGTCTAACCAGAGCTTTACAGAGCTACAGCATAATCTCGCAGCACTTAAACTCAATCTCCCTGTTAATGAAAACCAATTCACCATATTCTTCTTAACACCTCTATCAACTTGAATGGCAACTTGGAGGTACCTAAGGACGTGGAACCTAAGATCCGTCTGTTCCTCCACACGGCCAAGAATTCTACCTTTGACCCAGTAATCTGCATTTGAATTCGATCTTCCAAAATGAATCACTTCAGAAAATAGGAATTTGAAGCAGAATTAAGCCCTTTAGCCAATCGGATCTGCTGTGCCGTTTGATCACGGGTGAAATGTTTCTCAGCCGCATTCTTTTGCCTTCGTCAACTGATCAAATGGTTCCCTTATTAATGAAAGACGTATTTATCTCTATCTTAAATAAACTACTTTTTCTGTGGGCAGGAGTGTGCATGTGTTAGTGTGTAAGTGTTTATACCTGTATCTATATTTGTTGTGTGTTTAATGTGTCTATACATATTTGTGTGTATCCCTGTCTGCATCTCTGTTAAACGTGGTCTTTGTAGTTTTTGGGGTAAATCCACAGAAATTGACACCAATACCCTCCCCCTTCCTCCATCTCTACTGTCTGTCAATGTTAAGTGTAGAGCCATACAATGCCACTCTCTGCTGGCTCCCCCTGCACAAATGTCAGAAGTTTTTCTCTCTTAGAGGACATCAAATTATGTGAATCTCTCAGATTGCATGGCTGCTTGGGTTTTCAAATAAAGCCTTTTTAAGCACAGAGCAGTTTCGTCTGATACCTAATGATATTGTTCTTGACATATTACCAACATCACTGGGTCAGTTTCAGGACTTCTCAATCCTTTCTCACTTATAATTTGTAAAAGTGCATTACAAAAGATTTCAAGTTAAAGAACGAGCAATAAATGCATTACATCACTTTACAAATGTTTCAGTCGACCTTCATTGGATGCAGTTGCAATGGAAATACTCTTTATTGTGTACACTCTGTGCCACGAATAATCTTCAAAGACAAATCACTTCCAAGTTGTAGAAGGAGCGCAGACATTTCTCTACACGAGCATTCTCCACTCTTCGGGTCCTCAATACAATTACGATACTCCCGATATCTGCCTATATGTGTGTGTGCGTGTGTGTGTGGTGACGGTGCTGTCAGTTTGGATGGTGCCGTGAGCTGGCTCGCTCCCAGACTGAAACTCTGATGTGAGAAAGTGAGCTCTGCAGATGCTGGAGATCAGAGTCCAGAGTGTGGTGCTGGAAAAACACAGCAGGTCAGGCAGTTTCCGAGGAATAGGAAAATTAATGTTTTGGGCCGGAGCACTTCACCAGGAATGCTGTCGATGTAGTAGAGTGTGAAGGGCAACCGAGGGGACATTGCTTCACTTTAAACCCCACAGAGGCTGACATATCCGCTATGCACATGGATACACACAGAGACACGCAGGTACACACAGAGACGAATATAGACACGCAAAGACACACATTATTGATTATAGATACACACACAGAAACTGATGCAGTAACACAGATACTAATACAGACATACAGAGACTCATACCGATACACTGATGCACATGCACACATAGATACACTGTCATCAGTACAGACATACTATACACACACTGACACACTGATGTTTATACAGACATCGAGAATCTGCCAGTATTTACTTTTTCGCGTGGTGACATTCCCAATATTTCACTTGCTCTGTGTGGTGTGTGTCAATTTTTCCGTTGCACTGCAGGAAATTCTCTGCACCCTCTCTATAGCTTCCACATTTTTCTACGACAAGGCGACAAAAACAGAACACAAGGTGTAGTGTTACATCACGACGATGAACCCTTCCACTAATTAAACCAAACAGCCAGAAAAGCTCAACTCGCAACGTAAGCTGTTAAAGTACGAGTGACAAATCTCAAAATTCTCTCTTTAAGTATAAATAATATCAATTTATTCCTTAACTCTAAAAGTGAACATTGAACAACAGCTATTCACAACTCGAAGCTCCTTTTTGTCTGAAGTGGTTGGTAATTGCCTCCAAATTTATAACAACATAATGTTCCAATAAGAAAAGCCCATATTAAAATTGCATCAACTTAATTTCAAAACCACACAGCATCTGTCATCTCCAGTGTCATCTTTCTTTCAGATGACGATCTTCCTGGGTTGTCTTCTGAATTTTTGTGCAAGCATGATTCATACAAAAACGGTATCTTTGTCAAAGGGAGTTTTGCATGGCAGTTTCTCGCTAGATGGCAGTTACTCGCAGCCTAACTCGCGAACTGCCTGCTTCTTTTATGCCACTCAATATTTGATCATATCATTGGTTGGATGTTGGCAAAACAATAAATTAAAAATCGATTGACTTTTGTATCCCGGGGCCTAATTTAAACTGAATGGTTAAATTTGAATTGTTGTCAAACAGCAACCAAAACTCAAGGTATCTGTTTCACAGCCAAACGTTGCATGCTTTATATTTTCCTGTATACTTTGGGGTCTGCTAGTTAGTCATATGACAGGTGCTTGCAAGCTCTCAGTGCAGAACAACATTCACTCTCTCTTAAAAGATACTATACACACCTTCAACTTTATAACAGTGGTTTATTCCGAGCTTTATAGAGCTGTAGCATAATCTCACAACTCTGAAACTCACTTCCATAGCTTGTGAAAGCCAGCACAACATACATTTTCTTAACAGCCACTCAACTTGGGTCATGATTAGGGTGGTGTTGGAAAAGCACAGTAGGTCAGGCAGCATCCGAAGAGAGGGGAAATTGATGTTTCGGGCAGA
Organism: Chiloscyllium plagiosum; assembly: GCF_037043375.1. Taxonomy (NCBI): domain Eukaryota; kingdom Metazoa; phylum Chordata; class Chondrichthyes; order Orectolobiformes; family Hemiscylliidae; genus Chiloscyllium; species Chiloscyllium plagiosum. Next base: position 9,899,397 of record NW_028270188.1, read on the forward strand.
ATCCCTTCATCAGATGATGAAGAGCCCCTGCTTGAAACGTTGATTTTTCTGCTCCTCAGATGCTGCGTGACCTGCTATGCTTTCCAGCACCATTCTAATCTTGACTCTGATCTCCAGCATCTGCAGTCCTCGCTTTTGCCGATTTGACATCAACCTGGGGTGGCAACTGTGAGGGATCTCTGAACATGGACCCCAAGATCCCTCTGTTCCTCCGCACTGCCAAGAATACTGCCTTTAGCCCAATATTCTACATTCAAATTCGACCTTCCAAAGTGACTGACTTCACACTTTTCCAGGTTTCACTTGATCTGCTTCTCATCATCTCAGTTCTAAATCTTGTCAATGTTCCATTGCAACCTACAACATACCTCAACGTTATCCAGAACTCCACCAACATTTGTGTTTTTGGCAAACGTACTAATCCACACTTCCACTTCCTCATCCAAGTCATGAATAAAAATCGCAAAGAGCAGAAGTCCTAAAACTGATTCTGCGGGACTGAATGCTTTCCATCGACTACCAACCTCTATCTTCCATGGGCCAGGAATTGTGTATCCAGACAACCTGATTTCCCTGCATCCCCTGCCTCCTTACATTCTGAATGAGCCTACTGTGGGTAACTTTATCAAACGTCTTGCTAAAATATACACCACATCCATTGATTTACCTTCATAAATGTGTGCTGTCACATCCTCAAATGATTTAAAAATATTCTTGAGGCATGACCTGCCCCTCACAAAGGCATACTGACTATCTCTATCAAACGATGGTTTTTCATGTAATCATAAATCATGTCTCTCAGAATCCTCTCCAATACTTTGCCCACCACTGTCATAAGACTGATTAATCTATAATTCCCAAGATTATCCCTATTCCATTGCTTGAACAAGGGAATAACATTTGCCAACCTCTTTTCATCTGGCCTGTTTGCAGTGGGCAGTAAGGGTGCAAAGATCATTGCCAAACGCGCATCAATCGCTTCTTTCATTTACAGTAGAATACTTGCTTATATTCTGTTTGGCCAAGGAGAATTATTTATCCTGGAGTTTCTCAAATTTTTCGTCACACCCTCTTGCATATCAGCCTGTTCCACGCTCTCCACATAATCGTCAATGCCCCTCTCAGTAGTGAATACTGAAGCAAAGCATTCATTAAGGACCTCCCCTACCTCTTCCAACTCATGACACAAATTCCCTCCACAATCTGTGATGAGCCCTACCCTCACTCTGGCCGTCCTCTTGTTCCTGACATACGTGCAGAACATCTTCGCTTTTACCCACCAAGACTTTTTCATGCTCACTTGTTGCTCTCCTGAGTTCATTCTTCAGTCCCTTCCGGGCTAACTTGTAACCCTCTAGAGCCCTGTCTGACCCTTGCCTCCTCAACCTTAAGTAAACTTCATCCTTCCTTTTGACTAGATGTGCTACATCCCTTGGCACAATGGAAGTATGAAGCTGTAAATGGAGGAGAGCTGCATATCATGTCACTTCCAGCATGGGCTGCAAGTTTACCCACATTGGGCAGTGATCTAACACAATGTTACTGAACAATGTACTAGGGTGATGCACACAGCTCTACATGCTGGGAGGGTAACTGCTCCTGGTTTACAGATCATTGCACTGGGGTAGTGCACACAGTCCTGCATGCGAGGAGGGTAACTGCTCCTGATTTACAGTTCAATGCACTGGGATGGAATACACAGTTCTGCATGCTGGGAGGGTAACTGCTCCTGGTTTACAGTTCAATGCACTGGGATGGAATACACAGTTCTGCATGCTGGGAGGGTAACTGCTCCTGGTTTACAGATCAATGCACTGGGTTTGTGTACACAGCAGTACATGCTGGGAGGGTTACTGCTCCTGGTTTACAGATCAATGCACTGGGTTGGTGTACACAGCACTACATGCTGGGAAGGTAACAGCTCCAACTTTACAGAGCAATTCACTGTTATACACTGCACAGCTCCCCACGGACTGGTGAGGTCCGCACTGTCGGTACAGTGTACTGGGTTGTATTGAGCAGTACACTAACCTGGTCTGCACTGTGCTCCATGCTAAACGGATATCTCCTCTGGATTATGATGTCTGATTCTGTGTGGCGGATTGGGCATCTGATGTAATTGACCATTTGAGCTCATGTCTCAGTATATTTATTTTATGTTCTTATTCTTGTTATTGGACGCCGCCCCCAAAGTCTGATATCTCCAGCTAGTCCTATTTGTCGGAGAAGAGCCATATTTATTCAATTTGTCAGTCAAGTAATCATCCAATTATAGCATGAATATCCGTCCTTCTGTACCTTAACCTAGCAGTTGGTGCTCATATCCCTGGATTCCCATGGACATCATTATCAAGCTCACAAACAATGTGCAAGATGTATGGCTCGAGCCCTCCTGTATGTTCCAGTTGTGGGTACCAATTGGCTCCTTAGTGTATCGACAGCTGGTACTGTGAAGCCGTGTTTGATCAGAATTCTTCCTCCTATGGGGCATCTGGCACACCAGACACAATGCTTATGGTTGCACAAAGGCCCTGACCAAAATAGCCAAAATGTCCGCGCCTACATGTTTCAAAAAGGGCCGCCACGTCCTATCAAAAAGTTCTATTTTCTGGTGCACGATAATTGTAAGGAAGTCCAGGGGGATGTGCTCCATAACTAACCTACACAACCCCGAGAATCCTGGGGGATTTACCGACAGCCACTTCATCAGAATATTCTTTCTCTCACAAAATGTAAGTATATAAACAATTTCTTCCCAAAGATGGGTGATTTGGCAAACCCAAGAGGCCGGACATCAGATCTACCTTGACCTCAGTTCCCAAGACCCCTTCCAAAACACTCGCTACAGGGCCCCAATGACTACGAAGTTTGTGGCATGACCATAAGCAATGAGAATGCGTACCAACATCTGTTTTACATTTGGGCACATTGGAAACGCTCCGTTCTCAAATTTGGCACGCCACTCCGACGCCAAATAAACCCTGTGGAGTACCTTCAGTTGTATAGCTTGCGTCCGATTGCAAATCGAAATCTTCCAGACATTCTTCCAAATATCTGCCTACTCCTCTGTTGAACATCTCCACCCCCAATTGCTGAACCCAAACTCCAAACAGCTGCTCGATGTCCTTTGAGACACTACCTCCTATTAAATGTTAGAGAGTGCTGACCGAGAGAGTGCACGTGGACTGAAGCACTCTCACCTCCATATTCGACTTATGGCGACTAACCATTAATGTAGTTCTTTTTCTGTATAAAATCCCAAATCTCCGAGATAGCTCATATGTCTGTGTCAGTTGCTCGAAAGACGTCACGCCCACCCTGTCAATTAAGTCTCCCAAACAGGAAACTCCTCTGGACTCCCAGAGCCAAAAGCCAGAATCCATCAATCCTACAATGGGAGTAAAAGGGGAAGTGTTTTTTTTTGTAAATTGCCCTCACAATAATGCATCATCCTCCATGCTTTAACTGTGTTAAGGACAATTGGATTTCTGCAATGGTCCATAACAGTCCGTATCTTGTCCATGAACAACAGATTAATGAGGCGACATTTTGTCTGGGAGACATCGATGTCCAACCACATTGACCGCAGGTCTTAGCAAATCAAATCAACGAAATTGGCTAGGAGGGAACTCAATTGGTATTTGTTAAAGTATGTAAAATCCACATCACTCAACTGCAATTGGGTGAGCTCCATAAGAGGCCGCCTGTGATGTTAAATAAAACATCCAAACCGACTGTAAAGCTCCGTATAGGCTGACTGGGCAGTATCAAAAGGTGCATTTGCCTGGGATATAATAAACGGAGGAACACATTCATTTTGACCGGAGATATTCTACCCAACCAGGATATAGAAGGTGCTGAAGGTCCTGCCTTATGTTCTCGAGCAACTGCCGGAAGATAGCTTTATCTAATTGATTGAAGGCTGGGGTGATATAAATGCCTAAATACAAGAAACCTCCCTCTGACCATCTGAAAGGGAATCGGATTCCACCTCCAAGATCAGGTACTCTAATAATACCCAGACAGGCATGGTCTCCGACTTCATAAAGTTGGTTTTATACCCCAAGAAAGATCCAAATACATTAATCACTTGGGGCACAGATATCATCGAGTTAGTTAGAAAGAGAAGAACGCCATCTGCATAAAGTGTGAACTTTTGCCTTCTTGATCCTATTTCCAGGGCAGTAATATCGTGGTCCCTCCGGATGGGTTCTGCCAACGGCTCAATCACCAATGTAAATAGTAACGGTGAAAGAGAACCCCCTTGACGGCTGACTCTGCCATTGCTAAAATTTTCAGACCTTATACCATGAGTGACTAGATAATACTGTCACCCACCTGGCAAAAGCCTTTCCAAGGTCAAACTATTCCAGGACATAATAGAGGTACGGCCACTCCACCCGGTCAAATATTTTCTCTGCATCCACTACCAAGCCTGGAATTGACCCTTGCTGGCACACGTGAACCATATTAGCACTCTCCTATTATTATTAGATGACCTGTGACTCCTAATAAAACCTGTCTGGTCCTATTTCACAATGAAGGGCAATAACTTCTCCAGCTTCAACGCCAGCATTTTCACCAAAATATGAAAGTCCACATTTAATAAGGATAAAGGCCTTTATGAAGTGCAATCTTCGGGAGAATAAGTCAAATATTTCCTTCTCTCGGAGAGGATGGGAGGCAGGCCTGACTGTATGAAGAATTGTACATATCCAACATTGGCCCAGTCAGCATGTCTACGAACTCCTTTTAAATCTCACTCTAAAATCCATCTAGTCCCGCTGCTTTACCACTCTCGAGCTGCCTCACCGCCTCCTGAATCTTTTGGCTTGTCAGAGGGGAATTCGAAAGAGACGCCTGCTCTGAATTTACATCTGGGAGGTCCAGGGAACTAAAAAAGGGCTTCATTGTCGCCATTCTGTCCTTACAGCCCTCTGACTGGAAGAGCCCAGAAAAGAACTTCATGAATGCTGGATTAATCTTTCTGGGATCGCAGATGGTTTTAACAGCACACGCGCTAATGGATGTGAGAGACTGGGGGCACTCTTCTTTCTGGCCAAGTATGCCAGATATCTACCCGGGTTATCACAATACTCGAATACCCTCTGTTTCGGAAATGAGGTCGCTCTTTTTGCTGTCTGGGTGACTGAAGCGTTCAGCGCAGCCCGGAGCATTGTAATCTGCTGCAACTTAGTTACAGACGGTCTGTCAAAATGCGCTCTGTCAACTGCTGCTCTCCATTCTACCGCTTCCGAGTCGCCGAGTAAGAAATAATCAAACCCCTTGCATAGGCCTTGGCAGAATCCCAAAGCACCGTCGGATTACTGGCCGTCCAAATTGATGTACAAATTTTTTTAAATCCCATGAAAAATATTCAATAAGAAAGCAAATCTTCGCAGGACTTATACACTTAATGGTAAGGTGCAAGGGAGTGTTGCTGGACAAAGAGACCTTGGAGTGCAGGTTCATAGCTCCTTGAAAGTGGAGTCGCAGGTAGATACGATAGTGAGAAAGGCGTCTGGTATGCTTTCCTTTATTGGTCAGAGTATTGAGTACAGTAGTTGGGAGGTCATGTTGCGGCTGTACAGGACATTGGTTAGGCCACTGTTGGCATATTACGTGCAATTCTGGTCTCCTTCCTATCGGAAAGATGTTGTGAAACTTGAAAGGGTTCAGAAAAGATTTACAAGGATCTTTCCAAGGTTGGAGGATTTCAGCTACAGGGAGAGACTGAACAGGCTGGGGCTGTTTTCCCTGTAGCCTGAGATTGACCTTATAGACGTTTACAAAATTATGGGGGGCATGGATAGGAGAAATAGATTAAGTCTTTTCCCTGGGGTCGGGGAGTCCAGCACTAGAGAGCATAGGTTTATGGTGAGAGTGGAAAGATATAAACGAAACCCAAGGATCAACTGTTTCACACAGAGGGTGGTACGTATATGGAATGATCTGCCAGAGGATGTGGTGGAGGCTGGTACAATTACAACATTTAAGAGGCATTTGGATGGATATATGAATAGGAAGCTTTTGGAGAGATATGTGCTGGATGCTGGGAGGTGGGACCAGTTTGGGTTGGGATATCTGCTCGGCATTTATGGGTTTGACTGAAGGGTCTGTTTCCATGCTATACATTCTACAACTCTATGACTAGCTATCCTTCAGGAGGAAGGTATCCATGCACCACTACTGCGAGCCTGTCCCATTGCCACCATCCTAAACCTCCATGTACACTGTGGCATGATCAGAAATGGCTATGTTTCCAATTCTACAGGACAGCACAGAATTCAAAAAGGCCATTGGGGCAAAAACATAGTTTGGCACTTATGTGGGTTAGGTAAAAAGGTGAAGTCCCTACCAGAAGGGTGAACAATCTCCACACATCCATCAAGCCCAGATCCCTGTTTAGATCCACCAGCTGCCTGGATTGCAGGGAAATACCGTCGAGAACCCGTAAGACACTATCCACCTTGGGATCCATATATCTGTTAAAGTCTCCCCCTAAAATTGTATGACACCCCCCAAGGGCCATCAACCTGGAGAGTGCATCCGTTAGCTTGAAGGATGTACCAAGGGCAAGATGGAGGACGGGACAATTTTCTGGCTGTAAGAGCTGCTCCTTCTTTGAGGTATTTTAGATGCTGGAGGGGATTTCCTCGAATTCCAGGAGCAGCAATTACTGTTTTATATGCTGTTGTATTGTTTTGGAACTTTGGGGGAAAAAAACAATGTCAAAGCAACAGCAGTTTCAAAAGCGGGAAGAACAGACAGAAGAAGCACATGGTGAGGACAGTGCTGGGGGGGACGGGAGAGAGAGAGAGAGAGAGAGAGAGAACCTGCACAATTACTGCCTTTGCAGTTTTCGAATTAATGTATCGCTGGATATCGGAGTGCGTCTGCAAAAACTAACAAACAGTGAATTTCACAACTAATCTTGGAGAAACATGTTTGTGCGAAGTTCACAACACAGAATCAGATCAATTAATCGTTGTTTTTATTCTGTCCAATAGAAAGGCTGCAGTAGTGAGTATAGTGGATTATTTCTGGATTATATGTTTTTGGAGATACGTCTCTTGATTAAACTTAAAATAAAAGCCATAGCTATTAATTTAACCTGGTGCAGTGTTTTGTAGAGGAATAAGACGATGTTATTTTCTGGGTCTGTAAATTGTGAAGGAGCAAAAATGGCCTTTGCAGTGATATGTACTTCTTGTCAGGTGTGGGAGTTTAAAGAGAGTTTAGGGGTTATTGCGGATTATATCTGCCATAAATGCTGTTGGATGCGAACATTATCAGATTAAATGGATCGGTTGGATAGACAATTAGAAGCGATGAAGAATTTGCAACAGCAACAGTACGTGATGGATGGCAATTACAGGAAGGGGGAAAGTCTCAGATACAGTCACATAGATGAGTTAGCTCCAAGAAGGGTAAGAGAGGTAGGCACCTAGAGCAGGAGTCTTTTGTGGATGTACCCATTTCAAACAGGTATGCTATTTTGGAAAATGTAGGGGGTCATGGATTCTCAGGGGAACATAGAACGAACAGCCAAGTTTATGGTATTGAGACTGGCTCTAATGCAATGAGGGGTACATCGGCTTCCAAGAGATCAATTGTGTTAGGGGATTCTGTAGTCCGAGGTACAGACAGACATTTCTGTGGCAAGCAGAGGTAAAACAGAATGGAGTGTTGTTTCCCTGGTGCCAGAATCAAGGATGTCTCAGAGAGGGTGCAGAATGTTCTCACCGGGGAGAGGGTTCAGCAAGAGGTCATTGTCCGCATTGGAACCAACGATATAGGAAGGGAAAAGGTTGAGATTCTGAGGGGGGATTACAGAGAGTTGGGCATAAATTTAAAAAGAAGTCCTCAAGGGTAGTAATATCTGGATTACTCCCAGTGCTACAAGCTATTGAGGGTAGGAACAGAAGGGTAGAGAAGATGAATGCATGGCTGAGGAGCTGGTGCATGGGAGAAGGACTCACATTTTTGGATCATTGGACTGTCCTTTGGGGTAGATGTGACCTTTACAAGAAGGACGGATAGCACTTAAATTGGAAGGGGTATAATTTTTCGACAGGGAAATTTGCTCGAACTGCTCGGGAGGATTTAAACTAGTAAGTTGGGGATGGGGTACCCACGGAGATAGTGAGGAAAGAGATAAATCTGATACTGGTACAGTTGAGATCAGAAGTCAGTCAAACAGTCAAGGCAGGCAGGGACAAGATAGGACTGATAAATTAAACTGCATGTATTCAATGCAAGGAGCCTAACAGGGAAGGCAGATGAACTCAGGGCATGGTTAGGAACATCGGACTGGGATATCATAGCAATTCCAGAAACATGGCTCAGGGATGGGCAGGACTGGCAGATTGATGTTCCAGGAAGGATAGAAAGAGAAGCAAGAGAGAAGGGGGAGTGGCATTTTTGACAAGGGATAGCATTATAGCTGTGCCAAGGGACGGTATTCCTGGAAATACATCCAGGGACATTATTTGGGTGGAACTGAGAAATAAGAAAGAGATTATCAGCTTATTGGGATTGTATTATAGACTCCCCCCCACCCCCCCACCACCACCACCAATAGTCGGAGGGAAATTGAGAAACAAATTTGTAAGGAGATCTCAGCTATCTGTAAGAATAATAGGGGGGTATGGTATGGGATTTTTAACTTACCAAACATAGACTGGGACTTCCAATGTGTTCAAGGTTTAGATGGAGAGGAATTTCTTAAGTGCGTACGAGACAATTTTCCGATTCAATATGTGGATGTACCTACTAGATAAGGTGCAAAACTTCACCTACTCTTTGGAAATAAGGCAGAGCAGGTGACTGAGGTGTCAGTGGGAGAGAACTTTGGGGCCAGCGACCATAATTCTATTCGTTTTAAAATAGTGATGGAAAAGGATAGACCAGATCTACAAATTGAAGTTCTAAATTGGAGAAAGGCCAATTTTGACGGTATTAAGCAAGAACTTTCGAAAGCTGATTACAGGCAGATTTTCGCAGGTAAAGGGATGGCTGGAAAATGGGAAGCCTTCAGAAATGAGACAACAAGGATCCAGAGAAAGTATATTCCTGTCAAGGTGAAAGGAATGGCTGGTAGATATAGGGAATGCTGGATAACTAAAGAAATTGATGGTTTGGTTAAAAAGAAGGAAGCATATGTCAGGTGTAGACAGGATAGATCGAGTGAATCCTTAGAACAGTATAAAGGGAGTAGGAGCATAATTAAGAGGGAAATCAGGAGGGCAAAAAGAGGACATGAGATAGCTTTTGCAAATATAATTAAGGAGAATGCAAAGGGGTTTTACAAATATATTGAGGACAAAAGGATAACTAGGGAGAGAATAGGGCCCCTCAAAGATCAGCAAGCGGCCTTTGTGTGGAGCTGAAGAAATTGGGGGAGATACTAAATGCATCAGTATTGACTGTGGAAAAGGATATGGAAGATATAGACTGTAGGGAAATAGATGGTGATATCTTGCAAAATGTCCAGATTACAGAGGAGGAAGTGCTGGACGTCTTGAAACGGGTAAAGTTGGAGAAATCCCCAGGACCTGATTAGGTGTACCCGAGAACTCTTTGGGAAGCTCGAGAAGTGATTGCTGGGCCTCTTGCTGAGATATATGTATCATCAATAGTCGCACGTGAGGTGCCGAAAGACTGGAGGTTGGCAAGCGTGGTGCCACTGTGTAAAAAGGGCGGTAAACACAAACCAGGGAACTATGCACTGGTGAGCCTGACCTCGGCGGTGGGAATCCTGAGGGACAGGATGTACATGTATTTGGAAAGGCAAGGACTGATTCGGGATAGTCAACATGGCTTTGTGCGTGGGAAAACATGCCTCACAAACTTGATTGAGTTTTTAGAAGAAGTAACAAAGAAGATAGATGAGGGCAGAGCAGTAGATGTGATCGATATGGACTTCATTAAGGCGCTCGACAAGGTTTCCCATGCGAGACTGATTAGCAAGGTTAGATGTCATGGAATACAGGGGGAACTAGCCATTTGGATACAGAACTGGCTCAAAGGCAGAAGAGAGAGTGTGGTGGGGGAGGGTTGTTTTTCAGAATGGAGGCCTCTGACCAGTGTAGTGCCACAAAGATCAATGCTGGGCTTTCTACTTTTTGGCATTTTCATAAATGATTTGGATGCGAGCATAAAATTAACATTTAGTAAGTTTGCAGATGACACCAAAATTGGAGGTGTAGTGGACAGCAAAGAGGGTTTCCTCAGTTTCCAACAGGATCTGGACAAGTTGGGCCAATGGGCTGAGAAGTGGCAGATGGAGTTTAATTCTGATATATGCGAGGTGCTGCATTTTGGGAAAGCAAATCTTAGCAGCACGAGTACACTTAATGGTAAGGTCCTAGGAAGTGTTGCTGAACAAAGATACCTTGGACTGCAGGTTCATAGCTCCTTGAAAGTGGAGTCGCAGGTAGATAAGATAGTGAATAAGGCGTTTGGTATGCTTTTCTTTATTGGTCAGAGTACCGAGTACAGGAGTTGGGAGGTCATGTTGCGGCTGTACAGGCCAATGGTTGCGTCACTCTTGGAATATTGCGTGTAATTCTGGTCTCCTTCCTATCGGAAAGATGTTGTGAAACCTGAAAGGGTTCAGAAAATATTTACAAGGATGTTGCCAGGGTTGGAGGGTTTCAGCTATAGGGAGAGTCTGAACAGGCCGGGGCTGTTTTCTCTGGAGCATCGGAGGCTGCAAGGAGACCTTAGAGAGTTACACAAAATTATGAGGGTCATGGATAGGGTAAACAGGCAAAGTCTTTTCCCTGGGATCGGGGAGTCCAGAACTAGAGGGCATAGGTTTAGTGTGAGAGGGGAAAGATATAAAAGAGACGTGCGAGGCAACTTTTCAAGGGTGATACGTGTATGGAATGAGCTACCAAACGAAGTGATGGAGGCTGGTACAATTGCAAAATTTAAGAGACATTTGGATGGGAATATGAAAAGGAAGAGTTTGCAGGGATATGGGCTGGGTGCTGGCAGGTGGGACTAGATTGGGTTGGGATATTTGGTCGGCATGGATGGGTTGGACCGAAGAGTCTGTTTCCATGCTGAACATCTCTATGACTCTATAACTCTCTCCCATATTCCTGTCTGTATTAAAGCTTTATGGATCAGGAACAGGTGACATTCGTCATTAATTTGGCCAAAAAACTGATCTAGAAGGTTCTTCTGAATGAGAAAAGTTACTCCTCTACATTTTGAATTAAAGGATGAAAATAACACCCAGTCAAACACTCTCTTCTGTAACTTTAAATGTTCCTTATCGGTTAGATGTCTTTTTTTTTCTGGCACCAAGGCTACATCGACCCTTCCCTTTCTAAGGCCTGAAAGCCATCAATTGGTGAATGACTCCCGTTTAATGTTCCAGGTACACTATTTAAACGAGCGGTTAGCCATAGCCATCCGAAACAGCCCGTGATCCCCCTGTGAGGAAGGACCCCTTTTATTGCGCACTCCGATAAAGTGGTAAACAGTTCGTATAAACTTGAAAATACAACTGCAAAAACTACCAACTCAAAACTCCTAACAACTCCTTGTACAATGAACCAACATATAACACAAATAAGAGGTGATACTCCCTCCTTCCCCACAGGGAGTGCTCATACTACCCACTAATCCCCCTTGGCTCCTACTAGCTGAAGCTGCTCGCCAACCCAGACAAAACAAACTTTAAAAAGTTACATGTGTCTTACAACAAGAAAATTAAAAGTGGGCACTCAACCCGTCCCATCCATATCCAAGGCAGTCCTGATGAAAAAAAATATAACCCTCCCCAACCTCCCCACCCCCTGAACACTACCCCTATTCCGTACTAAGAGAGAGAAACGAAAAGGAAATTGTAGAAAAAAAGATTAATGGGAGGGAAGGAAGAAAGGAGAAAAGAGAGAAAAAGAAATGAATGGGACCCCCACAAATAAAAAAAAAACAAAAATACGTAAACGAGGGAAACCACAGAGGAAACAAAGAGAACATGATTGTTCATATTATTTGAGCCAGCCAATCTATCTTAAAGTGTACAGGAAATCCTTTGCATTTTCTCGTGAGTCAAAATTAAACATGGACCCTCCGTAGTTGAAACGTAATACTGTCGGGTATCTTACAGTATACTGAATATTCAATTCCTTCAGCCTCCTTTTTACCTTATTAAATGCCTGCCTCTTGTGGATCATGGCCGTAGAAAGGTCCTGGAAAAACATAATGCGTGATCATTTGGATATTAAAGCCTATGGATCCTTCCCCAGTGCTGGAGAACCATTTGTTTCTCTCCATAATGCTGGAGTTGCACAAGGGCTGGGCGGGGGTGCTGGTCTCACCCGGGCTTGTGCACTGCGATCTGGTGGGCCTGCTCGACCTGCACCCGGCCCGCCTCGAATTCCAGCTTCAAAAACTACCGAAGCCATTACTCCAGAAACTGACGGGCTGCCTTCTTCTTCCCGTCCCGCCAGCCCGACAAGGCAGATATTCTTATGATGGCCTCGATTTTCAAAGTTGATCTGCTCCTCCACGCCCGGTACCCGCCATCCCAAGGCCTGGACCCGACCTGCTGAAGATTCCACTGCAGTTTCAGAGGACACAGTCCACTGCTCCACCTCCATGACATGTGTCTGAGACGCTGGATCTCCTAGTCATGCTTCTGCAGCATGGCCGAGATCGGTTCCAGCATGGTCTGGGTGTCCTCCATCTCTGAATCAACCTTATCTCGGAGGTTTACTTACTCCATGACCAAGCTCTGCTCTCATTGTAAGTCTCCTGGTGGGCTCGCAGAGGCCGACGCCACGGCCGCAGGCGTATCCGTTGCTGCAGGGCAGTGCCTGCTAGTTGCGATCCACGTGGTCCTTTACCCTTAGTCATTTTCCTTACTCACTTCAACTGACATACAGCAATACTGGGGATCAGTATTTTTACCACAATGGGTAATAAAGAGAAGGTGAATGCACCACTTTGTCTGGGTTCTGCCGTAAAGATGAGCAGGGCAAACCTACTGGGTCGCTAATATCTTGGATCTCCCCCGAAAAGAAATCATCTTTAATGACTTTATTTTAAATGGTTTGAAGCTGATTTTTGTAGACAGAGACAATGGAAAACCAGTAGGTGTGATATAGTTAGATATTCAGGTTTAAGAGCTCAGACAGTGAGTAGTAAATAATATTAAACCAAAGCCGTTCTGGATGGACATTTGGAAATGGAAAGGTAAATGTGAAGTTGGCCTTCATTTAAAGGGAATGGGAACATAGAAGTAAAGGCGTTCTGCACAGGCTGCATGGAGTGAGGATGAGATGATACCTGTGTTCTGTACTGTTTCAAAGAATGAGAGGTGATCTCAGGGAAACTTAGAAAATTCACACACAGGAGACTTAATAATACAGGTGCTTGAAGAAGTGCAGCAGGCAAGGTTAAAGAGAATTCCAATACACTCTACAAAAAAACAGCAAGTAGAACAGAATAAGCAGGGAACAGTTAGAGCCAATTAGAATCCAAGGTGCAATCAGTATGTGAAGCTGGGGAACATTGATGGATTATTACATGAGTGCTTCCTATCTGTTTTACCTGGGAGATGGAGGATACAGGTATAGAATTCGAGAAGATGCATTGAGAGCCCTCAACTAAGATGCAAATTGGGATGATGTAAATCCACATAAGTTGCATCACTGGATAATGTTTCAGAAAAGATAGGAAATGACCTGACCAAATGTTTAAGTCAAATCTGACCACAATAAATGTTGTAGATGTGACTGTGGAGGGGTCGTGTGGGGGGAGAATTGAGGCGTGTGATAGGTAAGTTTGTGTTTGACACAACTATTAGCCAGGTGGTGACAGTTTGGAGGAAGGCCTTATTTTACAGGAAGATACAAATGGAATGGTCAGATGGGCAGATCAATGGCAGATGGAATATAGCCCTGATAAATATGAGATGATGCACTTTGGAAGAAGGAGCCATACAGGGGAATATTCAATGAATGGCAGCACACTAGGAAGCTCAGAGGGTACTTCTCCACACATCTCTGACTGTGATTGGACAGGATAATAAGCTAGTTAAGAAAGCACATGGGACTGTAGGCATTTTGTTTATTCATCATGGCGTACATAATATGGTCTAAACACGCCATTGGTTAGGCCATAGATAGAATGCTGCGTGGAGTTCTGGGAGCTACATTACAGTAAGAATGTGATTGCTCTGGAGGGGGTAAAGAGGAGATTCGCCAAGACGTTTCATGGGATGGAGCTTATCAGGGATGAAGAGATATTGGATAAGCTCGGGTTGTTTACTTTGGAATAGATAGGGCGGAAGGGGACGTGATTCAGAAGGATAAGATTACAAGAGACATGGACAACGTGGACAGACAACAGCTGTTCCTTTTAGTCAAAAGGCCAAGAACAAGGGATAAGATGTTTAAAGTGAAGGCTTTGTGGTTTAGAGAGAATTTGACAATTGTTTTTTTCACTCAGAGAGTGTTGTGGTCTGCAATGCACTCCCAGAGAGGGGTGTTGTCGTGGGTCACCTCACAACCGTTAAGAAGTACATGGGCCAGCATCAGAGTCTAATAATATTCCCCCTACAGGCTGCATGTAGGAATGTGGGAATAATGTATATCGTGCTGTATTTCTGATGGTGCAGAATATCTTCTTCTCTGATTGTATGATTGTGGAAGGGTAGTCATTGAGCAGCCTAAGGCAGAAATTGCTGGGTTCTGAAAACACGTATTAATAAAGGTTATACAACTCAATTGCAATAGCTTCCAAAAGTATGTTATTGTGAAAGTCATCGAAAAATAGCAGCTTATTGCAATTTGAAACCAGAGAATGGAGAATGGAAAACGGTGAAATGGTGGAACTGTAAAGCAAGTACTTCAATTCTGTCTTCACAGAAAAAAAAATCAACAAAACAATAAAAAAACTCCCAGCACGGCTAGGAAACCCAAGTCAGGTGAAAAAAAAAGAATAAAATTAGTAAATATATGGTTTTGTAGAAAATATTGGGATTGAAAGTAATGAACATAGACAATGTCAGCATAAATTTATGAAATGGGAATCATATTTGAGATACTGGCTGGTTAGTTAATTATGGTGAAGCAATGGATGTAATGTATTTGAAGTTTTGGAAAGTTTTTCAGTAAAGTGCACATCACATCTTATGGAACTGGTGCTAATGTATGGACATGGCCTTAGCACGGCATAGCTGGCAGGAAACAAAGAGTGGAATATTTTGATATCGATTTTGAGTTTTCTCTCAGGTGTATTTTACAGGGTAAATACAAGACATTTCTGCATCAAACTGGCACCATTATAAATAATTTTAATACTGAAAAAAAGAAAGGTATAGCTAGAAGAAAATCCATGGGTCCTGAGTCGGCTCCTTACTATCGGTGACACCTGCATCCCCCATCACCGGACACCAGCTTCATTACCATCTACACCAGAGACCACCAACATCGAAATTGCTGATCCTCGGGTGCCATCTTTGCCGCTGGGCCAATACTCTTCCATCACTGCCTCGTTGCTCCCAGCTGGAACCGATCTCGGCCATCCCAGCATCGAGGTGAGCCTCCCGAATGTCTTATCCATGACTATCATTAATAACGACACAGACCATGTCACTCAGCTTTCACAGAATCATTTTAGGTAGAGCTTACAAATAGCAAGGAAAAACAAACATTGGTGTTTTATATATCGAAACCAAAACAGTAGCAGAAAATCTGATCATCATGTGCTCTGGAAATTACACATGCAAGTATTGTGAATGCTGCAGTCTTATTGGATGGTCTCAAGCTGTTTCTAAACTGCTTAACTAAGTGACTGCACATGCTGTGAAAAATAAATTCCGTAAGTGTATATGAGGGGGGTTGAAGTGTATGTTGTGAACCAAACTAGAGAGCAGGTTATTTTGGAGTTGGTGTTGTGTGGTAAGAAAGACTAATTACTAACCTTACTCTGAAGCAGCTTTTGAGGAATAGTGATGTTAATAAGGTGCATTTTACATGGCGTCCGCATGCAATATCAAATGTGTGAACATTCTGGCCAAGCATCATGGAAGCCTGGAGGGTAGAGGATCAAGCTCGCTCCAGTAAATTGGGAAAGTACAACATAACATTCAGTGGGAGACAAGCAATGGTTATTCGACTCATAGATTCCTAGAGCACGGACACAGGTCCTTCAGCTCAAAGTGGTCCATTCTGAACAAAATGTCCATTCACACAAACCCATTTCCCTGCCATTTCCCTGTATCCTTCTAATCCTTTCCTATCCGTGTATTTGTCCAAATGCCTTTTAAATGTTGTTAATGTATCCACCTCAACCACTTCCCCTAGCAGCTCATTCCATATGCATACCAAGATGTGTGTAAAAATCATTGCTCGTCAGTTTCCATTTTATTCTTACCCCCGACCATAAAATGATGCCCTCTATTCCGTCATTGCTGTCCAATCCTGGGAAGAAAAGACTGGGTGCATTCACTCTATCCATGCCTCCTGTGACCTTTTAAGCGTCTATAAGATCTCTATCAGTCTCATATACTCTAAAGTAAAAAGTCCTAGCTTGTCCAACCTCTCCCTAAAACTTAGACCATTAAGACCTCAGCAACGTCCTTGTAAATTTCTTCTGCACTCTTTCCAGTTTAATAACATCCTTCCTCTAGCAAACTGAACAAAACTGACAATGACGCTTCAAATAATGCCTCACCAGCGTCCTGTATAACTGCGATGTAACTCCTCAACTTCGATACTCAGTGCTCTGACTGATGAAGGCCAGTGTGCCAAAAGCCTTCTTCACTGCCCTGCCTACCTGTGAATCAGCTTTCAGAGCACCGTGCATCTGATCTCCAAGGTCCCTCTGCTCCACTAAACTCCTTAAGGCCCAATCATTCACCATGAAACTCCAACCTTGACTCAACTTTCTAAAATGCAAGAACTTACACTGATCTGTATTAAACTGAATTTTCCATTTCTCAGTCCACTTCTCCAGCTGATCAAGGTACTGCTGAAGGTTCTGAAATTCCTAATAACCTTCCTCACTCTTCATGATGCTGCCTATTTTAGTGTTGTCGTATATATAACATATTACATGCATCTATGATGTGGATGAGAGTGTACACACACACACACACACACATATATATATATATATATATATATATATATATATGTATGTGTGTATATGTATGTATGTATGTGTGTGTGTGTATATATATATGTATGTGTGTGTATATATATATATGTATGTGTGTGTGTATATATATATGTATGTGTGTGTATATATATATGTATGTATGTGTGTATATGTATGTATGTATGTATGTATGTGTGTGTGTGTATATATATATGTATGTGTGTGTATATATATATATGTATGTGTGTGTGTATATATATATGTATGTGTGTGTATATATATATTTATATATATATATATATATATATATATATATATATATATATATATATATAAAGAAACAATGTTCCCAGCACCAACCCCTGAGGTACTTCACTATTCACAGGTCTCCAGTCTGACAAGCATTCTTCCTACATTACCCTCTGCTTCCTACCACCAAGCCAATTGTGTATCTAATTTACCAGCTCCCCCTGGATTCCAGGCGACCAAACATTCCAGAGTAGCTGATCTGCTGTAACCTTATCAAAGGGTCTTACTGAAATCCATATAGGCTATGTTTACCATTCTGCCCTCATCACTGTTCCTCGTTACTTCATCAAAGTACTGTAACAAGGTTGAGAGCCATGATCTCTCTTGCACAAAATCATGATGATTGCTGCTAATCAAACCCTGTCTTTCAAGTGCATGTACAGAGGAACCGCGATTATCCAAATATCAATTATCCGAAATTTGGATTATCCGAAGGGGACCTCAAGGTCCCGATAGAAACATTATGCCTTTCAACCCTAATTGCGTCTTTTGTTTGTAGGTACAATGATTAAAAAAAAACTTGTCTTACTAAAATGCTGTCAAGAACCGTCCAGGCACCGTCTCCAAAAGACTGAGCTCCCGCCTTCTCTCTCTCTCACCCCACACTTTCCCTGGAGTTCTACACAGGGGTTTACCCTAAACCCCTCTCCCCAGATAATTGCGCCAACATTGTCCTGCACAAAGCAAACGTGGAACGTGTCAAAACGTGTGTGTGTGTATATATATATGTGTGTGTGTGTGTGTGTGTGTGTGTGTGTGTGTGTGTGCTTTTTGAAGACTTACCCCACAAAGACAGCAGCAGCTGTCCTGTTGGTGTACAGTCTGGCTGGCCCAGGGAAGCTGGTTGGGGATACCGGTTTGGGGGTACAGGGCTAGGGGCGGATGGGGGCAACGACGGGAGTCCGAAGATGGGTGGGGATGGTTGGGGATGCGGGGTTGGGGGCGCAGGGTTAGAGGCGTGCGGGTGTGTGGATGGGATTTGGACGATGGGTGGGGATGGTTGGGCGTGCAGGGTTAGGGGACCGAAGTTCGTGTTGCAGGGTTAAGAACGGGCAGAGGCAGACGGGTGTGGCATTGAACAGGGTTGTGGGCTGGTGTGGGCGGGGTTCGCGTGGGAGCGGAAAGGGGTGGGGCGGGCGGTGGCAGGCAGTGGCACGGGGTGGGAGCGGATGAGGATTTGGGCGGGCGGCTAGGGACGTGGGAGCAGGCGGTTTGGGGTTACGTGGGGGCAGACAGGGACGTAGGGTGGGAGTGGATGGGGTTGTGGGCGGGTTGGGGGCGGGGTGGGAGTGGACTGGGATCGGGTTGGGCGGAGCATAGATGGGGCAGGGTGGGAGTGGACAAAGCGGGGTGCGAGCGGACGCGGGTTGGGGTCTCGCACGCAGTGGACTTTTGCCTTGTTTCCTGAATGGAGAGCAGCCTTCACATAAAAGTACAAGCCCCAGAGTAGATCAATTAACTGAATAATCAATTATCTGAATGAATTAGTGTTCCGTCCATCTCAATCAGATAATCGAGTTTCCTCTGCATATCTTATCTCTCAGAATCTTCTTAAGTAACTATCTGTACAGATGTTAGTTCTACTCGTCTATAGCTCCCAGGTTTAACTTTGTAGCCCTCCTTGAATAAAGGCACAGTATTCATTATCCTCCAGTCCTCCTGGACCTCACCCGTTGGCTACTGATGATACAAAAGTACCAACCAGGGCTCCCATAATTTCTTCTCTAGCCACCTGCAGAGTTCCTGAATAGATCTGGTCCGGATCAGGAGATTTATAGAAGTACTGCAAAGTCGCAAAAATACGTCTCTTTCTTGAATTTAAAAACACCACAGAGTGAGCAAGTGACTTAATGGTGGTTAACGTAACAAATTAAAGATAATATTAATCATAGGAAGTGACTTCAGAAGAATTCCAGAAATTGTGGAAACCTGAGAATTCTCAGAAATTGATGATCCAGAAAAGGAGGGCCATGAAGCTGATAAGGAAATCACAATGCGAACATGCATGCTAACAAACAGGAACACAAAGACTGCAACAATCTAATATCTATAATTCAAAGGGAACAAAAGAAAAGCAATGTCAAATGTGGAAATTTGCAATCGGGAGAGGAGAGTTTATTGTGGAGAACAAGGAAATGGCCAAGAAAATAACCAGCTACTTAGTATCTGTCTTCATGTAGGAAGATCCAGAAAATCACCTCGAAAACCAAGTGATCAGATGGAGCTTATGGAACTAAAGACATAAAGCCAATTGATATCAGTAACAGGGTAGTGCTTGAAAATGTAGCTAGATTGAGCATCGCTAAGTCTGACAAAACAGATTTACTTCGTATCAAAATGTCAGAAATAGGGCACCAATGGACGTATTATTTGCACAGTCGATGACTGTGTTTTAATTTCCTGTACATCCTGCAGAGACTGGAAGCTATTGTAGATAAATGGAAGGTAGTAAATGTGTTCCAAGCATTTTAGCTGAATGGAAGGGATCCAAGCAAATATTTGTGATTCGGAGGAGCTGGTGTTGGATTGGTGTCGACAACGTTAAAAATCACACAACACTAGGATTATAGTTCAATAGGTTTAATTGGAGGCACAAGCTTTCAAAGTGCACAACCACCTGATGAAGAAGCAGTGCTTCGAATGCGAGGACTAGTGAATCAACCTTTTGGACTGTAAGCTGGTTTTGTGTGATTTTTAACCTTATCATTTATGGTTATCATAAATTTTGGAGATGAGCATGTGGAGGGGAGAGTAGGGGATAGTGTGATAAATCAGTTTGAGTTGGACACAAAGATTGGCCGGGTGGTTGGCAGCGAGGGGGAAGGCCGTATGTTGCAGGAAGATACAGACGGAATGGTCAGAAGTGCAGATCGATGGCAGATGGAATATAACGCTGATAAATATGAGTTGATGCACTTTGGGAGAAGGAACCAGGCAGGGGAGGACTCAATGAATGGCAGCACACTAGGAATCTCAGAGGGTGCTTTTCCACACATCCCTGAATGTGGCTGAACAGGTTAGTAGTCGAGCTAAAAAGGCTTAGGTGTCGTAGACATTGATTATAAGAGTTATACAGGAGTTTGTTTCGGGCAAGTTGGTATGCAGTGTGCAGTTCAGGATACCACATTATGAAAGGATGTCATTACAATGAGGGGGATGGGGTTTGGTGGGGATTCACCAGGATGTTCCCTGGGATGGAGCGAATCAGCTATGGAGAGAGGCTGGATAAGCTCGGTTGTTTACTTTGGAGCAGAGGAGACTGAGGGGACGTGATTCAGGACAAGATTACGAGGGGCATGGACAGAGTGGATAGACAGCAGCTGTTCCTTTTAGTCAAGAACAAGGGAACAAGTGAAGTGCTTGAGGTTTAGAGAGAACTTAAAGATATTTTGTCACCCAGATGTTGGGGTCTGGAAGAGAGAGAATGGTTGTTACAGGTAACTCCACAACAATGCAATGTACTTGGACGAGTTTTTGCAGTTTCATAACATGCTTGGTTCTGGGGCCTCATGTCAGAAAGTGGGACTAATGTAGATCGTGCTGTATTTCGAACGATATGGATTCTGTGTTTCTGTGATTGTACGATTATGGAATGCTCATCATTAAAATGTTTAAGACAGAAATTGATGCTTTTCCGAAGAGTATATCAGTTATACGAGTGAACTGTAATAGCTTCTAAAGATATGCCAATGTGAAAGGTAAGATAAAGCAATTGCAGCTCAGTACAGCCTGAAACCAGAGAATAGAGAATGGAGAACAGGGAAATGGCAGAACTATGAAACAACTACTTCATTCTGTCTTCGCAGAAGATACTAAAGCAAAAAAAAGCTTCCCAGCAATACCATGAAAATCTAGTCTGGTGAGAAAAAGAGAATAGAATGAAATTAGCAACTAAACAGTTCGAGAGAAAGTATTGCAACAGAACATAATGGGAATAGACAAAGTCAACATAGATTTATGAAATGGGAATCATATTTGAGAAAGTGAATTTTAGCAAAATTATGGAGAAGCTATCAATGCATTACGATTGGATTTTCAGAAAGATTTTTGCTAAAACCGCAAGCCTGTTTTGCAAATTTGAATCCTATGGGACTGGGGCTAATATATGGTCATGGTTTTAGAATGGGAGAGCTGGCAGGAAACAGTGAGTAGGAATAAAACTATTTTTTAGAATGGAAGGCTTGGAGGATATAGCAAGGATCGGGGTTTGTGACCAGCTATTCCCAATACACATCATATTTTTGGTTGAGGGGCTCAAATGTAATATTTCCAAGTCTACTGATGGCATTAAATGATGTTGGATTGTGAGTGGGTGAGCGGAATGTCAAAAAGCTCCAAGGTGATTGAGACAACTGGAGTGACTGGGCAACTACGTGGCAGATGGAGAGCAATGGGGGGAGATGTGACGTTGTGCACTTTGTTGGGAACAATAGAATGCCAGCTGATCAATTGAAAATGGATTGATTGAAAAATGTTGATCTATAAAGGAACTAAAGCTGCATTTTTGGTTCCATCTGCGCCGACCTGTGAAGGCCATGCACGACTGTGAGTTCTGAAACCAGAAGTCAATACTGGGAATGGCACTGACACACTGACCAGTGTGCACAGTCCCACCAAGTGGGTAGCTGTAATATTGAAAAGGATTTGGATCTCTTTGTACACCAGTCACTGCAAGCAATGTTGCAGGAACAGAAAGCAGTTTGGAAGATAAATAGCCCATTGACCTTCATTTCAGGAGTATTTGAGTATAGGAGTAAGGATGTCTTTCTGCAGCTGTACAGGCCCTTGGTGGGACCCCATCTCGAACATTGTGCAGTATTTTGTGCGGTTTTGCTCTCCTTACCAATAAAGGACAAATCTGACATTGAGGGAGAGCAGTGAAGGGTGACCAGGCTGATCTCTGGGAAGACTGGCTTGTTGTGCGAACAGAGTTTGAGGCGACTGGGCCTGTATTCCATGGAGATTAGGAAAATGAGTGGTTATCTCAGTGAAATATCTAAAATTCTGACAGGGTGAGACAGATCAGAAGCAGGGTTGATAATTCCCCTGACTGGGACGTCAAAGAACAAGGGGCCACAACATTAGGTACATTCAGGCCACTCTGCATTCAGATGAGAATAAATATCTTCACTCAGAGTCTGCTGAACTTGGTCAATTTTCTGACACATAAGGCTGTGGAAGCCAAGACACTGAATATAAATGAAGATTTCTGGAAATTAAAGGGATAGACAGAGAGCAGGAGTATCGTGTGAAGATAGAGGAACAGATATCATTCCATGTTTTTCTCAAGAACACGGTAGTTGTATTCCTGTGGAACACCATGTTGTAGAAAATCATGCAATATTAATAATGCGGTCTATGGGAAAAAGTGGGGAACAGGCAACCCCTCCCCCCCAAAAAAAAATATAAATCAGTAAAAACCAAAAATTTAAGTTAATCTAACACACGCGAGCATAGTTTAAGAAAATCTTTAAATCATATATTGTAATGAAACAATACTGTAAATGTTGCACTTTCACCCGAAAGTCACGGACTACACCACGTACCTTTCACCAAGCTCTTCGCCAGAAAGCGCGTGAGCAGACTGACCACATGATGCTGACATGGAATTCCGGTTTGAAATAAAGGTCCGTCTAAATGTAGACTACAATTCCTAGTTTCAGTCTCAGTTTCAAGGTTTGCAGAGCAGATTGCATTCCTGCTTTAGTGAACACACTGAGTGTGCATTTTGCAGACAGAGGATCCTGAGGCTGGGTTTTGCTGATCAGCTGGTGCTGGGGATGGAATTGCGTTACAATGAATGGGAGCTCGCTTTCTTAAGAGGATGCACAATTCACGAATTGTGATGCAAACAAGTTGTGTTTAATAAACATGCGTTATCGGAGAACTGCCTGTATATTGAAGGGAGGATCAAAATTGATGGACCAAAGCAACTACAGCAGTTTCCATTTTATATATCCCGACGTTTAAACATGTTAAATGATATGAACACTGTGTGGGGCAAATCGCACTGAGGAGATTTTCTCCACTATCTAGAATGGGGGATGCTCAATGGATTGAATGACCTCCTCCCTTCCCGATGTTTCTGTGCAGTCTGTGGGATAGCTCTGCAAGTCGTGTCACAAGCTCTCAGACGTTCGAAAGGAGGGCTCTGCGGGGACGTCAGGACTGTGTTTCCCATTCCCATTTCCAACAACAAGGCTGAGACTGGGTGTTCTGTCCCGGTTTATCCTTTAAGAACGATGAGCAGTTTGATACAATTGAGTGCCTTGCCTGGAAGTTTCAGAGACCAATGAAGGGTTTATCACATGTCTGTGTATCTGGAGTCACGTTTAGGCAGACCAGGAAAGCACGGGAGACTCACTTCCTGAAACTACACTTGGGAAGGAAAATGGTAATCACAATTGACATTGGCTTCAAAGTCACTATTCCTGACACCAGATTTTAGATCTCGATATTTTATTAATTGTTTTTAACTTCCATCAGCTGCCAGAGCATTAGCCTGTTCTGGATTAGTAATCCAGTGACATTTCCACAACCGCACCATCGCCACATGGGGTTCTATCAGAAACCACACTGAGCTGGTTATTCCTGTGCTGCTTGACAGCTCTGTCAAAAAGTACTCCCACTAATGTGACTATCGTGATCGGACTGAAGGGGTGGTAATTGGACAGATTGTAGTTATTCCCTTTTAGCGGACTGGATATAGTTGAGTAATTTTTCACATTGCCAGGGAGATGTCAGAGTTGTAGCTGGAATGAAACAGCTTCCTGAGGGACACGGACTGTTGCGCAGCCCAAGTCTTCAGTCCTATTGCAGGAATGGGTCAGGGCCCATTGCCATTGGATTATCACTCAACACTCCTGGCTGAGGACAGTGCAGACACTATATCCTTATCTTTTACACTGATGTATAGATCAGTCCATTATTTAGGATGGAGATACTTGTGGAGTACTCCCCTCCAGTGAGTTGTTTAGTAGTCCATTGACATTTATAATTGGATGTGACAGGACTGCAACGCTTAGATCTGATCTGTTGGTCTTTAGATAATTTTGGCCTCTCTATCAGATGTTAATTCTGCTATTTGGAATGTAACTGGTCATTTACCATAGCTTTAATGGTTTGTCATCAGGGTTAGGTACACATGGTTCTGACTCTGGTATGTTGACCCACGCTCCTTACTGAACCATGGATCAGTTTGATGTTAATGGTAGATTTAGAGATCATCCCAGGGAAAAAAGTTACAGATTGTGATTGAACACAATTCTGCTGCTGCTGCTGTGATCTGCATCATCACATGAATGGCCAGTTTGACCTGCAATATTTGTAATTCAATTCTACCGACTGTCCCCCAATTCACACCGAGACCCATTCACCCATCAGCACTGTACTCAGTGATCTAACCTGGTTTCTGTTGTGGTGGCATTTCCATTTTCGTATTCTCATTCTGTTAGGATCTCTCCATGGTGTCACGCTTCCAATTTGTCACATTGCTTAAATTCTTTAACATATTCATGCAAATCTTTTCCATTCCCGAAATGACATCTTCTATATTTAAAGTGAATGTGTTTCCCTCTGTTTCTCTCTCTGACAATGATTAAGAGCTCTGCAGTGCCCGTGATGCAGCCTTATGCACGTTCAGAGCCAATGAATCTGTGCACCTGGTGTTACTGTTCACTTCCCTGGTACCCAGTGCTCAGTATTGGACAGAGCTTTTGAGCAACTTTGACAGACATCTGTGGACCGAGTTCAAAAGCAGACATAGCTGAAGAAACTAAGCAGGTCTGGCAGCATCTTGTGGAATGAAAGCAGAGTTCATCTTTCAGGTCCAGTTTCTCCAGAAATGTTTGTATTTTTATTTCCAGTATCCATAATTATTTGTTCATTTGAAAATTTGTGCTGTGCCTATTCAACCCTGGAAAAACTCAGCAGGTCTGGCAGAATCTGCAGAGACAGAGAAACCGAGTTAGCGTTTCAAGTCAGGTGTGACACTTCTTCAGAACTGAAATTTATTGGAAAATGGGATTTCTAATCCCTTGACAGAGGTGGGGGAGTGGGTGACGCGTAAAAGAGCGTGTGGCAAAAGATAAATAGGCTTTTAACAGTGGTGAACGAGAGGCTCATGTGATAGATGCGAATTGGGGGAAAGGGGTTCTCTCTATTGAGTGCAAGATAAAGAGAGGATACAACCACACAAGGTCATAGCCAGACTAGGAGAGAGAATGTATGAAAATGGAGAACAGTCATAATGGGTTCAGGCTGTGACATTATCGAATTGAATATTAACTCCTACAGGCTGTAACGTACCAAAGTGTAAAGTTAGATGTTATTGGAGCTTGGGTTGTGCTTCACTGGAACATTGAAGCAGCTCAGGACCGAAATGTCAGCATGAGAGCAAGGTAGGTTATTGAAATGGGAAGCAATGAGAGGGTCAGGGTTATTCCTACAGACAGAATCGGAGTGTTCTTCAAAGCAGTTTCTGTTTTGTCTCCCTGGTGTGAAGGATACTGCATTGTGAGCAGCAATGACAGGATTTTTTAGATTAGATTAGATTCAGCCCAACAAGTCCATACCGATCCTCTGAAGAGTGGCCCGCCCAGACCCATTTCGCTCTAATGGATCTAACACTATGGGCAATTTAGCGTGGCCAATTCACCTGCCGTGCACATCTTTGGACTGTGTGAGGAAAATGGAGCACCCGGAGGAAACCCACGCAGACACAGGGAGAACGTGCAAACTCCACACAGTCGCCCGAGGCTCTAAATGAACCCGGATACCTGGTGCTCTGAGGCAGCAGTGCTAACCACTGAGCCACCATGCCGGCCTCCAACTGTGTGGAGACTGATTTGAATCAGTACAAGTGAATGAGAGTGCAGTGCGGGCGGCAATGTGGGAGATAGGTCAGTCACAGCATAACGCCCTGTCCACTGTAGTTCGGGGATTCCTGGTTTGAAGGAAAAGCGCTCACGTCAGGGGCAGCTCACTGGAATGTGGCATCATCAATCAGAATTGTCAGAGACGGAGAAAGGAGTCACCATCTGCTGATCATGTGTTCAGCCACATTCAGAAGTTCCCTCTGAATGATTGCAAAGAACCAGACATTAAATGGAGGAGTTCTGACTCACATCTGGTCAGAAGCGTGATGTGGATAGAAACCCAGAGGAAGGTCAGTGGGCATACATGCGCAGACGTTCATTATGGGATATAATGCTCAGCAATTATTTGTTTCTGCTCAAAAAGAAGGACTTGATGAAGAGATGAACCACCCATGGTTGACTAAAGCTCTTAAGGTTGCAATTCAATCACAAATTGATGAGCATTGATATCGGGCCAGATTTAGGATGTTTATTTCAGGGACTACTGGCAGATGCTAGGCATGAATTTCAGCTGTGCTTCCTGAATTATCCCAGAAACCCCTGCCATTGCTGTTCCATCCTCTTCCCTGCTTATCTCCCCTTCCTGATTCCAGGTTCTCCCTCTCCAATTACAAAGCAGATTCTCTCACATTCTGGTCCCTCTCCACATCACCTTAAGCTCTTTGATCCAGTCTACCTTCCCTGCACTAGCATCAGGCTGCATTTAGTGCTGCCACTTTTCCTCTGGTCTCAGTGTGGCTCGGCCTCTCCATTCACGCTGTTTTACAACTTCCATTCACATCTCATTCTGGAAAGTTTCCTTCTTGGAGTAAACCTGATTGAAAACACCTCTCCTCCTTTGCCCTGAATTCACACAGTGATCCAAATTTCAAAAAGTATACTCAGTCTACATTTCACTCTGCTAAAGGTAACTGCATTCTTACCGTGTGGTATAAGAATTCCCTTCATTACATAGAGCTGGCCAGAGATACGTTTTCACTGTAGAGATCATCACCCCCTTTAGACAAAGGAATTCAGGTGTTTGATGCCTTTTTGGCACTAGTAAGAGTTTCCTGCTGCCTTGGTATTGTAACATGGAGAAAAACAAATCATAGTATGAGGTTTGGGCTGGGTGTTGTTTACCTGTCATTTTTAATCTGTATAGGTTAGATGGATTTTTGAAGTTGGCTCTGTGGGTCGGCACATCATCGAAGGCCGAAGGGCCTATACTGTACTGTCATGTTCTAGGTAATATTGATGTAAAGGAGGTCATCTGGAAAGTAATTGTACAGGAATATGCATAGAAACTAGAAGCTGATGTAGGCTATTTGGCGCCTCGCGTTCTGACATTCAACAAGATCATGACTGACTCCTTTCCGATTTGTATCCAACATTCTCCTCTCCCCTCAAAAATGCTTGATCCCCTTCTTAACGGGAATATGAATACATGCACCCCCATCCTTAAATTTATACAAATAATCCATCTCCATTACATTTTTATGGTTTGACAAAAGTAATGAGGAGGTCAGATGAACAAGATGAAGCAAATGTCTGAGATGAGAAATTTCGAAATCGTCCAAAAGAAGAAAGAAAATAAGATGAGCGATGACAGAGTTATATAAAGCAATGCAATCTGCTGCGTGCACTTCTGCTTTGTTTGCAAAACGTTTTATGCAGGTACAATAAGTAACGAGGCAACGTCACAGAATTGTATCAGTTATTGTGAGCAACATTGAATATAAATGTAGATGTTAATGTTTCAGTTGTATCAGCCACTGGGTGTTGGCAAGTTCAGTTGCCGAGATAGCTAGTCTATCAAACAGAACGATACTAATAGAATTGGTTTAATTCCTGCTCTCACTTGATAGTTTAATTGAGTATAACATGTCTGCAGAAAGAGAAGCATCTCGGAACTATTTTTGGGATAATGGGCTTTAACCAGTGCAGTGCCACAGGGATCAGTGCTGGAGCCGGAATTATTAACCGCACAATGAATTGGGTGATAGAAATGAAAGTACTACCTCCATATCTGTGAGTAACACAAACAGAAGTGGGAAGGCAAGTGGTGAGGATGATGCCAGCAGTTTATCATGAGATAGAAAAAAATAAGGTGAGTGCACAAAAAGTTGGCATCTGACATATAGCGTTGGAAAGCTTGTACTGATTAACTTTTTAAGGTAAAATAGAAGAGTGAATCTAATTTAAAAGAGAAAAGACTCAGGAAGTTCAGGCCCTCGGCTTGACAGTTAAAAAGTTGGCATGCAATTCAGCAATTACAGGAAATTCGAAAGTACTATTAGCAATTATTTCAAACGTGGTGGTGCATAAATATCATTCTAAACATGTACACGTTTCTATGCAGACTGAACGTGCAAAAATGTGAACGGTTCTGGTCTAATTTTCTAAGGAACTATGTAGAGGAGATAACAGACATATTGGTAGCAGATGGGAGAAGCTCCACAGAATTAATCCTGAGAATTGAGGTATTTTCTTATGGAGTGAGCTTGAGTAGCTTAGAGAAAAACTCATTGGAGGTTGAAAGAATGAGAGGATATCTCAATGAAAACAAAAACAGATTGTCAGTAGGCTTAACAGGCTCATTCCCAACAAGGTCGTCTCAATTTGTGGGAGAGTCCAGGACCAGAGGGTATAGCCTCAGTCAAAGAGAGCATATCTTTATGAGGGAGGTGAGGAGTGCCTTCTCTCTCAGAGGGTTACTGAATGATAGGCCTGTTGAAACCCTACCGCTAAGTCTAATCAAAGCAGGTGGTGGACAGATTTCTAAGCAGTGAGGGAATCAAGAGCTATGGGGATAAGGCAAGAAGGCGGATTTGATGATCATCAATCAGCCATGATGGTAATGAATTGTGGAGCAGACTTGATTTGTTGAATAGACTATGTTAGCTTAAGGTCTGATAAACATTCTATTGGATCCTGACAGATTAGCTTTGGATAGAATGCTTCGACTTACGTATAGCATGTAAACGTATAGTTCATTTGTTAAACATGAGGGCTCACCCATTCCAAACAGCAATTAACTTTCCTTTCTGCAGGTGGTTTTATTTTGGATTTCTCTAGCTGAAAACTTAGTGGAAGCAGAGACCCTAAACACCTTTTAAGGCAGAAGTAGATAGGTTATAGGTCAGGAAAGGGTTGAACAGATTTGCAGATTAGTTGGGAATGCAGGTTCAATGCTATAATCAGCTCAGCGTGACCTTATTCAATCAGGGTCAGCACAAGGAGCTGAATGGCATGTTCCCAGTTCGGCTGCCTCCGTTTGTACATTCTTTGACATCGTGTTTAAAACGTCGTACACAACTCATCTATGATATCAAAAGATAAATAGCAATGTTAAAACTGTAGGTGGAGCCACCAATAATTTACATCCTCATTTTCATATGCACATTGTGAATATCATACAGTACTTTATAAATTCATTCCACTCTCCTGAGCACACTCATGTAAACTAGGCTAGCTTATCACCTTTTCACAAAAGATAGCCTGAATATCAAAAGTTTCAATTGAGTAAACTTCGTCTGGCAGCATACAAGGTATTTGCATAATTACAAAAACGACTGACCAAATCTGCAAATAGGATTCAAGAGGTAAACTCACGAATTCCTGCATAACTGTGGTCCAGCATCCTTACTAAAATGTTCAATACCACTCACCCCCACCCCCATCTCTGTACACAGACAATGAGGGAGCTGTGCTCTGTATCTTACACAGGCCATGCCTTTGCTTTGGTGATCAATCTTTTGGAGGCTGTAACAGTGTTTAATTTGTGAAGTATTTATTCTAAGTACCATATCAATGATAGAATTAGTGACATTCTCTTTTATATATAAATTCATTTCTATTTCTGCCTTCTCTTCCATGGATCATTCCTGCATTAATCAATACTGACTGTTCTGTTATAACACAGGAGCCCATATCATCAAACTCTGCTGTGATCTCCCACATGTACTGACTTTATTCCTCTCCCAGCTTTTACCTGAGCCTGAACATGTTTGTGTACAATCTCAGCATTCTATTTTAAAGTGAATTGAGTTTCTTCCTAATTTTCCTATCTGTCACCAAAACTTTCCCCGTTTCCCAGCTCTATTGCAGCCTCGATATGCATCCCTGCCTTAGGCACTTTGCTTCTGAAAACGTCATCCATGTCTCGGTTTGCTCCAGTCTCAACCATTTTAATAATCGTCTCATTGGCGTCTCACTTCATACTCTTTATGAACCTCAGTTTATCCTCAACTCTGCTGCTTGTCCATCAACTCACACGAAGTATAATTCACTTATCACCCCTATAATCGTTGAACTACAGTGGCTTCTGGTATGGTAATATCTCATTTTAAAGTTCTCATTCTTATCACTGTCTCTCTCTGGCATCACATCTCCAATTATTACCATTCCTCAAGTCATTTCTCATAGATCCCTCAATTTTGTTTTCCCTTCCAGAATTGTGCTTAAAATGAATGTTTTTCTCTCTGTTTGCCTCCTTGACCATGATTTGAGCCCCTGTACAGTTGATGGTACTGTGTCATTGCTTGTATTTTCATTCACTTCCCAATGCGTCACACGTGAAGCTCCCTGTTAGACAGGGATATCAGCAACTTTGACTCATTACTTTCACAATTATTCTCTGTCAATCCATTGAAACTCCATGTTAGTCATCGTCAGCTGATCATACTTGAACCAAATGGGAAAACCCCTCGGAGGTTTGAGAAGAATCAGGCATGAATTACAGACTTTTGGTCTGCAGGTACAAGAAGTGGTTAGGAAGGCAAATGTAATTTTCTCCTTCATTGCTGAAGAAGTTGAATTTAAAAGCAGAGAGGTAATGTTGCAGCTGTACAAGGTGCTGGTGAGATCACATCTGCAGTACTGTGTGCAGATTTTGTCTCCGGACTTGAGAAAGGATGTACAGGCACTGGAGGAGGTGCAGAGGAGGGTGTGTCCGGCGTTGAGGAGGATTAATTTATGAGGAGAGACTGAGTAGATTGGGATTATATTAGTTCGAATTCAGAACAATGAGGGGGGAATCTTATAGAAACATATAAAATAATGAAGGGAATGGATCAGATAGAAATAGACTGTATGTTTTCACAGACATGTGAAGCTAGGATAAGAGGGCACAGCTGCAAGACTAGAGGAAGCAGATTTAGGCCTGAATTGAGAAAGAATGTCTTCATCCAGAGGGTTGTTAATCTGTGGAATTCTTTGCCCAGTGAAGTAATTGACGCTATTCAGGAAACTGTTTTAAAGTAAGGTATATTTGTTTCTAAAAATGGAAGAAAATAACGGATACAGTGAGAGGTTGAGTAAGTGGAGCTGAGTCCACAAAAAGGTCAGCTATAATCTTATTGAATGATGGAGCAGGGTTGAAGGGCTGGACGGCCTACTCCTGCTTCTAGTTCTTATGTTATAATCAACAGCTTAAGCACTTGTTGCTAACAATGAGCTGGAAAACAGACCGAAAGGAATTTCAGTTGATAACGTTGACAGATATTTAAATTAACATTTCACAATGATCAAACATGTTGGGGAGACGATAGCCTTGTAATTGTTATCTCTAGATTGTTAATCCATAGACCCCGATAACATTCTGGGACCCGAGTTCAAATCCTACCACGGCAGATGCTGAAAGTTTATTTCAGTAAAAACAATCTCGAATTAAGAATCTCATGATGACCATAAATCCATTGTCAATTGTTGGGCAAACCTCTCTGGATCACTGAAGTCCTTTAGGGAAGGAATCTGCCATCCTTACCTGCTCTGACCTACATGTGACTCCAGTTCCATAGCAATGTGGTTGACTCATAACTGCCCTCTGTGCAATTAGGGATCGGCAACTAATGCTGACCTAGCCAATGATTCCCTAATTTCGTGAACAAATTTTAAAAAATAAAACATCAAAAAGGAATTGATGAAATGGTAAACTTTGCATGATTAGCAAATATATTCAGGGTGTGTACCCAATGAAAACAAAGGCGCACAAATGATGAAAACTGCTGGTAGACCAGAGGTGTGGGACTACATTTTTAGAGCCCACAAGCTGAAAGACGTAAAGCGAATAAAGTTGGGGACAATTGATTTAGGAAGGTCAATTGTTGCAAAGTATAAACAAAAACAGCACGAGGCTGCATGCGGAAATAAAAATAATAATAATAAAAAAGCTAAAACCTTTTTTGGAACAATTGGAAGTTGACATCGGGAGATTCCACACAGGAAAAACGGAAACTCTCAAATAACTCAAACAGCTATTTTATATTAGTTGTGACACTTTTTCGACAGAGAATATCCCAAAGGATCGCAGGCCTTATCTTCAGGACAACCCCTTTGATAAAGGAAATGGTTGTGGATGAACTATCCACCAAAACCTAGTGGTCTGTTTCCTGGATTTCGAAACAATGTGCTCCAGACATATTCCTGGCATTTGTTGAAATATCACTACAGTCCAAGGGGATTTCAGTGGATTCAAAGATCTTACTGTGATGCCTGTCTTCAAGGAGGTAGGAATGCAGAAAGCAGGAAAATAAAGGCCATGTCGCCTTATGTCTATTATTAGGAAACTGCTCGTGTCCATTATAGTGTGATTTACAATAATTTAATGGAATCAAAGAGGCTCAATAGAGTTATCTGAAAATGAGAAGCAGTGATAATAAAAGTGAACCCTTAGATTGTGTAATTAGATTTGGTAAGCATTTTGTAAAGTACTATCTTATAAGTATATTGCACAAAGTAGGAACTTGTGGGTTATTGTTCAGAGATTGAACATTTGTGAAGACACAAAGGAGTGAGTCTTGATGAACATGTCTGTGTGAGTTCAGAGAGACATAATAAGTGGAGTGCCACAAATGTCAGCCCTTGGACTCCCAGTTGCTTACTGTCTGTATTAAAGTTGTTTTTGTTGGGGCACGGGAGGTGCAGAATACAATCAATGCATATTTGATGATGGTAAAGATAGGTTGGAATGCATGGTGTGATCAGGATGAAAGAAATCTGCACTGTGTAATTGGAAGATAGAGTTCATTTTAATAAAGTGTGTGGTCAAGCACTTCAGAAGGTATAATAAAAAAGCTAACGATTATTTATATGGAGAAAGATTGTGAAAACAAAAGACCAGCGCAGAGAGATTTGGGTGTTGTTGTGCGTGCAAGGTCTGAGAAACCAGAAGGATTGATCAATTTCCGGGACCGGATAATGTGTATGCCAGGGCGTTGTTTAAGGAAAGATATGTCGGTTCGAGAGTTGGGCTGAGAAGTTGCAAATGGTGTTCAATCCTGTCAAATGCGAGGTCATGCTTTTTGGAAGATCCAATTCAAGAGCGAATTATACAGTAAGTTGAAATGTCCAGAGGAAAATTAATGTACAGAGAGATCTCTGGGTGTTCAAGTCCTATGATCTCTGAAAGTGGCAATGCAGGTTAATAGATTTGTCAGGAAAACATATGAAATGATTTCCTTCATCGAACTAGGTATTGAGTACAGGATTTGACAGGTCCTGTTACAGTTCAATAAGACTATGGTTCAGCATTATATCTGGTACATTTCTGGTCGCCCACATTACCAAAACGATGTGGATGATTTGGAGAGAGTACAGAAGAGGTTTACTAGGATATTACCTGATATGGAGGGTGCAAGCTATGAAGAGAAGTTGAGTAGATTAGGAATATTTTCATTAGAAAGACAGAGGCTGGGGAGGGGGAATCTGAATGAGGTCTACAAAATCATGAGAAGTATAGATAGGGTGGATAGCAAGAAGATTTTTTCCCCCAGAGTGGCGTACTGAATTTCTAGAGGCCACGAGTTCAACGTGAGATTGGATATGTTGATGGGAGGTATATGTGGTAAATTCATTATGCAGAGGGTGGGAGTGCCTGGAACGCGTTGCCAGTAGTGGTGTTAGTGGTGGACACTATAACATCATTTAAGATCTATCTAGACAAATATATGAACCGGCAGGGAGCAAAGGAATACAGATCCTTAGAAAATATGCTTTGATAGAAGAATTGGATCGGCAAAGGCTTGGAGGGATGAAGGGCCTGCTCCTGTGCTGAAATATTCTTCGTTATTTTTCTTTGCTCTTTGTTCTTTCAAACTATGGGAACCCAGCAGATATAGTTGAATCATTTATACACACGTGAAGTACTGGAGGACTGGAGGATGGCTAATGATACGCCTTTAGAAAGGCCGGAAGGAAAAGCATGGAAACGATAGACCGTGTGCCTGACATTGGTGATGAGTAAGTTGTTGGAAGAGATTCTGAAAGATAAGATTTACATGCATGGAGAGAGAAGGGCTGATTTGTGTTGGTCAGAAAGATTTTGTATGAGAGGAATCATGTCTTATAAACATGATTTTAATTTGTTTTAAATGAAGTAAACAGAAAGATTGTAGTAGAATGGTAGATGTTGTTTAAATGAACATTAGAAAAGCCTTTGATAAGGTTCTGCATGGTAGACCAATTAATAAAGTTAGAGCACATGGGATTGCGGGTAAGCTTGACAACTGGATGTAAATTCGGTTTTACAGAAGGAGACAGAATAGAGGATTTTGCTTTCGCCTGGAAGCTTATAACAAGCAATGTTCCACCGGGATCAGTACTGGATGGACTTTTGTTTGTCATTGATGTAAAAGGTTAGGATGATAATATCAATGGCATGATTGGTACATTTACAGATAACACTAAAATTGCTGTTATATTGGGCAGTGAGACAGTTATCTCCGATTGCAAAGAGACATTGTGCAATTAGGTCAATGGATTGAGGAGTGACAGATGGAGATTAGATAAACTAAATGGGAGGAACTGCATTTTGGTAAAATAAACAAGTACATGACGTAAAACAAATAATTATACGGTCCAAGGTAGTACTTCAGGCCATAGAGATCGAGGGATTTTGGTACATAATTCTTTGAACTTTGTGTCACACGTGGAAAAAGTATCTTAGAAGGCATTTAGCACGTTTACCTTCGTCACTCAGACGTTTCACTATAGGTGTCGGTATTTCATATTGAGTTTGTACAGGGCATTGATAAGGCCTCTTTTGGAGTCCTGGGTCCAGTTCTGATCACACAGTCAGGGGAAGGGCATTATTAAACTTGTTAGAGTTAAAATATATTTACCGGAATGTTACTAAGAACGGAGGGATTGGGGTATAAGGAGAGATTGGATTGGATCTTATTTCCTTGGAGGGCAGAAAATCCAAGGGTTACATTATAAAATCATAAGGGATATTGATAAGGTGAATGGCATGTTTCTGTTCCTTCGGACGGAGGAATTCAAAACCAGCGAGAAAAAAGTGAGAAGAGAAGGATTTCAAATGTACATGCGGGCAATTTGTTCTTAAATAGAGATATTAGTGTGTGTAATGCACTTTCAAAGGAAGTGGCAGGTGCAGGTACAGTTACAACATTTAAAAGATGTTTGGGTTGGTACAAACATAGGAAAGGTTTGGATGGATATGGGCCAAACTCAGGCTGGTAGTATTAGTTGAACAAAAGGTGTGGTTCCATGATGTTCGATTCTGTGACTATGATTCTTTTACCTTTTATAAAAAAAGGTTAATGACTTTCCAATATCTGTGTCAAAGTGAATACTTATTCTTAAAATGAATTCCCTAGTTTTAGATTAGATTACATTACATTACATTACATTACAGTGTGGAAACAGGCCCTTCGGCCCAGCAGGACCACACCGACCCGCCGAAGCGTAACCCACCCGTACCCCTACATTTACCCCTTACCTAACACTACGGGCAATTTAGCATGGCCAATTCACCTGACCTGCACATCTTTGGATTGTGGGAGGAAACCGGAGCACCCGGAGGAAACCCATGCAGACACGGGGAGAACGTGCAAACTCCACACAGACAGTCGCCTGAGGCAGGATTGAACCCGGGTCTCTGGCGCTGTGATAGTCTCCCAAACAAGAGGAAATGTCCATCAGGTATTTCCCTGATCCACGGTTTTCAAGATCTTGTTTAGTACAGTAGCAAGAGCACTGACACTGAGATCTAAAAAGCATACCTTTCATAAAAAAAGACTTCAACTCAGAAACAATAAAGTGAAGTATCTTTGGAAGTTTCTAAATGTAATGAATCTTTTTTTTTCCAGAAACCAAAAGCACGTTGGATAACAGATATAAACCGATCCCTGGAGCATTCCACTGGTTTCAGTTTTTCAACCTTAAAATCAATATAAAATTCTACACACAACTTCCTGTTGTAAATCAGGAACAAAAACAGAATTTCCTGGAAAATCTCAGTAGATATGGGAACTTCTGTGAAGAGAAATCAAAGTTAACATTTTGGGTCTGAATGGTGTCCTTCCTCAGTTTGAATCTTTCATTATGTCAGTTTAGGATTCAAAACAATTTACATTGCATCAGGCGTGATCTCAGCGATGCCCTATACGAATGCAGTAAAACATTCCTACGATTAAACCCGATACTCTTAGCAGCATCATTCCATTTACTATCCTAATCATTTGCTACACATGGTGACTAACTTTACATGATTCATAAAAAAGTACTCACAAATCCTTGTGTGTCACTGAGTTCTGAAATCTCTCACCATTTAAACAGTTACTGATTTTATATCCTTCTTCTAAAACACCCACTCTCATAATCCACA
Source organism: Chiloscyllium plagiosum (assembly GCF_037043375.1). Classification (NCBI taxonomy): domain Eukaryota; kingdom Metazoa; phylum Chordata; class Chondrichthyes; order Orectolobiformes; family Hemiscylliidae; genus Chiloscyllium; species Chiloscyllium plagiosum. Next base: position 9,936,318 of record NW_028270188.1, read on the forward strand.
TTAAACAGTTTCTGCTGAAGATTATCGCACTAAACCACCCCTGTCTGTATCCCATTGCTGACTCCCAGCGTCCAGTTGACATAGCATTGAATGACTATCTTGATAAATTAGTTCACATAGCTTCAATCCATCGGGTCATCCAAATAACTAACTAATGGAGTACCTCAGAGCTTAATATAAATCTGTTTTACAACCTGCAAACCAATATTAATCTTGAAGCACAACTTCCTGTTATATTCAGGAGCCTGCTGTGATTGCTCAGCACCGAAGGCAGTTTGAATTGCCTCGTCCTGTGCTGTGTAGTGTGTACTGGAGGGCTGAATACCATCACCTCGTTTCTGTCTAACTCCTCAGAGGGTCAGAATGGTCTCCCGCTGTCTTATTGCCTTACTGGTTGAATGTGGTCTTTCTCTCCCTCTGTAAAAGCATTGAGGAGTGGATTGAGAGAACAACACAGGAGGTAGGATCATCAGTTGGCCAATCCCCCCCTCAGGCCTGCTGCAACATTGAGAATGCTCTTGGCTGATATGATTGTGTCTGAGCATCCTTTTCCTGTCTGTTCCCAATAAACACTGACTCTGTTGTCTAGCAATGGTCAGTACAGCTCAGCCTTGAATACCTTCAATAACCCAGTCTTCACTGTTCCCTGGGAATGTGAAAATCGGCAAGGAGAAAAAATTATCCTTAACTCAGTCTTAATTAGAAGGCGCTTATTTTATAATATATTTGATCAGATCTTTGAGTGCGAGCAGCAGCTAAGGTAAGACAGTTTGTTTTAAAATTACTTACCGGTAGCGGGCAGCGGTGTTTTTCTCTCTCTTTACAGAAAGAGCGGGAGCAGCAGGGGGAAGTGACGAAGACCAGAGGGGCAGCCGGGTAGGTTTTTTTTCCCTTTAAAAGCGCGCAGGAGAAGTGCAGGAGGGTTTCCTGACACAATATGTAGATAGGCCAACAAGAGGTGAGGCCATACTGGATTTGGTTCTGGGTAACGAACCAGGCCAGGTGTTAGAATTAGAGGTAGGTGAGCACTTTGGGGACAGTGACCACAATTCGGTGACCTTTACTCTAGTGATGGAGAGGGATAAGTATGCACTACAGGGCAAGAGTTATAGATGGGGGCAGGGAAATTATGATGCTGTGAGGCATGACTTAGGATGTGTGGCCTGGAAACGTAAGCTTCAAGACAAGGGTGTAATTGATATGTGGAGCTTATTCAAGGAGCAACTATTGAGTGTCCTTGATAAGTATGTGCCCGTCAGGCAGGGAGGAAAGGGTCGTGTGAGGGAGCCGTGGTTTAATAAGGAATTGGAATCCCTTGTTAAATGGAAGAGGGCGGCCTATGTAAAGATGAGGCGTGAAGGTTCAATTGGGGCGATTGAGAGTTATAAGGTAGCCAGGAAGGACCGGAAGAGAGAGCTTAGAGCAGCAAGGAGGGGTCATCAAAGGTCCTTAGTTTGTAGGATTAGGGAAAACCCTAAGGCTTTCTATAGGTATGTCAGGAATAAAAGAATGACTAGGGTAGGAATAGGTCCAGTCAAAGATAGTAGTGGGAGGTTGCGTGTGGAGGCTGAAGAGATTGGGGAGACACTGAATGAATACTTTTCGTCAGTATTCAATCAGGAACAGGACATTGTTGTCAATGTGAGTACTGAGTCACAATTAAGTAGAATGGATGGCTTTGAGGTATGTAGAGAAGAGGTGTGGGAAATTCTGGAAAGGGTGAAAATAGATAAGTCTCCTGGGCCTGATGGTATTTATCCTAGGATTGTCTGGGAAGCAAGGGAGGAGATTGCAGAGCCATTGGCCTTGATTTTTATGTCCTCGTTGTCTACAGGAGTAGTGCCAGAAGATTGGAGGCTAGCAAATGTGGTTCCCTTGTTCAAGAAGGGGAGTAGGGATAACCCTAGTAACTATAGGCCGGTGAGTCTCACTTCTGTTGTGGGCAAAATCTTAGAAAGAATTGTAAGGGATAGGATTTATGAACATCTGGATAGGAATAATGTGATCAAGGATAGTCAGCATGGTTTTGTGAAGGGCAGGTCGTGCCTCACAAACCTTATTGAATTCTTTGAGAAGGTGACTAAGGAGGTGGACGAGGGGAAAGCAGTAGATGTGGAGTATATGGATTTTAGTAAGGCGTTTGATAAGGTTCCCCATGGTAGACTACTGCAAAAAATACAGAGGTATGGCATTGAGGGTGAGTTGGAGGTTTGGATTAGGAGTTGGCTGGCTGGAAGAAGACAGAGGGTAGTAGTTGATGGCAAAGGTTCATCTTGGAGTGCCGTCACTAGCGGTGTTCCGCAAGGATCTGTTTTGGGACCATTGTTTTTTGACATTTTTATAAATGACCTGGAGGAGGGGTTAGAAGATTGGGTGAGTAAGTTTGCGGATGATACGAAAGTCGGAGGAGTTGTAGACAGTGAGGAAGGATGTGGCAGGTTACAGCGGGATATAGATAAGCTGCAGAACTGGGCAGAAAGGTGGCAAATGGAGTTCAATGTAGCTAAGTGTGAGGTGATTCACTTTGGTAAGGGTAATAAAAAGATGGGGTACTGGGCTAACGGTCGGATACTTGGTAGTGTGGATGAGCAGAGGGATCTTGGTGTCCATGTACACAAATCTTTGAAAGTTGCCACCCAGGTAAATAGTGCGGTGAAGAAGGCATATGGCGTACTGGCTTTTATTGGTAGAGGAATTGAGTTCCGGAGTACTGAGGTCATGTTGCAGTTGTATAAGACTCTGGTGCGGCCACATCTGTAGTATTGTGTGCAGTTTTGGTCGCCATACTATAGGAAGGATGTGGAGGCACTGGAACGGGTGCAGAGGAGGTTTACCAGGATGTTGCCTGGTATGGTAGAAAGATCGTATGAGGAAAGGCTGAGGCACTTGGGGTTGTTTTCATTGGAGAAAAGAAGGTTTAGGGGTGACTTGATAGAGGTGTATAAGATGATTAGGGGTTTAGATAAGGTCGACAGTGAGAATCTTTTTCCACGTATGGAGTCAGCTATTACAAGGGGGCATAGCTTTAAATTAAGGGGGGATAGGTATAGGACAGATGTTAGGGGTAGGTTCTTTACTCAGCGAGTTGTGAGTTCATGGAATGCCCTGCCAGTAGCAGTGGTGCACTCTCCCTCATTATGGGCATTTAAGCGGGCATTGGATAGGCATATGGAGGATAGTGGGCTAGTGTAGGTTAGGTGGGCTTGGATCGGCGCAACATCGAGGGCCGAAGGGCCTGTACTGCGCTGTATTCTTCTATGTTCTATGTTCTATGTTCTATTAGATTAAATTAGAGTAAATTAGACTCCCTACAGTGTGGAAACAGGCCCTTTGGCCCAACCAGTCCATCCTGACCTTCTGAAGAGTAGCCTACCCAGACCCATTTCCCTCTGACTAATGCACCTAAAACTATGGGCAATTTAACAGGGCCAATTCACCTGACCTGCACATCTTTGGACTGTGGGAGAAACTGGAGCACCCCGAGGAAACCCACGCAGACACGGGGAGAATGTGCAAAATGTGCCAACCTCAAAAAAAATCACCACTGCTTTTGAGGAACAGGAAATGACAATAATTAGGAATAGACAAAAAACATTCAGCCTTCCAAACATGTCTCACGTTACCACTGACTATATTTTGGTTAAATATCTATCAAGGCCAGCCTGCACATCACCCTCACAAAGCCATTTCAGGATATCAAAGGATCATAAGAAACGAGAACAGAATTAGTTCCATCGAATCTGCTCTGCTGCTTGGTCATGGCCGGTTTGTTTCTCAACCACAAACTCCTCACTCCTCCCAATTACCCTTGATTCACTTATTCATCAAAAGTTTACCAAACTCTATCTCAAAGACGCTACTGTGTTACTGTGTTTGCATTTTTGTTCATATATGAGTGTCTGCATGTGTGTTAATGCATGTGTCTGTTGTAGATTTAAGGGATTATTTTACCCTGGACTCTTTTAAATTTAAGTTTTCAGGCAGAGTTACCGAGCAATCTTCCAGAGCAACTACAGTGAATAGTTTGTGAGACCTGAGTTTTTTTTAAAAGTTGGAACAATAGAAGCAGCCTCAATGAGTACAGTCAAGGTCTCAAAGAAGCAGTGCGTATAGTCGGCAGTTTGCAGCAGTTGTAGCCGGGATCTCACCAGGGTTGAACACTGTACTACATGTCGCTGGCTGCTACTCTCTCTGAATTTTCCTTTCTGGGTTGCAGGAGTTGCATTTCCTGCAGTTTGTTTTTCTGAATTTTGTACCCAGGGTGTGTTTATGAGCTGTTCCCACATTGGAACAGTTACTGTTTAGTAGTAAAATAATTTACTGAGTTTTGTTAAGATTTCCAATAGAGTTAAGTTATTCCATTTTCATCTTTCTTTGATTATATTTTTACTATAGTGTTCAAATAAACTGTGATTTGCATAACTTCTATTAGTTTGATCAATTGAATTGGACCTGGAACACGGCACCTTATGTTTAAAATAAGAAAATGTTAGGGTCCAGGCGAACTTCTTAACTTATTTTGAGAGTTCTGCTCCGTCCTGAAACACTGTGTAATGGGATCTCTCTTATTTTGGGGACAGGCGATTAATTGAAATGGGGAATAACACCTTGTTTCCTCGTATGTTTAAAATGATGTAATATAATCCTCTGCTGGTTCACCAACTCCACTGTGCAAACAGTAGGCTTCATAGAATCCATTCAGTTTGGAATTCATTCCATCTAGTTCACCGTGACCAGCCATAGAGTGTCCCACAATCATTCCCATCCCTTTAACCCTGCGTTTCACATGGCTAATCCATCTAAGCTGCACATCCGTAAGCATTATGGACCACTTAGCACTGCCAATCTATCTGACCTGCACATCTTTGAACTACAGGGGGAAAGTAGAGAACTCATCGTTTGCTTGAGAATGCATTATTGACTGTGAATCACCCACATTCATGCTTCAAAGAATAGCCTTGGCAACAGAGAGGAGTTTGTCTGATCCCTTGCAATGCTGTCTCTGAGATATTAGAGAAGGAGGTCGGACATGTCTAACATTGACCTGCTGGCACCATTGGGTCATTGAGAATGCTTTCGCACTTATCATTTGTCAGAGTTTAGAGCAAATAAAATGCAAGTAGCAAAACGTGCAGAACGTGCAATCAAATTATCTCATCTTCGTCCACAATAGTTCACTTATAGACGTCTGAAGACAAATGCTGTGGAGCACAGACATTTCTCCATATGATCCTCAGTACAATTGCAATCTCTCCGCACCAGTCTGGAGAGAGAGACTCTGTGTCTGTGTCTGTGTGACTGAGTCTGTCTGTCTGTCTGTGTACTGTTGATGTTGGTGTCAGTTTGTGTGATGCTGTGACCTGCTGCCCTCCCTCCTTCCAGATGGTTTTCACCCTCCGCCACTGTCTGTGCAATGGAGTGGAAAGGCCAGCAGAGTGTGGAATTCCATCACTTTAACCACCACAGGGACCACCAAACCATTCCCACACAGAGGTACACGCACACACACACTAATACACACAGTTACATGCACTATTACATACACGAAGATGCAGACACACGAATAAATACACACAGATACACTGACATGCGACAAACATGGGAGTCAAGCGGTGTTTCTCTTTCTCTGTGGCAAATTCTCACTATTTCACCCACTCTGTAAGGTGTACAATATTATTTCTATTTCTCTGTTTGCAGGATGTGTGTCGTTATTTCTGACGCTCCTTTCGTATCAGTGTACACCTTGATCACATCAATGAGTCTGTCAGTATTTCGATTGTTCTGTAGGGGAAAGTAAGCACTGCAGATGCTGGAGATCAAAACTGAGAGTGTGGTGCTGGAAAAGCACAGCAGATCAGGCACCATCCGAAGACAAGGAGAATTGGCATTGTAGGCATAAGCCCTTCGTCAGTCCTGTCTATAATCCGGATTCTGGCCTGGCTAACTGTGCTTTTCCAGCACCAACTCTCCGCTTTGATCTCCAGCATCTGCAGTCCATACTTTCTGACTTGCTGTGCATTTCCCGCACCAAATTCTCTTTCAGTTATTTTGACTGGCGTGTGACACTATGACAACTTTGATGCTTGTTGATGTCAGGAAACCTTGAAGAATTGTGAAGTGTGTGGAGGATGGAGTGCAACAGCAACAGGACAACGCCAACTTGATGTAGAGTTCAGGTATATTTCCTACGACGATCAATGCAAGACAGTGTGAGGTGGTGCGGTTTGGAAGGAAAACCGGCTGTGCTGTTTTAAAGTGGGTGCAGGAGCAGAGGGACCTCGGTGTGTATGAGAACAGATTATTGAAAATGTCAGGACGAGTGGGGAGAGCAGTAACTCTCACAGATTAGTTTCAGTATCTGAGCTGTTTACAGGGGGAGGTGCAGGAGGGAGCCTCCGTGCTCCCTTCCTGGGAGCTGGTGGTGACGATGTGTTGTGAGCCCACCCTTCTGCCCACCGAGACTATGGGGATACCATTTGTACCAGCTCGACACAAAAGGGAAATGGCATCAGGGCCACGGCTTCTAAGTTGTGCCGGGGGGATACGGAGCAGCCAATGGATTTAACATGAGAATTTCCCTTCACTGAACATTGCTCCTTACTCGGTCCGTGGGACGTGGATGCTTCAGAAACTCCACACGAGGCGTTCCGGTCCTCTCCGACTCATACTAGGGTCCTTCCCACATGGCAGGGGGAGGGAACGGAAATCGGGCACTCCACCACCCGGCTTGGCCCTTTCTGTCCTATTCCAGGCTGTTTCTTCTGGAATGGGAGGGTGGGTGGTCCTGCTGTTAGTGCTGGTGTCGGTGTGAGGGGGGAATGAAGAGGTTTTCGGAGGGGAGTCTGTCCACAGTGTTGTATCCATGCAGTGTTGTTAGTGTGGATGGTATAGTGGAGGTGAGAGAAGCAAAGAGAGAGGGGGAAGATGCTACATGCAGCAGTGAGAATGTTGGAGCATGAGCCTTGTTCGGCGATAGGTGCTACAACAGATATATAGTGAAAGTGAGGGAGCAAAGCGAATACGGTGACCCTTATCCTGACAGAACGGGGAAGGTTATTGATGCTTGTCCTGTATTGCTGGACATTTCTTCAGACCGCAGATACTGCATTCAACTGGGTGGTGAACTCAGACCATGCTCATTGGGTCTGGTGGTATGGCCCCCTCTGGGAAGAGAATGTTCCCCCTCTGTACTAGCCCATCCAACAGGACCTCCGCGCCCCTGTCGACAAACTGTGGTGGGTAATTGCCCCTTATCTGCCATGCTCGGGGTAAACCTTGCAGGGCAGTTCCTAATAGAGAAAGCTCAAACATGTGCCAGTTGGCCTTTTAAAGCTGGCCAAAGTGCCAGGGATCACAGAATATCCAGGGTATCCAAGCGATGGTGAGTACCTCCAGGCATGATGGGTGTTAGAATCAGTCTGGCATTGAATGAGAGGGACACCATGGCGAGCGGTGGGTAGTTAATGAGGTGAGTTCGATACGATAGCACCAGGAAACTAGCTCAGCCTCGTGTTGACGATCCCTCTATCACATTCAACAAACATGGCACTGAGACAAATTATTGTTAGATTCAGCCGAATGGGTCGAAGTCTGTGCTGATCCTATTCCCAGTTACAATGCTGCAGAACAAATGTTAATCCAAAATTCTCCTGAACTCACACCAATATCCCATTCACCAATCATTCCTGGAAGCACTGGCTAAGGTTACAGGATACTGTACGCTGGACAGTGATCTCATGCAGTGTTACTGAGAAACGTACTGGGGTGGTGGACACAGTTCCACACCCTGGTCGCATGTCTCATCTGGGTTTATAGATCATTACACTGCTGTGGTCTGCATACCTTTCCACTCTGTGTAGATTGGGGATTTTATTGTACAGTACACCAGTCCGGTCTGCACAGTGTATCATACTGAACACATATCTCACCTGGGTTTATAGATCAATCACTACAGAGGTCTGCACAGTGTTCTACTCTGGACCGATTGCAGGGTTGTGTTCAGCAATACACGAGCATGGTCTGCACAGTGCTCCATGCTGAACAGATATCTCCCCTGGGTTTCTGGTGTCTGGGCTAGTTCTCTGAGGTGGATTGAGAATGTGATAGAACTAATGACTTCAATTGATATGGCAATGCTTTTACTTTTGTTCTCATTCTTGTGGTTGGACCCTCCAAATTCTGACTCCATCGGCCAGTCCCATTCTTCAATCTATCTCCATTGTTCAGTAACGTGTTGTCCCATGTGTTATTGTCCATTTCAAATGTGAGTAAAACTGTTCTATTTTCTTGGCCTTTGACGTTGCTCACCCTGGAGAATTGGGATTCACTGCGATAAACCTCAGTAAGGTCACTCAGACTCAACACTCCAGGGAGTATAGCCCCAGTCTATTCGTACTCTCCGTGTAGCTAAACATCACCCTAACACCAGCAACATACTTGTAAATGTTTTCTGCACTCTTTCATATTTAACAACATCTTTTCTAAAGCAGAGCGAACTGAATTTGAGGCAGTATTATGGAAGTTGCTGAACCTAGTGTGTTGGCGAAAGTGAGTATTGCAGGAACTGAAGATTAGTGTCGATAATGTGGTCCTGGAAAAGCACAGCAGGTCAGGCAGTATCCGAGGAGCAGGAAAATCGATGTTTCAGGCAAAAGCGATCTCGGAGGCTGCCAGCCTTGCTGGCCGTTTCCAGTACCACAGTCTGAACCCAGTGTATATCCCAAATGGTATCCTTCTACAAAGACCGTAATTTTTCCTCCCACGTGGTCGACGATGCCCTTCAGCGCATCTTATCCACTTACTGCACCTCCGCCCTTGAATCCCACCCTTCCAAACGCAACAGGGAAAGAACACCCTGGTCCTCATCTTCCTCCCTATCAAACCTCTAGATACAATGCATCATCGTCCCCCATCTGGGCCACCTACAAACAGACCCCACCACCCTACCTGTGCTCCATAAAGAACATTCCCGGCGCGACGACCTTGTCAGGTCCATGCCACCCACCAACCCACCCTCCCATCTTGGCACCTTACCCTGCCACTGCAGGAGTTGTAAAACCTGCACCTTCACCTCCCCCTCACCTCCGTCCAATACCCCAAAGGAACCTTCCACGTCAATTGGATTGTTACCTGCACTTCCACACATGGCACCTACTGTATCAGTTGCTCCTGATGTTAACTTGTCTACATTGGGGAGACAGGACACCAACTTACGGAACACTCCAGAGAACATCTGTGGAACACCCGCACCAACTAATCACACCGCACCGTAGCTGAACCCTTTAACTCCCCCTCCCACTCCGCCATGGACATGCACGTCCTGGGCTTCCTCCACCTCCACTCCTTAACCACCCGACGCCGGGAGGAAGAAAGCTTCATCTTCCGCCCTGGGACCCTGAAACCACATGGGATCAATGATGATTTCACCAGTTTTCTCATTTCCCGACCCCCACCTTATCCCAAATCTAACCTTCCAACTCAGCGCGGCCCTGTTGATGTTTCCTACCCGTCCATTATCCTTCCCACCTATCCCTTCCACCCTCCTCTCCGACATACCACCTTCATCTACCTATCGCATTCTCAGCTACCTTCCCACCAACCCCACCCCATCCCATTTATCTCTTAACAACCTTGGGCCTCAAGCCTCTTTCCTAATGAAGGGTTTACATACAAAATGTTGACTCTCCTGCTCCTCGGATGCTGCCTGACTGGCTGTGCTTTTCCAGCACCACATTCCCGACTCTGATCTTCAGCATCTGCAATCCTCACTTTCTCCCTTGAGTTAGTGTATCCTGGAATTTCCTCACCAGACATCTTATGCAGCAAGTCTGACATTTAAACCCTGTCTCCTTTTATAGACAGAGTGGGACATGAACAATCCTGCAGTGCTCTTACAGTACCCGTACATTCAAGGAAAAATATTTTTAAAATGTACGATTCATAGTCCATCCAGTAACCCTCATCCATTCCATCCAGACTGAGTAAATATTCCCTTTTATTGTGATATGAGATGTGATTAAGGAAGGGGTGAACTGAGCCTGTTTGTTCAGTGATTGTGATTAATGTCAGTCTCCATTGGTTCTAAATACCCCAGTATAGAGTTCCCATCTTTTAATCATAAATGGGTGCCGTTCAATGTGTTATGCCATAGTATGACCGGGAGAATTACCAACAGCACTAACAGGGATCAGCAGCTCCAGACAGAAGCGGGGAGAGATGAGAATCTGAGAATATTAGATTGGAATGTTCCAACAATGCATCAGAATAGAAGAACAATAGACCGGAATGTCCCAACAATGGATCAGAATCTGAGAACATTAGACTGGAATGTTCCAACAATGGACAGGAGTTTATCCTATATAATTTGGCATCTTTCTATGTATTATGGTCGGTTGTCATTATCATGGCGGATCTATTATGCATTTTGCATTATTCAATATTTTTATTATCCTCTCCTGTCTATCGTTGGTGTACCTGGTAAGTCTCACGATCCAGATATTTTTTCTATAAACCAGTTACGTCTGCATTTGTGTTCTTTCGTGTAGTCTACGCTTCTTGTCCCCAATAGTATTCCTGTTGAGACTTTGAATCCATTTCAATTCCTGTCTCCCTCTTTGCATCTGGCAGTATTACTCATGGGTCGCCATGTTGACCTACTCAGTTGCAGATATGAACCATTGTCTCTCTGCCCTTGTTATGTAAATATTGGGAGTGTGGAGGTCATTGTCATCTATTATGTTTACAAACTCCATTTTCTTCCTGGGGCTCCATCCCATCCCTGGCCAATATGTTTTTTCATTCATTTCCGGGTCTTGGGCACCGCTGTCTGTCCAGCATTAATAACCCATTCCTATTTGCCCTTGAAAAGGTGGTGAACTGCCTTCTTGAATTGCTGCAGTCCACTTGCTGTGGGTTTACCCACAATGCCAGTAGGAAGGGAATTCCAGAAATTTGACCCAACGATTCTGAAGCAACAGCAGTATAATTCCAAATCATGGTGGTGAGAGGCTTGGAGTCGGGGGGGGGGGGGGGGGGGGCGGGGGGGTGGATGTTGGTGCGTGCAGGTGAAATATGAAGGTTGTGTTTGAAACAGACGAATCACAACTTTGGTGATCCCTTTGGCCATGAGCTGATTCCAGACACCATGCCATGACCATTACTAACTTTAACTACACACTGCTCCAGAAAGTACTTCACTGTCTTAACCCATCTGCTGTTTGAATCTTGAGCTGTGAAATACAGACTGAATGATGACAACAATCTGCTGCTGACACTCTCAGGTTGAAACCTGCACAAATAAATCTGATTCGAACTCAAACCAAAATCCCATCCATCTGACATTGCTGTCCACGCTGATCTATATCGCTATTGTGTCTGGCAATGTCCTTATTTAACTATTCCTAAGCACTTTAACTCATCTGTTCATGAAACTTCCCTCAGTTTCTCTGTGTCGTTTATCCAAATCCCTGTCAGTGGTTCATATTTAATCTGTTTTCCTTCATGTGTATTTTCTCTCATGCAATGATTTTTGCATTCAACACCCAAATGCATCACACGCACGCACGCACCCACACACACACACACGTGCATGACACACGCAGACACAAACACATGCATGCTCGCGCACATGCACACATACACTTTCACTTATACTGGTCCAATGGAGATGGAAATCCTCCCCAGTTTTACAGTAATCTGTTGTGTGTATCATTCCCATATGGTAATAAAGTTTTGCAATACTCCCCATGCTGGGCAGATAGTGCAGTTTACTGAGCTATACACGAGCATAGTGTGCACAGCTCTCCCTGCTGGGCTGTCATCTTGTCCCAGCGTACGTTGTTGAAGTGTTCTGTGAAGCAGATTCAGAATTTGATTGAAAAAAAAAATTTCAATTCACCTGAAAATACCTTTATTCAATGTTTTCATTCTTATAATTTTGCTCTCGAAGGATTCACTCCTCCAGTTAGTCCCACTGCTCTGTCTTTTTCCCCAAATTTCCACAACAGGTTCTCAGGTAATTAACTATCTGTTTCTGTCTTTAATGTAGATATCTCTGTCCCTCTGTACCTTTCCGTGACCTTGATTTCTGCCTCCCTAGTGTATCGACTGCTGGCATGGTGAAGCTCAGAGACAATGAAATGGTGTGTGTCAGGCTGTTGTTCACTTCCCGGCGTGTCCCATGTGGTGGTCCATGGACAATGGGGTGTATGTCAGGCTGTTTGTATACCTATCAGAGGAGGTATCTGGGAAGTATAAGGTGAAGAAAGCATATGAGCTTGTGCCAGAAGCCGACAGACAGTCTTTCAGGAATCTAAAAAAGGGTCCCTGATTTAAACGCAAATTGAGATTGAAAGAATCAAAGTAATTTTGAAAGGTGGGTCATGGTATAAAAAGCTGAGCAAACCTATGACACTCTTAGAAAGGTTATTTTTTTGAACGAGTTCAAAAATTCACTTCCTGCAATAGTGAGAACTCGTGCAGAAGAGCAGAGAGTTACAATGGCAGGATTAGAAGCAGAAATGGCTGATGATTATGAGTTAGTCCATAAATCAAAGTTTGGATACCATGATGGATTGAGAAGAATGTATGAGAACTTCTTAAAATATACACCTGTGAGAGTAAGGTTGACTAGCATAGGCCAGGAGTAGCAGGAAAAGACGTTACAACATTAAGAGGTACAGAGGCATGTAATTTCTTGATGCTGAGAAATGAGGAGACATGTCATTTAGAAGAACTATTGGAGAGATGCAAATTGCTCCATTATGTAACGTGTGGTTGGTGTGTCCGGTGAAACCATCAACAGAAGTATTTCACAACTGGGAAGGAGACTTTGAGCTTGGTGTTGGTGTCACAACATTTCAGCATTTAACTAGCAAATAACGTGCCCAAGACAAATCTCTATTCGATCATAACGCCTAAACGTCTTTGGAGAAATTTAGGGAGAAAACATTTGGTCTGTTCAGATATAGGTTTTTATTGCTGCCATTCTATTTGGAAGTTATACAGGTGACAGGACAAGAAACTTACTTGCTGACAAAGTGTCGAGACTTGAATGAAGAAAGACAGAGGCGTTCTGCGGCAGGAGTATACAGACTGAAATAGAATGGAGTTGTGAATGTTTGCATACTTACTGTCAATGTCGTATATATGTATTGTAGTCCACTAATAGAGTAAGAATAATGGGTTTAAAAAGAAGCTGCTGTTGTGTATTAATGGTTCATTTTGTCAAAGGAGCAGATGTGACAACGCTGTCATTTTGAAAATGTTATTTTCTCTTCTTTTTTGAAGAGACGTCTTAAAGGCAGAGATGCCGAACTGCCTCCTGAAAACGGCTGAAGTAACTAACTTACGAGGCCTTCAGGTTTTATTAAAACAGTGGTAACAATTGAAGGGCACTGTCCAGCTCTCCCAGACCTGATCTTCTCATTTTGATTTTAGCTGCAGCATTCAGAAGCTGCTCGGTGTCCCAGGCGGGTTGGAAGCTTCAATACATGATCCCGAGCTGCTCCTCTCTCTGAAAACTCTCTTGAAGATGCTTCTTCCTGGATTGGAGAATTGCACCTAAGATTCTGTGTTTGAATGTACCTTTGTGTCAAGGAACATGTTTATGGGATGTTCCTGTATTAGCGCAGTTAATTAGTAGACGGCACTGTATCTATTGTTTGCGTAAGTGTTCCACTTGTGAAGCTATCTCAAATTGTTCATCTGTTTGATTGTGTTTTAATTGGAGTGTTTGAATGGATTACATATTACTTAACGTTGTGTGAGTTGACCAGTTGCAACATTTATGGAACGCACAGTTCACATCTACAGTTAAAATAAGGAAAAGTTAGGGTCTCAGCTGCCTTTTTAAAATATTTTGAGGGGTCTGGTCTGTCCATAAGGCTTGTAGCTGAGGGGCTTCTGACTGACTCCTGTTATTGAAAAATAAGTGGAGGTGCTGGCGATGGTTTGATGGAGGTTGCGCTGTGAGCTGCCTCAGACATTCAGGGAGACCTGAGGATTTGGTGACCCAACTCGGGATGGAGCATGGGGACTGTAGTTACAGCATATGGGTCTGTAACATGCACAACAAATGGAGCAGAGGCTGCAGAGAGGGGAAGCTGTGAAACCATGGAGTGAGTGCCTGTGGGGAAAGGGATCTGCGGTATCTGTTTGCTTTTTGGCCTGGACAAACACAAACTCTCACTCTCCACGTTACATGAACTTATGCACCCACTCCCTATCCGCTCCACACACACACACACACACACATACACAAACTCACACTCCCCCTGTCTCACATGCGCACATGCACACTCTGCTCTGTCACACGCAGGCACACCCATACCCATTATATATTCATCCCGCACTCACACACACACTCCTCCTCAGTCTCTCTCACTTGCACACATTCTCTCTCTCCCCCTCACACAGGCACACTCCCTCACACACACGTACACGCACACACACGTATGCACGTACAAATCTGCGGCGTGAATTTGCATTTGGATTTGCAGATACGCTTTATTTTGTTCCACAAACATACAATTTGGAGACAGTCAGTCAATGTGGCATTTTATAAACTCCTGAACTCGGAACAAACCCAGTCTGACTCCAGATGAAGACACAGATAAACTCCAAACAAGACCTCACCACTGAAATACATTGCCTGATCGGAGGCGTCACCTCCTTTACATCGATAATGTCTGCGATTTGCATATCCATCAATCAAAACCTACACCTCGATTCTAAGTGATTAAGGATTTAAGAGCCATCTTGGGTATGTACCATTCATGTGCATACGTTGTGCAATCCTTTGATCATTTCCTTATAACTTCTGGGTCTAAGGTCTTCCTCTCTCTCTAACACGTAACAAAGAAGCAGCGCTATGGAAGCTTGTGTTTTCAAGTAAACCCGTTGGACTCGAACTGACTGTCGTGTGAATTTTGACATTGTCCGAACCAGTCCAAAACCAGCGGCTCCATATCGTACTTATTATTGCTTATCCCATTATCTCTCTTAGTAAATAAATCTTTCCTTTCCCCATGTAGTCTTGTCTTGCATATTAATCTATTGTGAGGTACATTACGCACTGCTTTCTGGAAATCGAGATATAATACATCTAGATGAGCCCCATTACCCATCTCTTAAATGAGAAATCAAGCGGGCTAAAAGTTGTCATGACATAGCTTTAACGAGCAGAATTAAGGAGAATCCCAAAGCATCTTATTCTTATATACGAAGCAAGCGGGTAACTAGAGAAAGGATTGGTCTACTAAAAGATAATGAAGGAAGGCTGTGTGTCGAACCTGAAAGAATTGGTGACATTCTGAATGATTACTTTGCATCAGTGCTCACTTGGGAGAGGAACATGACGAATGTTGAGATTCGAGATAGAAATTTGATTAGTCTGCATCATGTTGACATAAGTAAGGAAGATGTGTTGGGTACGCAAGAGGTTATTAAGGTGGACAAATCACCAGGACCGGATGGGATCTATTCCATGTTGCTGAGGGAGGTGAGACAGGAAATAGCTGAGGCCATGATAGATATCTTTACGGCATCCTTAAATACATGCCGGAGGACTGGAGGGTTGCTCATGTTGTCCCCCTATACAAGAAGGGTACTAGGGATAATCCGGGTAACTACAGACCATTGAAGTTGATATCAGTGGTGAGAAAGTTGGTGGAGAAGGTACTGAGGAATAGGATCCATTCATATTTAGAAACGAATGGGCTTATCAGTGATAGGCAACATGATTTTGTGCAGGAGAGATCGTGTCTTACCAACTTAATAGAGTTCTTCGAGGAAGTGACAATGTTGATAGAGGAAGGAAGGGTTGTTGATGCCATACACAGGGACTTTAGTAACGCGTTTGATAAGGTTCCCCGTGGTAGACTAATGGCGAAATTGTAGTCATATGGTGTGCAGGGTGTTCTAGCCAGGTGGATAAAGAACTGGTTGAGAAACAAGAGTCAGAGTAGTAGTGGAAGTGAGTTTCTCGAAATGGAGAAAGGTGACCAGTGGTGTACCACAGTGGTTAGTATTGGTGCTACTGTTGTTTGTAATATATATAAATGGTCTGGAAGAGGGCACTGTTTGTATGATCAGCAAGTTTGCAGATGATACGACGATTGGTGGATAGCAGAAAGCATAAGGGACTGTCAGAGATTATAGGAGGATATAGATAGACTGGAGAGTTGGGTGGAAAATTGGCAGATGTCGTTCAATTCAGACAAATGTGAGGTGATGCATGTAGGCAAGGCCAATTTCTTGAGCGAATTATACAATGAACAGAGAAGCCTTGAGAAACGTTGATGGGCAGAGAGATCTGGGAGAGCAGGTCATTGTACCCTGAAGTTTGCTACACAGGTGGATAGAGTGGTCAAGAAGGCATATAGTACACTGGCATTCATTGGACGGGGTATTGAGTATAAGAGCTGACAAGTCATGTTAACATTGTACAAGACATTGGTTCGGCCACATTTAGAATACTGTGTACAGTTCTGGTCGACACATTACCAAAAGGATGTGGACGCTTTGGAGAGGGTGTAGAGAAGGTATTGGAGGATGTTGCCTGCTATGGAAGGTGCTAGCTATGAAGAAAGGTTGAGTAGGTTAGGTCTATTTTCATTAGCAAAAAGGAGATTGGGGGGACCTGATTGAGGTTTACAAAATCATGAAGGGTATAGACTGGGTGGATAGAGACAAGCTCTTTTTCCCAGGGCGAAGGATTCAATAACGACAGGTCAAGCTTTCATGGTGAGAGGTGGAAAGTTTAAGGGGGATGCACGCAGCAAGTACTTCATACACCGGTGGTGGGCGTTGCCAGCAGAGGTGGTAGAGGCAGGCACGGTAGATTCACTTAAGATGCGTCTGGACAGATGCATGAGTAGGTGGGGAGCAGAGGGATACAGAAGCTTAGGAATTGACCAATAGGTTTAGACAGTACATTTGGATCGGCACAGGCTTTAAAGGCCGAAGGGCCTGTTCCTGGGTTGTAAATTTTCTTTGCTCTTTGTTTGTCACATTTTTAAGAAAGCTAGTCAAATCATTCAAACATGATTTATTCTTCATAAAACTATGTTGACTGCTGGATTCTGGCTTGAATTTGAAAATTTCTTGTTATTAATTTCTTCATAATGGACTCTAACAATTTGTCTTCAATACCAATAGATTTCTCACAACTTTTCATTCCCTAATGAATTTGGTTATTATAATTTCATTGCTTTCTATAACCTCTACATTTCCTTTCACAATTCCTGTGTAACAGGCACAAGGCTGTAAAAGATCAGTGCTAATTGCTGTGTAAGAGACATGAGGAGCTGATTGCGCACATTCTGTTCCTTATTTATACACTCGCTGGGCTGAATGTCCTCTTGGTGTTCCTATATTATAGTCTCGATGGCGTGCATGTCCTGCTCTTGTTCCTGACCAAGCCGTTCAAGATCTCAATGCCGTCCTCTTGTCGCTCAATGACAGGTCCGGGTCTTATGGAATCTCCCTGCTCAAATGTCACTTTTCAAACGCTGAAATATGCAGGCAAGTTGTGTTGCCCACACTGGGTATCTCAGTGGTTAGCACTGCTGCCTCACAGTTCCAGAGATTCGTGTTCAATTACAGTCTCCAATTTCCTTCCACAGTCCCAAGATGCACAGTTTAGGTGGATTGGCCACGCTAAATTACCCATAATGTCCAGGGATGTGCAGGCTCGGCGCATCAGTCATGGAAATGCCAGATTATCAAGATTGGGTGGGGTGAGATAAGTTGGAGGGAGGGGAAATGAGGAAGGTGGACTTGATCCCAGTGATCATTGAACTCGATACCTCCAGTCATCCTACTGAATCCCTGCGCTGAATCCACTGGATCACTGCGCTGGTCCTACTGGATCCCTTCACTCGCACTACTTGATCTCAGTGATAATTGAGCTAGATCTCTCCACTCATTGTACCGGATCCCTGCAATAAATACACTTGATCACTGCACCGGTCCAACTGGATCCCTTCCTTCGCTGGACTTGTTCCCAGCGATCATTGGTATGCATAAGTTTAATTTTTAAAAATCGTTTGATGTCTTTATAATATTTGTGCTGAAATAATACACTTTATTCTGAAAATGTATTCCATAGTTTTTGTCTCCCTGAGAAGAGAAAATATACATCCAGCTGACTTTTCTCAAAATTGTATGTGCTTCAAAAGGATTTCTCAACTAATTCCAAAACTGATAATGTTTCAGAACAAAAGGCCTTCATTCCAGGAAGGTGTGAACAAAACATTGTTTAGAAACTTCTATAACATTTTTTTTTGGGTTAAGGGATCAACAGTGCACATAATGTGCCAGATGTGGTCTTAGCAATGCCCTCTACAGATGTAAACTCGTAAAATGTGAAGCTGGAAAACCACAACAGGTCAGCCACACCCACCGAACAGGAGACTCAATGTTTCGGGCATATTCCTGATGAAGGACTTATACCCGTGATGCCAATTCTCCTGCTCCTCGGATGCTGCCTGATTGGCTGTGCTTTTCAAGCCTCACACTGTTCGACTCTGAGCTCCAGCATCTGCACATCTCACTTTTACCGGTACAGATGCAGTAAAACATTCCTGATTAAACCTGGTACCCTTTGCCAGAAATACAATTATTCCACTTAGCTTTCAAATCACTTACAGCAAGTGCAGACTAACTACATATGATTCGTGTACCAGGATCATGAATACCGTCTGTAGCACAGAGTTCTGCAATCTCCCTCCACTTAAATTGTTTACCATTGTTTTATACTTCCATCCAAAATAGACAACTCACATTTTGCTATATCTGGATAAGGTTTGCTCACTAACCGCCCTTTGCCTATATCACAGTGATGACACACGACCTCCATTTGATGACATACTGGATAACCAGCTTGATGTTTAAACTAATTAGGCTCTAATATATGCAGTCCCTTCCTCCAGATCTTTGATACAGATATTGATCGTTGATGATCCCAAAGTGATTTCTGAGGCATTCCACCTGTTATAGCTTTGTAATGTGAAAATAAGCATTTATCCCTACTCTATTTCCTGTTAGCAACAACCTCCTGTGTAGCAGCTCACGCAGTTTAAATGGCCTCCTGTGCAGTAAAATGTACTCCATGAGCTAAAATGATTAGTTCTATTTTCCTCTGTAACTCGTTAAATAGGCAGAATGGTCTCCTCCAGTCTCATGGTAGCGATAATGACTGGCTGAATGAGAAGGCCCCCTATCTCTGTCACAGCGGCGAGGGGTGGATGGAGGGCACAATACACAGGGTAGTGGCAGCAGCATATTCCTGTAACAGCATCGAGGGTGGATTGAGGGAACAACACATTGGGTAGGGCCAGCAGTATATTTCTGTAACTGCATCGAAGGGTGGCTTGAGGGAACGACACATGGCGTAGGGACAGCAGCATGTCTCCGTAACAGCCTCGAGGGTGGATTGAGGGAGCAACACATGGGGTAGGGGCAGCCGTTGGTCATTCGGCGCCACTAGTCCGAATGCTCATGACTGATCCGATTGTGTTTGACCATCCGTCTCCTGTCTGTTCTCAATAAATATTGACTGTCCTGTCCAGCAAAGATCAGTGGAGCTCAGCCTTGAATATCTTCAAAAACCGAGTCTTCACTGCTCCCTGAGGATGAGGACCCTACAAATAGTGCAACACTAAAGTGAAAGGGGCGACCGTATTTCAATGTGGGACCTGTTATTTTAAACTGTGTTAACCTAATATGAAATCGCGACCTCTTTTGAAATACAAGGACATAATAATTAGGCATAGACATAAACTATTCAGCCCTCTAAACCTGTCCAATATTACCACTGATTCTTTTCAATCAAATATGTATTAAACTCATTCTCTGCTCCTGTCCCAGGAAGAGAATAACTGATAGCATGACACCACACGAGCATTAAAAACGCAGAATTAGGCCATTCGGCCCATCGACTCTGAATGCCATTTAATACTGACTTAGAAATTTCTCCTGATTACTCTCTGTTACTCTTGACATGCTTACTCATCAAAAACCTATCTATCTCTGTCTTATAAGCACTAGTGTCTGTGTCTCTATGGGTCCGTGTGTACACTTGTGTGTGTTTGTTCATGTGTCTATGTGTTTGTGCATTTATGTGCTGACATCCGTTCATCTGTGTATTAGCCTGTGCGTTTTACTTGTGCTTGTATCTATTTGTGGGCGACTGTCTATGTCTCCGTATGCCACTGCTTTTGTGCGGTTCTATCTCCGTGTATGCACTGTTAGTGTCAGTATATTAGCGTGTTTACATATGTCTCTGAATATTGTTGTCTGTATCTCTCTGCAATGAGATATTTGTTGTTTTGGGAGGGAGAAAATTGTGAGAACCGATAGAGTGGTAAAAGTGAGAATTGCCCTTCACTTAACATTGTTATTTACTCAGTTGGAGGGACATGGATGTCACGGAATCTCCAGACGACACGTCCCGGTCCACTCCGGCTCATACCAGGGTCCTGCCCACATGGCGGGGGAGAGGGGGTGTGATGGAGGAGGGATCAGATATCGGGCACTCCACCATCTGGCTTGGCCCTTTCTTTAAGGTAGAATCACCGAAGAAAGGGCAAGTGACTTAATGAAGGTTAACATAATAAATTAAAGATTATATTAATCATAGGAAGTGAGTTCAGAAGAATTCTAGACATTGTGGAAACCGGAGAATTCTCAGAAATTTGTCTGTGCGGAGGTTGCATATTCTCCCCGTGTCTGCGTGAGTTTCCTCCAGGTGCTCCGGTTTCCTCCCACAGTCCAAAGATTTACAGGTTAGCTGAATTGGAAATGCTTATTTTCCAAAAGTGTTCAGGGATGTGTAGATTAGGTGCATACGTCGCAAAGTGTAGAATCGAACGGGAGTGGGTCTGGGTGGTTCCTCTTCGCAGGGGCAGGGTGGATTTGTTGGGCCCAAGGGCCTTTTCCACATTTGTGGGCTTTTAATGATTCTGTGAAAGAAGAACATAAAGACTGCATAAATCTACAATCTGTATTGCAAAGAAAACAAAATAAAAGCGAGGTCAAATGTGGAATTTTGTAATCGGGAGAGGAGAGGTTATTGTGGAGAACAGGAAAATGGCCAAGAAAGTAACCAGGTACTTTGCATCTGTCAACACAGAGGAAGATCCAGAAAATCGCTGAGAAATACCAAGTGATCACATGGAACTTGTGGAACTGAAGACATAAAGTCAATTCATATTAGTAACAAGGTAGAAGTTGAAGGCTAGCATAGTAGTATTGTAGCTGGATTGAGCATTGCTAAGTCTGATGAGCCAGTTGTACTTCGTATCAAAATATTAGAAATAAATCAGCAATAGACGCATTAATTGTGCTGTCGCTGACTGTTTTATTTTCCCGTACATTCTGCAGAGGCTGGAAGTTAGTAAATGTGTTCCAAGCATTGTAGATGAATGGAAGGGATTCGAGCATCTGCAAAGGGAAGAAGAGATAGTGTGGAGAACTGCAGACCAATTAACTTGACATCTATAGGGAAACTGATGGAATCTATTATACAGGATCAGATATTGGATATTTCTAATTTAACAGCAACATTGTAGAGAATCAGTATACACTGATAGAGTCTGGCATACTTGAAAAACTTCAGAATGATTTGAACTTGTTTATTACAACATAGAAATGGCATATTTCGATTTTCAGAAGGCTTTTTATAAGAACTCATGCAGTGAATTCATAAATAAAGTAATGTGAATGGTAATTGGAGGAATATATAGAAGTGGAAAGTTAAAGTCAGGTTCGCCTTCATTTAAGAGAATTAGAACATAGTTGGAAGGTCATGTTGAAGCAGTTTCACAGCTTGCTAATGAGACTGTTTTTAGAGTATTGACCCAATCTGAGAAAGAATATACTGACCTCCGAGGATGTGCAATGGACATTCTCAAGATTAACCCCTCAGAAGGCGAGATTGCCTGATGTGGAAACTCGGCCTGTGTTCTTTAGAGTTTCGAAGAATGAGAGGTGATCATAGTGAAATTTAGAAAAGTCACTAAACAAATGACAAGGTGGAAATAAACAGGATTTTTCTCTGGTTGTCTACTCTACATTTACGGCAAATAATGGCAGGTAAATGATAGACCATTTCAGACTGCAATAAGAAGGCAATTCTTCATTTGAAGGAGACTGACGAACACAGCGACATGGAAACCTGCTGGCAGGACAGGATTAGAGAGAATCCTCAGATATTCTACAGGTACGTCAAGTGTAACAGAATAACCAGGGAACAGGTAGGACTCATTAGTGACTTGCCAAGTTGCATCCAAATCAACTTAGTGGTAGGAGAGAGAAGGTCTGCTGGTAGAAGTCTGTTTGTTTGACTGGAGACCAGTGTCCAATCGTGTACCACAGGGATCAGTGCTGTGTCCCATATTATTTCTGATTCGGAGATGCCAGTGTTGGACTGGCTTTGGCAAATTGCAGAACACTAGATGAAAGTCCAACAGTTTATTTGGAGGCACGAACTTTCAAAGTCATAATCACGTGATGAAGAAGCAGCGCTGCGAAAGCTCGTGCGTCCGAACAAAACTGTTGGATTATAACCTGGTGTTGTGTGATTTTTAACCTTATTATTTGTAGTATTCATAAATGATGCAGCTGTGAATATGGATGTGTTGGGGTGAGTGATAAATCATTTTGCGTTTGACACAAAGTTTGGCTGGTTGGTTGGCAGTGAGGAGGAAGGCCTAATATGATAGGAAGATACAGATGGAATGATCAAATGGGTGGATCATGGCCGATGGAATGTAACCCTGATAAATATGAGGTGATGTACTTTGGAAGAAGGAACCAGACAGGGGAGGACTCAATGAATAGCAGCACACTAGGAAGCTCAGAGGGTGCTTCTCCACATATCCCTGAATGTGATTAAACAGGTTAATGCATAAGTTGACAAAGCATAGCGACCATAAACATAGCCTTTATTCATGGAGACACAAATTATAAGAGCTATGTGGAACTTTGGTTAGGCCAATTGGAATACTATGTACAGTTCTGGGAGCCACATTACAAGACGTATGTGATTGCTTTGGAGACGGTGCAGTGGAGATTCACCAGGATGTTCCCTTGGATAGAGTAGATCAGCTCGGGTTGTTTACTTTCTCTCAGCCCTCTCAGAAGGCTGAGAGGGACGTGCTTCAGAAGGAGAAGATTACCAGGGGCATGGACAGGATGGATAGACAGCAGCTGTTCCTTTCAGTCAAAGGGCGAAGAACAAGGGAGTGCCATTTTAAAGCGAAGGGTTTGATGGTTAGTGAGGATTTGAGGATTGGTTTTCATCCAGAGGCTGTTGGGGTCAGGAATGCACTTCCTGAGAGGGCAGTTGGCAGAGGTAACCTCACAACTGTTAATAAACACATGGTCATGCCCTTGAAGTGTCATGGCATACATGGATATGTGCCGCGTATTGGAAAGTGGGACTAATGTAGGTCGTGCTGTATTTATGACAGTGCAGATTCAGTGCTTATGTGATTGCATGGGTTGGACGGTCAATCATTGAGCAGTATAAGACAGGAATTGATGAGTTTCTGAAGAATGCATTAACTAGGGTTATTAAAGTGAACATGTCTCCATGAGCTAGAACAGGAAAAGCCAAAAGTGTCTAATGCCCTGCTCCCTTCCTGATGTTTCTGTGCAGTGTGCGGGAAAGCTCTATCATTGTTGTCACAAGCTCTTAAACATTAGGAAGGCAGCATCTGTCTGGTTGAAAGGACTGTGTTTCCCGTTCCCTTTTCCAAAACTCGTTGCCGGTGTTCTGTCCGGTTTTATCCTTTAAAAACTCACAGTAATTTGATTCAATTGAGTGTCTTGCTTGGCTGTTTCAGAGACCATTGTAGAGTTTATCACATGTCTGTGTGTCTGGAGACACTTGTAAGCCAGACTAGGAAGTACGGGAGATTCACTTCCTGAAAGTACATTGGGGAAGGGACAGATGTTTACAATGGACATTAGATTAAGATCAATATTACTGGCACCAGGTTTTATGTCTCGATATTTTATTAATTGTTTTCAACTTCCACCAGCTGCCAGAGCATTATCCTGGTATGGATCAGTAATCCAGTGACATTTGCACAACAGCACCATCTCCACATGGGGATCTATCGGAAACCACACTGAGCACATTATTTCTGTGTTGCTTGACAGCTCTGTCAAAAAGAACTCCCACCAATGTGATGATCGCGACGGGACCGAGGGCGTGGTAAGTGGTCAGACTATAGTCATTCCCTTGTTATGGGACTGGGTATAGTTGAGGAATTTTTCACGTGGCCAGGCAGATGTCGGAGTTGAGCTGGATTGAATCAGCTTCCCCAGCGACACGGCTTGTCGTACAGTACAATCTTGATGCCTATTGCAGGAATGGTGTCCGGGTCCATTGCCTTTGTAATATCTACTGTGTTCAGCTGTTTCTTCATGTCACGTGCAGCGAATCGAATTGGTTGAAAACTGGCATCTGGGATTCTGTGGGCATCACGAGGAGGGTAAATTGGATTATCGACTCAATACTTCTGGCTGAGGATGGTGCAGATACTGCATCTTTGTCTTTTACACTGATGGACAGGGCTGGGAATATTTGTGGAGCCCTCTCCTCCTGTAAGTTGTTTATTAATCCATCGACAGTGATGACAGGATGTGGCTTGACTGCAGAGTTTCGATCTTATCTGCTTGTCTTGGGATCATTTCCCCCTCTCCACCAGATGGTAGGTCTGCTGTTTATAATGTAACCAGCCAAGTGCGGTAGCTTTAATCGGTTGTTATCAGGTTTAGATACACATGGTTCTGACAAACTCGGCACTGAACCATTACTCGGCTTGATGATAATGGTAGTATCATGGATTATCCTGGAGGAAAAGTTATGGATTGTGATTGAACGCAATTCTGCGGTGTGAGCTGCAATGTCTGCAAATCAATTCTTCTGACTTTCCCCCAGTTCACACTGAGACCCGTTCACCTATCAGCCCTGTACTCAGTGACCTAACCTGGTTTCTGATGTGCGAACACATCCAGTTTCATAATCGCATTCTGATGAGGGTCTCACACTGACGTCACGCCCCCAATTTGTTACATTACACAGATACTTTAAAATATTAATCTGAAACGTTTCCTTTCCCGTAATACCATCTCCTGTGTTTCAAGTGAATGCTTTTTTTCCCTCTGTTTTTCTCCCTGGTCATGATTAAGACCTCTGTCGTGTCAGTGATGCCAGCCTTATGTCGTTTTAGAGCCAATAAACTTGTGCACTTTGCGTTTTTGTTCCCTTTCCAATGTAAAGCGCTCTGTGCTGGACAGAGCTTTTGAGCAAATTCGACACGTCTTCGAAAATGTTCAAAAACAGAAATTGCTGAAGAAACTAAGCAAGTCTGGCTGCATCTTGTGAAGTGAAAGCTGAGTTCATCTTTCGGATCCAGTGACCCTTCGACAAAGCTCCCACTTTCTACAGCAATTTGTGCATTTTAATTTCCAGTATTCATAGATATTTGTTTAATTGAAAATTTGTGCTGTGCTTATTCATTTCTGGAGAAACTCAGCAGGTCTGGAAGCATTTACAGAGACAGAGAAACAGAGTTAGCGTTTCAAGTCCAGTCTGACACTTCCTCAGAAAAATGATTGAAAACTGGGCATTTTAGTCCCTTGCCAGAGGTGGGGGATAGATGACAGGGAAAAGAGGGTGCGACAACAGACAAACAGGCTTTTAGCGGTGGTGAACGAGAAGATGGTATAAAATGAGTTTAAATTAAGATGTGAATGGGGGAAAGGAGTTCTCTCTATTGAGTGCAAGATAAAGAAGACACAACCACATATGTTCATAGGGAGGCCAGGAGGGAAAATGTTGAACATATGGTATTATATAAATCTGGCCAGAGATACATTTTCACTGTAGAAATCATCACCGCCGACAGACAAAGGAATTCATGTGCTTGATGGCTTGTTAGCAATAGTAAGATTTTCATGCTGCCTCAGTATTGTAACATAAATAAGAAAAACAAATAACAGTCTGCAGTTTGGGCTGAGTGTTGTTTACCTGTCACTTTTAACATTGCTTCAAACTTGCAGTGCTGATCTTTAAATGCTTGTTCTTGAAGTTAGTATCAGATGGAGTGTAGGAGATTGAGGGGTGACATTATAGAAATTTACAAAATCAGGGGAGGCATGGATAGGGCGAAAAGCCAAGGTCTTTTCCACAGGATAGGAAAATTAAATCAGAGAACCATAGGTTTATGGTGGAATAGGGAAGATTTAAAAGGGAGGAAGAGGCAATTGATTTTACACAGAGGGTGACGTGTTTATGGAATGCGCTGCCAGAGGAAAACTGGCAGATGCAAGTACAGCTCCAACATTTGAAAGACATTAGGACAAACATATGAATGGAAACCGTTTATAGGCCTATGTGCCAAATGCAAGAAGATGGGAATAGTTTAGTTTGGAAAACCTGGCCGGCATGGAGAAGTTGGACCAAAGATTCTGTTTGTATGCGGTAAGACTGTATGAATATCGAAATCAAAGGAAAGGGAAGAAAAGATGTGATGCAAGCAAATTGGCAAGAAATATAAAAACAAGCAGCAGGAGCTTTTCCATGTATGTAAGAAAGGTTCAAGAGGTGTGTGTGATCTTTGGTAGAAAGGAAGTCAGGAAGTATATTCAAGACATTGGGAGTGTGTGACTGGGGAACTGGATACAGGGAACAGAAAGGTAATTTACACCAATATTTTACTTCGTTCCTCACAGGTGAAGGTACTGTAAGTATTTCAATGGTATAAACAAAATGGTAATAGGAGGGAAGATCCAGAACTAACAAAAGGATCAAGACATTTCTCAAACAGATGAGACCAAGGGTAAACAGGTCATCAGCAATTCATAGCTGGTTTTAAGAAAAGTGGACACAGAGTGGCAGGTGGCACTGTGTGAAATATTCCATAACTCTCTGGATTAAAGGAGTGTTCCAGTGAAACTGGAGACGCTCCAATGTGGCGCCTGTCTTCAAGAAACGAGCGAGACTAAAAGCGGGAACCACCTAGCCTAACCATGATTGCTGGGAATCTGTGAGAGTCTGTTATTAAGGAAGGGACTGCAGGCCATATAGAAAAGCTTCACAGAGAGTCAGCATAGTCATGTTAAAGCCGAACTATATTTTGTCTGTAAAATAATTCAAATGTTTTCTGGAGATCCATTAGAATGTAACAAGCGGCCTTGATAAATGGGGACTAGTACACATAGAGTCATAGAATCATCGAGATGTACAGCATGGAAACAGAACTTTCAGTCCAACCTGTGCATGCCGACCAGATATCCAATCTAATCCCTCTTGCCAGTACCCGGCCCATATCCCTCCAAAACTTTCCTATTCATATACCCATCCAAATGCCTCTTAAATATGCAATTGTACCAGCTTCCACCACTTCCTCTGGCAACTCACTCCATACACGTCTGCATGAAAAAGTTGCCCATTAGGTCTCTTTTATATCTTTCCCGTCTCACCCTAAACCTATGACCTCTAGTTCTGGACTCCACGATCCCAGGGAAAAAACTTTGTCTATTTATCCTATCCATGCCCCTCATAATTTTGTAAGCCTCTATAAGGTCACCCCTCAGCCTCTGACGCTCCAGGGAAAACAGCCCCACCCTGTTCAGCCTCTCCCTATAGTTCAAATCCTCCAACCCTGGCAAAATCCTTGCAAATCTTTTCTGAACCCTTTCAAGTTTCACAACATCTTTCCGATAGGAAGGAGACCAGAATTGCACGCAATATTCCAACAGTGGCCTAACCAATGTCCTGTACAGCCGCAACATGACCTGCCAACTCCTGTACACAATACTCTGACCAATAAAGGAAAGCATCTCAAACGCCTCCTTCACTATCCTATCTGCCTGCGACTCCACTTTCAAGGAGCTATGAACAAGGCCTCTTTGTTCAGCAACACTCCCTAGGACATTACCATGAAGTGTATAAGTCCTGCTAAGATTTGCTTTCCCAAAATGCAGCACCTCGCATTTATCTGAATTAAACTCCATCTGCCACTTCTCAGTCCATTGGCCCATCTATTCGAGATCCTGTTATAATCTGAGAAAACCCTCTTCACTGTCCAATACACCTGCAATTTTGGTGTCATTTGCAAACTTACTAACTGTACCTCTTATGCTCACATCCAAATCATTTATGTAAATGACGAAAAGCAAAGGATCCAGCACCGATCCTTGTGGCACTCCACTGGTCACAGGTCTCAAATCTGAAAAACAACCCTCCACCACCACACTCTGTCTTCTACCTTTGAGCCAGTTCTGTATCCAAATGACGAGTTCTCCCTGTATTCCGTGAGATCTAACCTTGATAATCAGTCTCCCATGGGGAGCCTTGTCACCATCCCCGCCCCAGAACCCTGAGACGAACTCCAGCCCTGCTCATGACTCCATCCACATTCCCCCCCCACCACGCCAACTCCGTTACATCCTCCGCCCCCACTCCCATCTCAATACCCCACACCGATTCCCAGCTCCTAGCCCTGCCGAGTTTTCACTACCCCTCCAGACCTGCCCCTCACGGTGGACGAAAGATCAGTCCACGGCAAAGGATTCACCTGTGTCACCCTCTTCCCACACATCAATGAATTTAATACACACCGTGATGTCAAACACTTCTTCCGCCACCTCCGTGCTCACATTTACAATCAGGACTCCAGTCCACCTTCCGAGGACCCCTTCACCCACCTCCAACACGCTCGATCTACCTGTACACCCCGTGCCAGCCTATTACCCGCCCTCGACCTCTTCATTTCCATTTGCCGCTGGGATGTTAACCGCCTCAACCTGTCTACGCCCCCCCCCCATTCCAACCTCTCACCCTCACAACGTGCAGCCCTCCACTCCCACTGTTCCAATCCCGACCTCACTATTAAGACAGCATTCAAAGGGGGTGCAGTGGTAGTCTGGCGCACTGACCTCTACACTGCTGAAGCCAGACGCCATAAAGAAGTCACCTCTTCCCACCACCCCCTCGACCATGACCCCACCCCATCACCAAACCGTCATCTCCCAGACCATACAGAACCTCATCACCTCAGGAGATCTCTCACCCACAGCTTCGAATCTCATAGTCCGGGAACCCCGCTCTGCCCGATTCTACCTCCTTCCCAAGATCCACAAGCCTGACCACCCTGGCCGACCCATTATCTCAGCATGTTTCTGCCCCACTGGACACATCTCTACCTACGTCCACACTGTCCTAACCCCCCCAGTCCAGGAACTCCCCACATACGTTCTGGACACAACCCACCCCTCCACCTCCTGCAAGACTTCACTTTCCCCGGCCCCCAACGCCTCATCTTCACCAAGGATATCAAATCCCTCTACATCTCCATCCACCATGACCATGGCCTCCAAGCCCTCCATTTATTCCTCTACCGACGTCCCCAACAACACCGTTCCACCGACACTCTCATTCGTTTGGCTGAACTGGTCGTCACCCTCAACAATTTGTCCTTTGAATCCTCCCTCTTCCTCCAGACAAAAGGGGTAGACATGGGCACCCATATGGACCACAGCTGTGCCTGTCTCTGTTGGCGACTTAGAAAAGTCCATCTTACGTAGTTACACCGGCATCACTCCCCATCTCTTTCTCCACTATATTGATGAATGCATTGGCGCCACCTCGTGCTCCCACAAGGAGGTTGAGCAATTCATCAACTTCACCAACACATTCCATCCTGCCTTTATGTTTGCCTGGAGCATCTCTGACACCTCTCCCCCCTTCCTGGACCTCGATATCTCCATTAATGACGACCGACTTGACACTGACATTGTTTATAAACCCACCAACTCCCACAGCTTCCTGGATCACACCTCTGCCCACCCTACCTCCTGCAAAACTTCAATCCCATATTCCCAATTCCTCTGCCTCCCCCGTATCTGCTCCCATGTGGACCAGTTCCACCACAGAACACACCAGATGGCCTCCTTCTTCAGAGACAGCAATTTCCCTTCCCACATGGTTAAAGATGCCTTCGAATGCATCTCATCCACATTTCATTTATCTCTCCACCCTACAGGCACTCTGCCTCTACTCTTGGTGAAGGGCGTTTGCCCGAAACGTCAATTTTCGTGCACGACGGATGCTGCCTGGACTGATGTGCTTTTCCAGTACCATTCTAATCTAGAATCTGGTTTCCAGCATCTGCAGCCCTTGTTTGAATCTTGCCAATCACCTTACCGATGTCCATATAGATCACATCTACTGCTCTGCCCTCATCAATCTTCTTTGTTTCTTCTTCAAAAAACTCAATCATGTTTGAAAGACATGATTTCCCACGCACAAAGCCATGTTGACTATCCCTAATCAGTCCTTGCCTTTCCAAATACATGTACATCCTGTCCCTCAGGTTTCCCTCCAACAAATTGCCCACCACTGAGGTCGGGCTCACCGGTCTATTGTTCTCTGGCTTGTCTTTACCGCCCTTCTTAAACAGTGGAACCACGTAGGCCAAACTCCAGTCTTCTGGCACCTCACCTGTGACTATCAATTTTATAAATATCTCAGCAAGAGGCCCATCAATCATTTCTCTAGCTTCCCATAGAGTTCTCGTGTACACCTGAACAGGTCCTGGGGATTTATCCACCTTTAACCATTTAAAGACATCGAGCACTTCATCCTCTGTAATCGAGACATTTTGCAAGGTGCAGTCAGTCCTTGCCTTTCCAAATACATATACATCCTGTCCCTCAGGATTCCCTCCAACAACTTGCCCACCACTGAGGTCAGGCTCACCGGTCTATAGTTCCCTGGTTTGTCTTTACCGCCCTTCTTAAACAGTGACAAAACATTTGCCAACCTCCAGTCCTCTGGCACCTTTCCTGTGACTATCGATAATACAAAAATCTCAGTAAAAGTCCCGGCAATCATTTCTCTAGCTTCCCACAGAGTTCTCAGGTATATCTGATCAGGCCCTGGGGATTTATCCACCTATAACCATTTCAGGATATCCAGCACTTCCTCCTCGGTAATCAGGACATTTTGCAAGATGTAACCATCTATTTCCCTACCATCTATATCTTCCATATCCTTTTCCACAGTAAATGCTGATGAAAATATTCATTTTCTGTGGCTCCACACAAAGGCTGCCTTGCTGATCGTTGAGGGGTCCGATTCTCTCCCAGTTATCCTTTGGTCCTTAATATATTTGTAAACACCCTTTGAATTCTGGTTAACTCTATTTGCCAAAGCTATCTCATGTCCCATTTTTGCCCTCCTGAATTCCCTCTTAAGTATACTCCTACTTCCTTTATACTCTTCTGAGGATTCACTCTATCTATCCTGTCTATACCTGACATATGCTTCCTTCTTTTTCTTAACCAAACCCTCAATTTCTTTAGTCATCCAGCATTCTCTATACCTACCAGCCTTCCCTTTCACTCTGACAGGAATATACTTTCTCTGGATTCTTGTTATCTCATTTCTGATATCTTCCCATTATCCAGCCGTCCCTTTACCTGCGAACATCTGCCTCCAATCAGCTTTCGAAATTGACCTTTCTCCAATTTAGAACTTCAACTTTTTGATCTGGTCTATCCTTTTCCATCACTATTTTAAAACGAATAGAATTATGGTTGCTGGCCCCAAAGTGCTCCCCCACTGACACCTCAGTCACCTGCCCTGCCTTATTTCCCAAGAGTAGGTCATGGATTACACATTCTCTCATAGTTGCATCCACATACAGAATCAGAAAATTGTCTTGTACACACATAAGGAATTCCTCTCCATCTAAACCTTTAACACTTTGGCAGTCCCAGTCGATGTTTGGAAAGTTAAAATCCCCATCCATAACAACCCTATTATTCTTACAGATAGCTGAGATCTCCTTACAAGTTTGTTTCTCAATTTCCCTCTGAATATTAGGGGATCTATAATACAATCCCAATAAGGTGATCATCCCTTTTTTTTCAATTCCACCCAAATAACTTCCCTGGAGGTATTTGCAGGAATATCCTCCCCCGCACAGCTGTAATGGTATCCCTTATTAAAATGCCACTCCCCCTCCTCTCTTGCCTCCCTTTCTATCCTTCCTGTAGCATTTGTATCCTGGAACATTAAGCTGCCAATCCTGCCCATCCCTGAGCCATGTTTCTGTAATTGCTATGAGATCCCAGTCCCATGTTCCTAATCATGCCCTCAGTTCATCTGCCTTTCCTGTTCGGCCCCTGGCATTGAAATAAATGCAGTTTACTTTGTTTGTGCTACCTTGTCTCTGCCTGCCCTGACAGTCTGACTCGCTTCTGTTCTCAACTGTACCAGTCTCAGATTGCTCTCTTTCCTCACTATCTTGCAGGGTCCCAAACACCCCTTCCCTTCCCACGCCGCCACCTTATTACTTTAAATCCTCCCAAGCAGTTCTAGCAAATTTCCCTGCTAGTATATTTGTCCCCTTCCAATTTAGGTGCAATCCGTCCTTCTTTTACAGGTAACTTCTACCCCAAAAGAGATTCCAATGATCCAAAAATATTAATCCTTCTCCCATACACGAGCTCCTCAGCCATGCATTCATCTGCACTATCCTCCTATTCCTGCCCTCACTAGCTCGTAGCCCTGGGAGTAATCCAGATATTACTAACCTTGAGGAGCTCCTTTTTAAATTTCTACCTAACTCTCTGTAATCTCCCTTCAGAATCTCAAAATTTTCCCTTCCTATATCGTTGGTTCCAATGTGGACAATGATCTCTTGATGGCCCCTCTCCCCCGTGAGAACATTCTGTACCCTCTCTGAGACATCCTTGATCCTGGCACCAGGAAAACAACACACCAGGAAACTCATCTCTACCTACCTCGACACTGTCCTATCTCTCCTAGTCCAGAAACTCCCCACATATGTTCGAGACACCACCCACGTCCTCCACCTCCTCCAAGACTTCCGTTTCCCCGTCCCCAACGCCTCATCTTCACCTTGGATATCCAATCCCTCTACACCTCCATCCGCCATTACCAGGGCCTCCAAGCCGTCCGTTCTTTCCTCTCCCGACGTCCCCAACAGTACCCTTCCACCGACACTCTCATTCGTTTGGCCGAACTGGTCCTCACCCTTAACAATTTCTCCTTTGAATCCTCCAACTTCCTCCAGACCAAAGGGGTAGCCATGGGCACACGTATGGGCCCCAGCTATGCCTGTCTCTTTGTTGACTACGTCGAACAGTGATCTTCCATAATTACACCGCCACCACTACCCACCTCTTCCTCCGCTACATTGATGACTGCATTGGCGCCACCTCGTGCTCCCGCGAGGGGGTTGAGCAATTCAACTTCACCAACACATTCCACCCTGACCTTAAATTTACCTGGACCATCTCTGACACCTCCCTCCCATTTCTGGACCTCTCCATCTCCATTCGTGACGACCGACTTGACACTGACAGTTTTTACAAACCCACTGACTCCCACAGCTACCTGGATTACACCTCTTCCCACCCTATCTCTTGCAAAAATGCCATCCCGTATTCCCAATTCCTCTGCCTCCGCCGTATCTGCTCCCAGGAGGACCAGTTCCACCATAGAACACACCAGATGGCCTCCTTCTTTAGAGACAGCAGTTTCCCTTCCCACGTGGTTAAAGATGCCTTCGAACGCATTTCATCCACATCCCGCCCCTCCGCACTCAAACCCCACCCCTCCAACCAAAACAAGGAAAGAACGCCCCGGGGCTCACCTTGCACCCTACAAACCTTCGCATAAACCAAATCGTCCGCCGACATTTCCGCCACCTCCAAAAAGACTCCACCACCAGGGATATATTTGCGCCCCCACCCCTTTCCGCCTTCCGCAAAGACCGTTCCCTCCGTGACTACCTAATCAGGTCCACGCCCCCCTATGACCCACCCTCCCATCTTGGCACTTTCCCCTGCCACCGCAGGAACTGTAAAACCTGTGCCCACACCTCCTCCCTCACCTCTATCCAAGGCCCTAAAGGAGCCTTCCACATCCATCAAAGTTTCATCCACTAATATCATTTATTGTATCCGTTGCTCCCGATGCGGTCTCCTCTACACTGGGGAGACTGGGTGCCTCCTAGCAGAGCGCTTTAGGGAAGATCTCCGAGATATCCGCACCAATCAACCACACCGCCCCGTGGCCCAACATTTCAACTCTCCCTCCCACTCTGCCGAGAACATGGAGGTCCTGGGCCTCCTTCACTGCCGCTCCCTCACCACCAGACGCCTGGAGGAAGAACGCCTCATCTTCCGCCTCGGAACACTTCAACCCCAGGGCATCAATGTGTACTTCAACAGCATCCTCATTTCCCCTTCCCCCACCTCATCCGAGTTTCAAACTTCCAGCTCAGCACTCTCCCCATGACTTGTCCGGACTTGTCCGATCTGCCGAGCTCCTTTGCCACCTATCCACTCCACCCTCTCCTCCCTGACCTATCACCTTCATCTCCTCCCCCACTCACACATTGTACTCTATGCTACTCTCTCCCCACCCCACTCTCCCCTAGCTTAACTCTCCACGCTTCAGGCTCACTGCCTTTATTCCTGATGAAGGGCTTTTGCCCAAACATCGATTTCACTGCTCGTTGGTTGCTGCCTGAACTGCTGTGCTCTTCCAGCGCCACTGATCCAGAATCTGGTTTCCAGCATCTGCAGTCATTTTTTTTTTTAACTTGAAGAAACGGGCTGGCATTGAATGAGAGGAATATTATGAGATTGAGTGGGTAGTTAATGAGGTGAGTTCGATAAGATAGCACCAAGATTCTAGTTCAGCCTCGTACAGACAATCCCTCAGTCACAATTAATAAAATTGTCACTGAAACAAATTATTGTTAGATGCAGCCCAATGAATCGAAGACTCTGCTGACCCCACACCCAGTTACAATGTTGCAGAACAAATGCTCATCCAAAACTCTCCATCATCTTTACTGACACCAATATCCCCTTCAGCTATCATTCCTGGGAATACTGGCTCATGTTGCAGAATGCTGTCGAAATGTCTTTATTTCAGCATTCTGAAATCTATGACCTTACATGAAATTGTCTCTCAAACTCCCTTTCTTTTTTTTCCCCCAAATCCTTTTGATTGTTGGTTGCTAAACTGATTTCCCCGCCATCTCTCTCTGACAGGGACTAGGGATTACGGAATAGGCAACAAGGACTCTGTATCAGGGTGATAATGTACCCAGACGGTGAATTCAGAGGAAAGGGCTGTGCTTCCCAAGCAGTGTTTAAAATCCTACCACAGCCGATGTCAGAGCTTAAATTCGAATGACAAAAATTGGAATGAAACCTAATTTCACTCTTGGAAACCAGAAACCGTCAGGATTTATTTTTATTATTTCACTGATAGTCTTTGGTAAAGAATCTTAACGTTATTGCCCAGTCTGATCTCAGTGTGACTCCAGACCCACAACAAAATTGTTGGCTCCATTTTGTCTTGACAAATGGCCGTGTGGTCAAGTATAATTAGTGATGGACAACAAATGCTGCCCTTGGCCGTGATGCTGGCATCCCGGAAAATAACAACATTAAAGGTGAAATAAACCAAGGAATGGTGGGTGCTGGAGCTCGAGAATAAAATTCTCCAGCGTCTGAAAGTGTTGGAGAATCTCGCAGGTATGGCAGCTTCTGTCAGGGGAAATGCAGATAACGGTTTGAGTCCAGCGACCCTGTTTCACAACTGAAAGCAAGCTTGGAAATAATATTATTTATCCTGGTATCCTGGATGGTTGGGTTGGAGAGAGAGGTGCGGGCCAGGTTTAAATTGAATGGATGGAGAAATGGCCAGAAAAAGAGAGGAAAATAAATGAAAAGTGAGCAAAGGGATTGCTGATGATGAACTGAAAGGAAAACAAAATGGCAAGTTATTCTCACATTTCCCCATTTTCCCATATTCCTGAATATCGCGTCCATTTAGATTTGTCCCTGTTTAAAGTCAGTTAGGTTCCCTGTATCTCTCTTCTCTGAGTGTGATGATCAAATCCATTAGCAATATTGGTGCTGCCCTTCTAGTTGCTGAGACATAGAGAAAGGTAATGTTACATTGTCAACTGCTTCTTTGGAGAGAGAAACTGTTACTGTGGGACTCTGTAGAGATGCAACGGCTTTCTCAGCCAGGAAGAGAAACTCAGGAGTAGAAATAAATTTCAACACTGAGCGCGTGCACATTCCGTGTGGGGAATTGATTTGTTCCTGTCATTGGAAAATCAGTGGATTTTCTGGGGAGGCTTATCTCGGGTTTGTATTGTCAGCTGCTGAGTCTGGTGACCCCACTCTATACCCTGCATTTACAGAGTGTCTGGGACATGATAAACAATTGTAGGTGAGGCTCCACAGAAAGGAAGCTCTATAAATAGGGAGGTGCAGGACAGTGCATTATCTCTCCTGGGATTTCCCGGGACATTTGTCTCAGCTGGACCAGGTGTCAGGTATGAAACCAGTTTGTTTCAAAATTGATGTGGTCACTGAGCTGTGTCCCCTCCTTTAGTATACTGTGACAGGACTGTGCTGATGCTCACCATGAATTTAATTGCATTAATTCTGGAACTTTCCAGGCAGGCGTGATTAACATATCCATCGTCACCGGAGTGCAGTCCTCCGATATATTCACTGGCTGACAGAACCCCTCTGTCCACTGAGAGCAATATATTGTGTCCATCTCCCTGAGGAAGATACAGAAAGAAACTTCCAGAAATACAGGGGAACAGAGTGACTGGTGAAAATGAGGAACAACAGGAAATTAGAATTACTAAAAGTACGTCTTTCAAAACCTCATTGAATTTAAGGTTGCTATATTGCTGCATCTGATGAACTACATCCCAAATTATTATGGAGGTGGCAGTAGAGCTAGTGAAAAAATTGCTGATTATTCTTCAAAGCTGGTTAGATTCTGGAAAGGATCCTCCAGACTGGAAAGCAGCGATTGTAAACCTAAATATTTAAAACAGGACGGAGAGAGCAAACAGCAAACTAAACAGTGGACAGCTTGATGTAAGCTGTGAGAAAAAACATTGGAATCTTTCGTGAGGAATGTGACAACTAGACACTTGGAAAATAATGTCATGATTCGGTAGAGTCAATCTAGATTCAGGTTGGGGAAATGATCTTGATCTTTGATAAACCTGCTGGATTTTTTTGAAGGTTGTCCGTTGTGACATCGACAAATGAGAACCAGTGGGAATGAAGTATTTGAATTTTCAGCAGATATTTGACATGACTGAACACAGGTGAGTAGAGAATGTTAGAATCCATGGGTAGG
The DNA here is from genome assembly GCF_037043375.1 of Chiloscyllium plagiosum. NCBI lineage: Eukaryota > Metazoa > Chordata > Chondrichthyes > Orectolobiformes > Hemiscylliidae > Chiloscyllium > Chiloscyllium plagiosum. The sequence continues at coordinate 9,973,564 of NW_028270188.1, forward strand.
TAGGGGTGGAATACACCGAATGTATTAAAAGTTGGATAATCGAGAGAATGGAGAGAGTTGTATAATTATCTGGAGTGAAGGCTTTGGGGTATCAGAAGGATCAGTGTTTGGGCAATAGCTCTTCGCAAGATCTAAAATATTTCAGATATGAACAACAAATATCATCATCCACATTTATGTTCATTAAATAGTGAGAGATTGGGAAGTGCTTTTGTTGAAACAGACCTGATGTGCTTGGTCATAAGTCACAAAAAGTTTTTTTACGCAGCAGGAAGTAAATGCTATGTGGCTAGTCATGCAAAATGATTAAAGTACCAGAGTAAATGTATCTTTCCCAATGGTAGTGTTTTGTTGAGAGACTGTTAGATGTATTGTGTACAGGTTTACTCAGCAAAGGGGTTTCACCAGACTAAACCCTGGTATGATATTACCATGAGGAGGATGTGAAGAAACTTGTTCTTAATAAAGTGTGTTATGGTGTTTGTGAGTTTATATTTTAAAAAGTGCTGAAGCACATTGAATGTTGAAGATACAAAATTGCCTTATTGTACCAATTAAAGGAATGCCCAGGCAAATTCACGTTTCCGATGTATTGGAGTGCAAATATATGCACTGTAAATATTTTGGATGGTGCCTGTTCTAGTCGAGGGTTCTGTACGCTAACAGCATGTAGACTGCGGTTTTTGAGGGTGGTGGTGGTGGTGGGAGGTTCAGCCAGTTACAGTATTGAAAACGGACAACGCAGCAGAATCATCTAGCCTGCGATAAGAAAACATGCATCATTCTCCCTCACTACTAACTTCACTAGAGCAATGGGTGATGGGAAAAGTGATCAATAGCCAACGGTGCCAACGTTCAGTCCAGTCCAGTAGTTTTTGTGAACTGAAGGAACCATACTGAAGGGGGTTAAATTGAGCTGTTTGTTCAGTGACTGTGAGTGATGCTAGTCTCCATGGATCCTAGTTGTGTCACTGGATGTTTTCCGTCTCCTATTAGTAAGGGACCTCTTGCAATGGTTTATGCCATTGTAGCATCAACTCCAACGCTCAAAGGGATCAGCAGCTGCAGAGACAGAAAAAGTAGATTTAAACATCTGAGAATAGTCAGGAATGATCCATTAATGGATCAGAATCTGAGAACATTAGACTGGAATGCTGCAACAATGGACAGGGGTTTATCCGATGGTCTTTTCTATTTTTCCTTGTCTTGGTTACCATTACCATATCGGATATGGGGTGCACTGATGATTATCCAGGCGGGTTACTATCCTATCCTCACTATTGTTGGTGTTCCTGGTAAGTTTCTTCATCTCTATCCATTTATTAATCTCTTCAACCATGGCTAACTTCGTTGTTATTTCTGTTATCTATATTTGACAAAAACGGAAACTATTGTCTTCAGTTTCAAATGGAAATTCCATTGATTAGCCACTAATTTCAGAACTGTCCACACCCCTGCCCTCACAAACGTCTGAGAACGAGACTGTTCACAATACCGAATTTACATAAATAAAATTCATTTGTGTCTCGGTATTCTGTCTATCACAAAACCTATCCACTACCAGCTCGATTATATACCCAGTCACCATCTTGGCTTCAAACTGACGCTTAATAAACCATTATCTATGCTTTGGTAAAATTCAGTCGTTATGGTTCCACCTCTCCAGTAAGCACTCTTTCAGCTGCAAATATTTCGATCAGAACTTTGTTCTTGTCTCTAAAATAACTTAATGACAGGAACACTCTCTCAGAGCAGTAATGTCAGAAGAAATGTAATTCAGATGCACAGGTTATTATACAGAAAGACACTGTTCCACATCCTACGACGGACGATGTCAGAAAGTAAATACAAAAGACAGGAATTGGAAATAACAACCATAACACTTCCAGCATTTTGTCCATACGTTTATCTATTTCACTGAGGTCCTTTGGTAAATAGATCTTGTGTTATTATCTGGTCTGGCTTAAGATTGAGGTGAGACCCACAGCAATGTGCTTGGTTCTGTACTGACTGAAAGAATGACATTTGATTAGGTCAACAAATGCTGCCCCTGTCAGCGATGCAGACATTCCAAATAATAACAAAATTAAAGGTTAAATAAAGCAAAGAATGATGCAACAAATCAGAAACAATAACGAACGAGAAAGTACCAGACAAACTGAGCAGATGTGGCAGCCTATCTGCCACATTGGGTCGAGAGAAAAATAGAATTGGCAATTCGATTCTAATGACCATACATCAGAACTGAACACAGTTGGGAAATAGTGTGATTGATGTTGGTGACACCGAAATCTGTTATGAAGGGGAGAAGGACTGAGTTGAATAGATGGAGAAAGAGAGAGATAGAGAGAAAGAAGCAAACAAAGGGATTGTTGATGATCAGCTGGGATGGAAATAAAAAATGAAATTAAACCTTACTTATGTTTCTCCTGTTCCCATATTATTGATAATTATGACCATGTAAGGTATATGGCAAAGTTCCTGTTTAAAGTTATTTATGTCTGTTTTTCTCTCTTCCCTGAGTGGGATCATCTTCCTTGATTCATTAATGGGATGCTGGGCCAACATTTAATTCCCTTTCCTCATTGTCCTTGAAAAGCTTTTGGTGAGCTGCCTTCCTGATCCACTGCAGTCCGTGGGCTGTAAGTAGTCAGTGCTGGGGTCCATCCGGTTTCATTTCTTTTGGCTTTGAAGTGACTGATGTAAATGAGTAGCTGGCTTGGCTTTTTAAATTGCAACTGAGAGTTAACCACATTGCTGTGGGTCTGCAGTTACATGTAAGCCCGACCAGCTGAAGATTGTAGATTTCCTGTCCTAAAGGGCATGAGGGTGCCAGGTAGGACAATCAACAATGGTTTCATTGTTTCATTTGATTCTTAATTACTGATATTTTATTGAATTCAATTTCCAACATTTGCCATTGTGGGATTCGGATTCAATGTCTGGGTCATTACCTGATTCCCTGGATTAATATTCGGAGATAATACAGCTGGATCATCGCCTCCTCAGTATCTCCCATCAACTCCAATGGCAACAGTGATGTTGTGGTTGGTGTGACTTTGCTTCATAAGGCAAATAAATGATTGGCAAAAAATGCCATCCTTCGCATTTTGTATTTATGAGAAGGCGAGATGATGGGAAGTGCTCTTGGTGAAAAGGAGCTGGATGTCCTTGATCATGGGGCACTAATAGAATCCATACAGAGCAGTCGGGTACTGGCAGTTGGGACTAGATTGAGTTGGGATATCTGGTCGGCATGGATGGGTCGGACCGAAGGATCTGTTTCCATGCTGTGCATCTCTATGACTCAGCAAATAATCAGAACAATAAATGAGTAGCATCGTTCATTACAAAATGATTAAAGTATAAGTGTGAAGACGCCGTCCTGCAGTTGCGGAGTGTACTTGAGACAGTATTGTCTTTCTTTATAATCAATGATCTCCTAGCTACAGAGAGACGGTGTGATGGAGTTTCACCAGACTAATCCCTGCAGTTATGATACCATGAGGAGAGTGTGAAAGAAATGAGTGTTTAATCTGTAACGCTACAAAAAGAATGAAACGTGATTGCATTAACATTGGAGTGTTATGAATCAACACTCATTATTTCCAAAACAAAATACGGATAGCATTAGATATAACATGTTTTCCATGATACGTGTCTTCACATTTGGACAAATGTATAGATAGGAAAGGTTTAGAAGGATATGGACCAAGCGCAGGGAAATGGGGTTTGCATGGATGGACATTTCGATCAGCATGAACCAGTTTGTGATAATGGGCCTGTCTCTGTGTTGTGGGATTCTATGACTCGATGATCGTTTACAGAGCTCTATGTAGCCCCCATGTTGGTTGAGAGAGAGCTCCAGGTTCTGAAAGAAGTCTCACCGTCTGGATGTACAGTTGGTATGTGACCCTGTATTGAACGTCATTTTGTTCACAAATCTGTCATCAGCCACACTCTGATAGTATTAGCCATTCCCACCAGCTTCTGACCTCCATACAGAACACTAGCCTGTCTTCTCTGACTTATTTTTTGCTAAAAGCTGTTCATTGGCTGAAGTAGACGCTGTCCTTGATGTTTTTCAGAGGGTCAATAAAACGGGACCAGGCAACGATCAGTCTGGTTTGGTACAGACACGAAAGAGATTTTCAGAGGCCTTTTATTTAAATGTAAACAGATGAAACTACAGACCAAAATCGTCATGCTTCAGAAGTGACCTGTATAATGAACAGGGAGTGGTCAGCTCTTTTAGCTGAGCTAGCTGAGTTGAGCTGAGTTGAGCAGTTTTCAGTTGAGTCTTGAACTGGGAAGTTCAACTGGGAGCTGTGTGGAAACTCTCTCTCTTTTCTGCCCTTCAGCTTCAACCTGGAAGCATGCATTCCATTATAAAGTTTTTTCAAGGAAGTTTGATTATTGGGAATATCGTGTGTATTTGGAATAGCATAATTAAATCTAGCTGGCTAGGTTGAATTCTGTTCGGGTTCTTTTTTCTGTTCTTTGTGTTTCATTGTGTAACTTTGTGAATAACGTTTTTTTTTCTCTGAGTTAAAATCTGGTAGTCACCCGAGCTAAATTACTCCGGGTAATTTTCATTGGATAATGACTAAAACAAACTGCAAAGTTATGCACTGGTCTGCTTGCTTAAGAATGTTTTGAATAGTCTAGCCTCGTCCATAACAGACTGGGGGCTCATTGCTGGAGTTTTAACAGCGAGTGAGAGGTGCTAGTGTCTTTAATTCGGGTATTAGTTTGATTGGGTTGACAGAGCTTCGAATAGTAATGGCTATTTCAGTCGCCAAACGTTTCCTGGGTGTGTATGCAGTAACTTTGGAAATTTTACGAAAAGTGAATAAGACCAAGTCGCAAGAATTAGCAGAGAAGCTGGAATTGAAACTGACTGCATCTGTGAGGAAAGGAGAAATAATTACAGCAGTAGCTCGTCAATTAAACTTGCTGGAGAAACCATCAGAATCTATAGAGATGGCAAGAATTCAGTTGCAAATGAAACATCTTGAGTTAACATCGAGAGGTAAGGAAAGGGCAGCCAAAATGAAACATTTGACTTTCGATAAAATGCAGAAAGGGGGGGGGGTGTGGAAGAGAGCAGGAGAACAGAGAGTACAAAAATTGGCAAAAGAGAGAGCAACAGGGGAGAGAGAAAGAGAGAGCTTTTGAATAGCAAAAACTGACACTTAAAAAGGATAGTCAGTGTAACAGGCTGGAGATAACGTCTGAGGGTGCGCTGAGTAAGGACGAGAGTGAGGATGAGCAAGCCCCTGGTAGTCAGAAGCCTAGTGAGAATTTGTTTGTTTGTGTTCAAGCATTGCCTCAATTTGATGAGAAGAATGTGATGCCCTTTGCATCTCATTTGAAACGTTGGCTAAACAAATGCAGTGGCCAGAGGCATTGTGGGTTTTGTTGATCCAAATGAAACTTGTAGGTAGGACTGGTGAGGTACTCACATCCCTATAGAGGAGGTATCTGGGGAATACGAGGAGGTTTAAAAAAAACATTTTATCTGCATTGGCAACCTTCCAGGAATCTAATGAGGAATCCTGGTCAAACCTACACTGAGTTTGTAAGGAACAAACAGACTAATTTCGATAGTTGGATATGAGCTTTAGAAAATGGAAATGTGTTGCTAGAAAAGTGCAGCAGGTCAGGCAGCATCTAGGGAACAGGAGAATCGACGTTTCGGGCATTAGCCCTTCATCCTATGAGCTTTAAAATTCGAGCAAAGCTATAATGCCCTTAGAGAGGTTAGTACTTGGAGGAATTCAAAAATTCACTGCCTGAAGTAGTGCAAACTCAGGTGGAATAGCAGAGTGTAAACAGCAAGGTTAGTTGCTGAAATGGCTGATGATTATGAACTGGTCCATAAACTTGGTTTAGCTTCCAGAACCAGTTCTGGTCTCTGAGGGACAGAAGTTGGACCAAAGAGATATCCTCACGTGCTAAGGGAAAGGTAGATCACAGTGTAGAACGTAAGGATAATTTACCACAGTAATAAAGAAAACCTTGAGGGGGACAAAGAAGTTAAAATACTATGGTGTTTGAATTGTAATAAACTGGGCCACACAAAATCACAGTGTTGGTGGGCTGGGAGAAAACCAGATGTAGGATAACAGACAAGCCTGGAAGTTTTGTTAGACTCGTAACAAAAAGCATAAGGGAAGGTAGGCAACTGCCTCAGAGTGTACAAGATGATCAGTGGACATGCCAATTCTGCATAAAAAACATACATGAAAGGGTAAAGTTTATTCACATAGGCCAGGAGTAATTGGTAAGGAGGTTCCAATATTAATTGACACAGCATTTTTTTCAGTCTGTAATGCTGAGGGGTGAGACTTTATGCACGCTTGAGAGACTATTACCAGAAAATATGCTGGTAACAGGAATTCATAGTGAGGCAAAAAGTGCTCAGTTATGTAAAGTGTAGCTGGAGAGTCCAGAGAAGTGTGGAGAATGTGTGGTCGGAGTACTGGACCCCTAACTCTCAGCTCCCGAATAAAATTTGTCCTTGCAAATAATATAGCTGATTCACTGGTAGGCGTGCTGCCTACTCTAGTTGAAAAGCCAGTGGAGATGCAGGCAACTGAAAACCTGGAAAATGTTTAACCATGAATTTCCCCTGATTGCGTGATCAGAAGATCACAGATGCACAGGTTTTAGCAGGATAAAGGCACAGATAAGGAAGCTGACGTAGAGTTATCCGAAAGTTTCGTTTTGATCGGATAAGTGGAACAGAGAAGGAACAAGTAGGAAAACATGAACATTTTTGTAGCTCTGGTAAGCTGATTGAATTACAGCAGAAAGATGAGGAGTTAAAAAATTTATATCAAAAGATATTTAACAAGAAAGAAAATGAATGCATTCCAGTGTGTTATTACTTAACAAATGATGTCGTAATGTGGATATGGAGATCAGCGTACATTGAAGCAGATCAGACGTGGACAGAAATTCTTCAAATTATTTTACCTGTTCGGGTATAGAAAGGAGGTGCTGCGAGTGGCACAAGAGCTACCACTTGGATATCATTTCGGGGTGAGGGCATTACAGGCTGAAATACAAAGCTGTTTTCACTGGTTTGGACTACACAAAGATGTAGTTGAATATTGCCAAGTGTGTCAAACATGTCACACAGGCAGTAATAAAACCTGCAACTTTAATACCGATTCCAGCATTTGAGGAAACTTTCACAAGAATCTTGATAGATTGTGTAGGTCCCCTACCCTCAAACAAGAGTGGGAATAAGTATTTATTAACAATAATGGATGTGTCGGTTAGATTTCCAGAGGCAGACCCATTATGCAGCATTTCAGCTAAAAGAGTTGTAGAAAAAAAATCTCCTTTTTAAATTAGGTACGGACTACTAATAGAGATCCAGACAGATCAAACCTCACATCCGAACTATTCAAGTAGGTGATTGATAACTTGGGAATCAAGCAATTCAAATATACTACGTAGTACTCGGAATCACAGTGAGCATGAGCGAGATGGTATCAAACAGTGAAGACCATATTGAGGGCTTTTGGTCAGGATTATCCAGATGAATGTGATAAGGAAATTCCTTTTGAACTCTTTGTGATCAGACACGCACGGAATTAATTGACCAAATTCAGACTATTTGAATTAATTTGTGGGCATGAAGTAAAAGGACCATTACCATTGGTTAACGAGAAATTAATAAATCATAATTCAGAGACCACCCATTTGAACGATGTGTCAAATTTTAGGGAACGCTTAAATAGAGCTGGAGGGAGGCTAGACAGCATTTAAAAGGATCGCAGCATACAATGAAACAGGAAGTGGATCAAAAATCACAAATTCGCAATTTTGCAATTGGGAATAAGGTATTGGTGTTACTTCCAGTAACAGCTGAGCCTTTAGAAGCAAGTTTTAGTGTACCTTATCAAATTGGGGAAGAAATTGAATGAGGTGAACTACTTGGTACGGACTCCAGACAAGGTGAGATCTCACAGAGTGTGTCATGTGAATTTGCTCAAAAGGTATTTTGAAATGGAAGAGAAGCAAGTGGAGAAGGTGTTAATGATTACAGCACAGAGTGAAGAACCAAGTTCAGAGGATTCTGAATTGGACATTCCTCAAATCAAATTGAACAATGAGAAAGTTGTCAAAAATTGGGATAAACTATTGAGTTACCTTACACAAGAAAAGCAAAGTGACCTGAAAGAGTTATTACGATATCGTGGAGAGATATGCGGCAATAAACTGGGAAGTACGAACATAATTGTAGATGATGTAGACACAGGGGATTCTGTTCTGATTAAGCAACATCCTTATAGGCACATGTTCAGAAGTAGATAGAGCGCACACTCCAAGATGTCATAATTAAGGACAAAACTATCAGATTGCTTAGATGGAACTTGTGGCTGCAGCCATTCAATCTGACAACTGTGCATATTTCAGGTCGCGAAAACGTGAAAGCTCATGAGTTATTGAGACTCGAATGAGATACGAAGGTGTTCGATGGTGGGTGTACCGCGGCCTGAATTTGCATAGGTTTGTGTTTGAATGTTTACAGTTAGTATAGTGTATCTGTTTGTGTTGAGACTACTAACTGGGTTCGAAGGGTTAAAATGCAGCCAGCTTTTAGCATCGATGGTTCCTTTTTTTAGGGGGAGGAGACATATCACAAAGCAAGTTCCTTTTTTGTCTAAAAGCTGTTCCTTGGCTCAAGGAGACTCTGTCCTTGATTTTTTTCAGAGGGACAATAAAACGGGGCAAAGCTCAGATCAGTCTAGTTTGGTACAGAAATGAAAAGGATTTTCAGAGGCCTTTTGTTTTTATGGAAATAAATGAGACTTCAGGCCAAAGTGGTCATGCTTTATAAGTGACCAGTATAATGAACGGAGAGTGGTGAGCTATTTTTGCTGAACTAGCTGAGCTGAGCAGTTTTCAGTTGAGTTTTGAACTGGGAAGTTCGACTGGGAGCTGTGTGGAAACTCTCTCTCTTTTCTGATATTCAACTTCAACCTGGAAGTATGTGTTCCATTTATACTGGTTTTTATTGGGAGTTTGCGCATTGGGATTATTGTATACATTCAGAATAGCATAATTAAGTCTAGCTGAATTGGTTGAATTCTGTTGTGATTCTTTATTCTGTTCTTTGAGTTTTATTGTTTAATTTTATGAATAAAGTTTTTGTCTGTTTTAAAATCTAGCAGTGAACCTAGCTAAATTACTCTGGGTAATTTTCATTGTACACTTACCGAAACAAATTGCAAAGGTATGTTCTGGGCTGCTGCTTAAAAGTGTTTTGAGTGGTCTCGCCTAGTCCGTAATATCTCGGAGATGGAAAGTGCCTCCTTGGGACTTGGTACAAACCAATCACTTTCCCTCCTCATGGTCAGCATAACACGTGTGTACCATTCGCAATGGGGCCAGGAGGAACAACATGGAGCAGTCTGTCTGTGCAGTCTATGCCTTATTGATTTGTCGTGTTGCAGCAACAATGACATCCTCCTCTTTCAGTGTAACAGTTTGGAGGGGATGTATGGCCTCTTCAGTTCATGTGTCAGTGTCTCGAGGGACTGAATGTCTTCCTCCTGGCCAGAGGGAAGGCATTCAAGGACTTCAGTGGGAAGCCCGTGGTTCCTGCCTACCAACACGTTGTGCTGACGAGACTCGATCTTCCTGAGTCATAGGAGACAAACGGAAGGCTGAAAAAACACTGCAAGACAGGCAGCATCATGAGCTGGGAAAGTCAACATTTCAGGTATAAATGTCCTTCAGAACTGGATTGGTGGATAGGGGGAGCTGCAGTTAAAGACTGAAGGGGGTGGTTGGGGTGGGGAGATCGGGGGATGGTGAGTTATGGATATGTGGACACAAGTGGTGTGTGCAACCTGATTGGGCGATTGGAGGGATGAATCCCGTTGGCAGCTGAAAAGTAGGGTGGTTAGGTGGAATGGAAGACCTCCCAGTCACTTCCTATTTCAATTCTCTTTCCCAATCCCTTTCAAACATAGCCATCCTTGGCCTCCGCCATTGCCACAATGAACCAAACCATAATTTGGAGGAACAAGATCTCATCTGTCACCTGTGCAGCCGACACCCGGGAACTCAACATTGAATTCTCCAATTTCAAATAACCTCTCTTCAAATGCCCCGACTCCCTTCCCAGGCTCTCCCCTCCCTTCCATTCCTCTGAGCAAGCTTTTGTCCAGCTACCAACTGGATTCAGCCCTCCCATCAACAACTCGCTGATACCCTTCATCTGTGTTCACTTATCCCCCACCTCGCCACTCTGGCTCCTCCTCCCTCACCCGCCCCTTTATCTATAGACCCCCTTACTCCCATCCACAGTCCTGACGAAGGGTTATATCCAAGGCGTTCACTTCTCAAAGTCTTGATGCTGCCTTGCTTATTTTGTTCTTCCAGCTTCCTGCGTGTGTATTTTGGATTCCAATACCTTTTTTTTAAAATTGTCTCCTTGTGTAATAGGTAGGAGTGAGTGAACGCATTGCGCCTCTTGTTATCCAACAGATCAGATGGGCTGAATGGCTTTCTTATATTACTGTGAAACCAGCTAAAGTTGCTAAAGGAGTTCCTCTTTCTTTTAATCGTGGAAATGTTTAGTGTCCAGCAGTGCTTTTGATTCATGTTACCTTTATATAAACAGCACAAGCTTGAATGTTGTCCAGATTTGATACTTTAGTACTTTAGGAGGTGACTCATTATTCTGAACATTGTACAATCTTCACAGAACATCCCCACCCCTGATCGTATGACAGAGGGAAAGACATTGATGAAGCAGCTGAAGATGTTTGTGCCAAAAAAAGCCATCCTGAGGATTGCTCACAGGGATATCCAGGGACTGGGAGGATTGATGTCAACCAGCCCAATTGTGTTCTGAATGATTCAACCAGTGGGGAGTTTACAACTGATTCCCATTAAGTTAAATTTTGTTCAGTCTCCTTGACATCTCGCTCAATCAAGTACTGTCATGATATCAGGGCCAATCACTTTACGCTGTTTTCATATCTTCTATCCATGTCAACAGTCCAAGGTATATGTGTGGGGAGTGTTTCCTTCTCTCAGGCGGTAGTGATGATTGGGACCAGACAGTTGGGGAGGCCAAATCACTGAAATGTTTGGGGGGTGCGAGTGGGTGTCAGTGGACTTTGACCCGTCAGAGAGTCGAAGGCTACAAAGAATTGGGCATAAAAGAGAAATTGCGGCCGAATGCAGATCAGCCCTGACTTACTGAATGGAAGGGGAGGTCTGAGGGGCTATGTAGCCTGGTTTTATTCCAGTATACCCCATGGTCCAGTCACTTTGTGGCCTCTTCCATTTCCTGTGTTATTAACTTCAAGTAACTGAATAGACTGATCCTGTTGCTGTGTAACTGGATACTGGTGCTGCATGATCTGGTTACACTTTTATAGGCCTTAGGGGCTTATTGGACTCCTCCTGTAATTGTGTATCAGGCTCCAGGGGCTAAAAAGCCTCATTCTGTTTTGGTGTAACTGAAATCCATATTGACTAAATCGACTGCCCTTGGAGAAAGTGAGTTCTGCAGATGCTGGAGATCAGTGTCGAAAAGTGTGGCACTGGAAAAACACAACAGGTCAGGCAGCATCAGAGGAACAGGAGAATCCATGTTTTGGACGTTCCTCATGAAGGGCTTATGTCCGAAACATACATTCTCCTGCCCCTCAGAGTAGAAATATTCGTTGAGGACTTCACCCATTTCTTATAGTTCCACACATACTTGTCCACTTTGATCTTCGAGGGGTCCTATTTTCTCTCCAGTCATTGCTTTTTTCTTTTAATATACTTAAAGTACCTTTTTGGATTCATCCTAATCTTCTCAGCCAAGGCTCTTTCTTGCCCCTTTGCACCCTACTGATTTATTTCCTCAGTAAACTCCTGTATCTCTTATATATCTCCAAGGATTCCCTTGATCCCAGCTGCCTGTACCTGAGCCACGTCCCAAGTTCGAACATGAACCTGTGGACTAGTTTTGTCCCTCTCCATAACTATTTGAAAACTAATAGAACTGTGGTTAGTGGTCCCAAAGTGCTCCCCCACTATTAACTCAGTCACCTGTCCTGTCCTGTTTCCTAAGAAAATTTCGAGTTTTGCCCCTTCCCGAGTAGGACACTCTATATACTGCTTGAGGAAACTTTCCTGATGCATTTAACAGATTCTATCTCATCAAATCCCTTAATGCTCTGGCCGTTACAGTCTGTATTAGAAAAATGAAAATCCCGTATTATGATAACCCTATTGCTCCTGCAGGTCTCCCCTCTCTACCTGCATATTTGTTACTCTCATTCCTGTTGACTCTTTGGGGGTCTATATTACAATCCCAATCACCTCACTATTCCATTCGTATTCCTTAACTCCAACAACAAAGCCTCAATTGGTGATCCATCAGTTATTCTATCTCTGATTACTGCTGTGGGACACCCCTTAATCAGAAATGCAACTCCCCCTCCCCTCCTTCCACCATTTCTGTTTCACCTAAAGCACCTGGTCCCTAGCACATTAAGCTCTCAGTTCTATCCATCACAGCCATATTTCTGTAATGGCTATAATTTCTCAGTCCCACCTACGTATCCACGCCCTGAGTTCATCGGCCTTACCTGTCAGCCCTCTTGCATTGAAACAGATGCAATTTAATCCAAAATGCATTACTTCCTCTCTGTCGTTTTCCAGCCTAACCTTACTATTTCTATTTACTCTGTCTCCTTCCACTTGCCTCCCTGCTCTTGAGGATACGACCACCTGCCAATCTAGTTTAAACCCTTCTTTGTAACCCTAGCAAAACTGGCCGCCAAGATATTGGTATCCCCTCCAGTGCATGTCTCGGACGGTAATCTCCCTCTCAGGAGATTATCACTGTCAAGGTTTTTTTTAAAATGTTTCTCCTAGCTCTCTGTAATCACGCTGCAGGACCTCGTCCCTATTTCTACGGGTATCATTTGTGCCAACGTGCATTATGATTTCTGGCTGCTCTCCGTCCCCCTTGAGAATATTCTGCAGCCACTTGGAGACATCCTGGTCCCTTGCACCTGGCAGGTAGCCCACCATCCTGGATTCCCGTTTGCGACCACAGAATCTCCGAACTGTCCCTCTAACAATCGACCCTCCTATCTTTACCATCCTGTTTACTTTAACCCTTTCCCGTGGTGCCCCAGAGCCAGTGGTAGTACCACCAACTTGGCTACTGCTGCTTTCCCCTGAACGGTCATCGCCCCCAACAATCCAAAGTGCTCGACTTGTTTTCGAGAGGAATGGCCACAGGGGATTCGTGTACACCCTGCCTACTCCCTTTGCCATTCCTGGTGGTAGCCCATCTACTCTCTGCCTGGAACATGATAGGAAGCAAGGAACGCCTGTTGGGATTAAATTGTGTTTATTTAAATACAACAGGACTGACACGTAAAGCTAATGAACTCAGGACGATGAATGTTGGACTGGAATATTACAGTCATTGAAGAAACATAACTAGGGTCGTGTCTATGAATTTGTCAGTATCTCGGATGACCCTGAGTGCATCCTAAATAAGATTACCTACAGTAGTCCACCACGTCCGCACCAACCTACCGAAGAGCAGCCCACCCAGACCCACTCCCCTATGCGCAACACTACTGGTCATTTAGCATGACCAATTCACCTAACCTGCACATCTTTGGACTGTGGGAGGAAACCGCAGCACCCAGAGGAAACCCATGCAGACACGGAGAGAATGTGCAAACTCCACATAGACAGTTGCCCGAGGCAGGATTTGAACCCTGATCGCTGGTTCTCTGAGGCAGCAGTGCTAAGCCAAGAGCCACCGTGCCGCCCAACGTCGCTCCCTAACACGGTCTCCCAGGATCTAAAGCTAAGTGCAGTGCCCACACGTGTAGCCATCAGTGACGGTGGAAATCTCCCCCTGAGCAACCACATACCATTGGAGGAGCATGCGACTGCCCTAAATGCCATCTCGACTGCTGTAACAATAAAGTTAAAAGGACTATATTTGAGTTTACCTATACATTTTGCTGAGATGGAGCTGTCCGAAGCCTCTCGTGCCAAAGACTTACCGCTTACTCTGCTACCAACAGCATGTCTCTCTACCTCTCCATATTTAATTTTGGTCAGGGAAGGAAGGAGACACGACAGTGATGTAGTGTTTACGCCTTCAGCACTCTTTGACACCTGGCCCCTGACTACCTGTTCCCCAGTGCAGGTCGCTGCTTGGCCTTGGAGGGTGTCTTGCTGAAGTCTTCCTTCTGGTATTGGTGACTGTGTCGATGCAAATCCTCACCCCGACAGGCAATCCGTGTTATCGCAGTCCTCTTGTACTTTCTGTATATTAGTATCGCGTTTATAAATTCCTTGAATCCCTCGATTGCATTCCAAACTGTGTCTCACTCCATAGTGAGAGAGATGATGTTCTTGTGAATACAGGGCTATTGGAAAAGAACACCATTAGACATAGGGGCAACAATATGTTTATCCTCTCACTGAGTCTGCTTTTCCTTCGATTAGGCTATATTTATTTTGTTAATCCCCCATTCCACTTTCCTGTGATTTCCCCGTAACACTTGTATAAAAACCTGTCTGTCTCAGCCTTGATGTTTAATGATCCAGCCTCAACAGCCCTCCGAATTTTCTAGAATTGTTTACTTTTCACTGATGTGAGACTTGGTCTTTAATCTGGTGATTTGTCCACTCTATCTTACATAAAATTCCAATTCTTCCTCAGGTTCTGTATCAATTTGCTCAAGGGTCAAACGGTCACTCTCCCTGAATCCAAGAACTGCTTCTCCAACTGAAGACAGATTCATAGCATGTTTTTAACCTATTCTCTGGCTCTGTAAACAGGCTGCCTCCTTAGTCCCTCATACTCCCATTCTTTCCCGCGTTATCCTCTTCCCATTAGTAAACCAAACAAAAATTACTTTGGATTCTTGCTAATCTTACCCGCTAATGTTTTATCAACCTTCCTTCTGCTCTTCCACTGATTTTTTAAGTTTAGTACTACGCTTTCTATATTCGTTTGGTCCTTCATTGACCTGCTCACTTGGTGCCAGATTTAAGCTTTTCATTCCTTTTTCATCCTGTTCGGAATTTGTGTCGACATCTGAGGTTCTCTGGGTTTGTTTACTTAACTTTTATCTTCGGTGTAACATGCTGGGCCGACACTGTCATCAACTCAATTTTAATCAAATGATCCCCCAACCCCCGCCCCATCTTGTTCTGCTACACTTTCACCCAGACGCAACTGCACTTTGGCCAGATCCTGTCATTTGTTTCCATAAAATCTGTCTCTCCAATGCAAATAGCTCTTATTTTTCTAACATTGTTGGGGTCTTTTCCTTAGCAAAGTCAAAATGTGTGATATCACAGTCACTGCTCCGAAAATGCTCTCCCACTTCTAGCTGGAACAGCTGACTGGCTTCGTTCCCCACAGTGAGGCCAAGCACTGCACTGCCCTTTTTTGTACCTGCTCTACGTTGATATAAGAAGCTCTCTGGAATAAATTTCAAAACACCTGCCCCCTCTTAAAAAGTTATCATTGACCTAATGAATGTTTGGGATTGAAATGCCTGAACATAATGATCCTATTATTGTGTTTACACATCTCAATAACTTGGTTATGTACCTGCTCCCGTACTTTCCTTTATCTGGGGGTCTATAATATATCCCTAGCAGTGTTTCTGTCATGGTTTTGATCCTGAGCTCTAAACACCAAGCCTCATTAGAAGATCCTTTCAGGATATCGTCCCTTCTTACGCCAGTAACTGACTCCATAATTAAAAAGGCAACACCAGTTCCTCTTTTACCCTCTCTGCTGTCCTGACTATAGTTCTGGTACCACAGAATATTGAGTTGTCAGCCCCGACCTCCCAAAAACACATCTCTCTAATGGCAAAAATGTCACACTTCCACATGCCACCTCGTTTCCTTATCATATCTGTCTGTCTGATAATATTAGCAGCGTTAAGGTAAAGCACATCCAACCTGGAATATATCACCTGGAATGCTCTGCACCTCGGAATTCTTCAGTCATTCATTGTTCGTTATCAACCTGTCCAATTCATGAAACAAGACTGTTACTCTAGGACTGAATGAATATTTGTTGAATTTGAATTTCGGTTTTAGTAAATGTGTTCATCAAATGCAACTTTCCAGAACTGAACAGTCAGCTCCAGATACAATGAGTTTCTGCTGATTAGTTCCCTGCTCAGTGTGCAGAGGGGACAGCCCTCAGTAATGGAGAAAATGAGGACTGCAGATCCTGGTGATCAGAGTCGAAAATTGTGTCGCTGGAAAAGCACGGCCAGTCAGGCTGCATCTGAGGAGCAGCAGAGTCAAATCTTCCCATGTATTCCATTCCATAATATACAGGATATTGGTAACCATACTTGGTCAGGAAGGCAGCACTCTACAGAGCCCTGAAATTGAAAGCAGTCAATCAGTTGGTTGGACAGGGAGTAAACAAGTTGCGCTGAAATACAGATTGATTGAAGTACAAACATAAAGATAGATAAATCCCTCGGCCAGAAGGGAAACACACTAGGTTACTACAGGAAGAGAGGGTAGAGATTTCTGTGCCTTTGGCGATGGTCGTTGCGTCTTCAGTCTCCATTGGAGTAGCGTCGGTTGATTGGAGGGTGGCAAATGTCAGTTCCTTGTTCAGGCAAGGAAACAGGTATTTTCCTGAGAATGACAGTCCAGTCAGTCTTGCATCAGTATTGGGCAGAGTGTTGGAGAGGATTCTGAAAAATTATAGTTTGATTATAAATAGTCAGCATGGCTTTGTGAGGGGCAGGTCATACCTCACAACTCTTATTGGATTCTTTGAGGATGGGATTAAGCACACTGAAGAAGGTAGAGCAGTGAATGCGGAGTGCATTGCTTTTAACAAGGTGTTTGATAAGCTTCCCCGTGGTAGTTTCATTCAGAAAGTAAGGAGGCATGACATACAGGGAGACCTATCTGTCTGGATACAGAGTTGGCTAGCCCATAGAATACAGAGGGTGATGGTAAATGGGAAGTATTCAGTGTGGAACTAGGTGAGCAGTGGTGTTCCGTAAGGATCGATTCTGGGACCTCTGCTGTTTGTGATTTTGATAAATGACTTGGATGACGAACTGGAAGGGTAAGTTCGTAAGTTTGATGATGTAACACAGCTTCGTGGAATTGTGGATAATATGGAGGGCTGTTGTAGTTGCAACAGGACATTGACAGGATGCAGGACTCAGCTGCTAAGTGGCAGATGGTGTTCAATATGGAAAAGCGGGATACGATTCATTTTGGAAGGTCGAATTTGAATGCAGAATACAGGGTTAAAGGCAAGATTCTTACATTATGGAGGAACAGGGGGATCATATGGTCCATGGCATAGCTCCTGCAAAGTTGCCACCCAGGTTTATAACGTTGTTAAGGAGGTGTTTGATGTGTTCATTAGCTGAGGGATTGAGTTTAAGAGCTGCAAGGTGATGCTGCAACACTATGGAGCCCTGGTGAGACCACACTTAGAATATTGTGATCAGTTCTGGTTGCGTCGTTATAGGAAAGATGTGGAAGCTTTGGTGAGGTGCTGAGGAGATTTTTCAAGATGCTGCCTGGACTAGAGGGCATATCTTACAAAGAAAATTTGAGGGAGCTCGGGTGTTTTCCTCATTGGAACGAAGAAGCATGTAAAGTGACTTGACAGGGGTGTTCAAGATGATGAGAGGCATAGATAGATTGGATAGCCAGAGACTTTCTCCCAGGGTGGAAACGGCTCTCCAGGGTATATGATTTTAAGGTAATTGGAGAAAGGTTTAGGGGAGATGTCAGAGGTAGGTTCTTTACACAGAGAGTGGTGGGTGTGTGCAATGAACAGCCAGCAGTTGTAGTAAAATCAACTATATTAGGGATATTTAATTGGATAGCACATGAAAATGATAATATAATGAAAGGTATGTAGGTTAGTCTGATCTTAGAGTAGGATAAAAGGTCGACAGAACGTCAAGGGCCGAAGGGACTGCACTGTGCTGCACTGTTCTATGTTTCCAGTTTCACCCAGCTAGTGGATTCTCATCAATTGTTGAATGTGTGAGGGAGCGATGTGTGTGAGTTCAGGAAGCTTTGGAGGGTATAAGGCCAAAACCTCCAGTTATGGTGTGCATTGTTACAGTCACCTGAAAGCCAGTATAATCTATGTGGTTACTTAGACCAGACAGAATCCACCAAGTTCAGTTATTAATGCGATTTTTGGATTGCCGTTTGCTGCTGGTTATTTCACATACATTCTACTGTGTGACCCATGTAGTAATCTCTGACCATTCACAGAGATGTACAATTTTATTTTGATACTGGAGAATGTGAAGGTGGCATTTATTGGATATGGCTTTAGTGATTTCTTTGTGATACACAAGGCACTGCAATAGATTGTCAACTTGTTAACGTCTTCACCCATGTCTGATCCGGGGTGCAGATGTATGGAGTCTGGGAGGCAGGTCAGATTTCATCACCATAGGTAACTTGTATGGTGTGATTATGGCTCTCCATGTCAACACGTATGCTCTCTGGGCCAGTCTCTGACTGAAGATGAATTTTAAAACTTGGTTTCTGGTCAGCCATTAGTATTTAACGTGGACAACATTTTTACCTACACTGAGACCAGTGATAGTCTGTTGGCGGGTTCTCCTCCTGCCCAAGGTGTATTCCAAACTATTTATTTTGAAGTAATGTTTGGCTGACTGCCCAGAACCACGTTAGATGCTCCATGCACAGATTGTTGAACAGGCCACTGAGTCTCTGTTTCACAGGCAGCTGTGAGGTCCAATAACACTGTAAATGGTTTCAGATCTATTTGAAACAATTTTCAGCGTAGCTCCTTGCAAGGATTTGAGTTTACTGACCCCGAACAATAATCGGATGTTTGCTATATTTCACGAATTGGGCAAAACTAAGACGTGAATGATAATCCTTCAAGTGAACTATAATCTCTTAAATCAATTATATTGATTCTATATTTATGGAACTAAAATATAAACTCCTGTCACGATTTTCTAACACAGAACTAAAGTATGTACATTTTATTTTATCGAAGAAAGAACTTAACTCTTGTAATCAGAATTAGATATTCAATGTCAGGGTTCAAAGCAATGTTTTGCCACTCCAATATTTTTAAAGTGGATGGCTTCTGAATGATTGCATGTTCAGAGTGAGCAAACGATTGAACATACAAATAGAATTAGCGTTCTTATACACATATATAAACAATCAGTTTAATTTCTCACTGAAATGTACGATCTTCAGCTATTTGCCAGCAATTCAAAAACGGCAATAATGCAACATGGACTGTGAATATTAAACTAAATAAATTATTTATGTTACCAAAGTTTGTGAGTAGATTTGTAGCTCGGGTGCTCATTGTTGTGGTTCTGTTCGCCGAGTTGGGAGGAATGCTGGAGGAAAGATCACAGAAGCGCTTCACAGGAGGCTCCCAAGCACCGAGGATGTCACTTAGACAGGGGACGAAACATCTGCAACACAAATTCCAATGGGAATCATGTGCCAACCGCCTAAGCGCCACATACGAACAACTCCGGTTCCTGCATGCAACACAAATTCCCAGCTCGGCGAACAGAACCACAACTATTTGTGTTACCAAATTTTCGTGAATAATAATTTGAAAACTTCCAATTTTTAGAATGAATGTTGTTTAATATGAAACGTGAAGAGTGAAAAATAAACAATGAACATGATATCGTGTAAGTTAAAAGTCAGAGATTTCCAAAGAGTTTTGTGACAAAGCAATGATATATATTTTGTTTTAGTAATTGAAATTCAACATGTAAAATATTCATGTTCTGAGTAATAATTAGACTTCACAATGAAGCTGACCTTGCAATACTTGCATTTTAAATGCTTATTCTGCACCAAACAATCAGATATTTGCGAGCATTTACACTGTAAAATAATTGGATACTGACTTTAATTCACAGCTGGCACATGATAGAGTACAAAACTTTAAAGTACAGGAGGAGGCTATTGGCCATTATGTATAAATCAGCTCCAAAATGTCTCCCAAACACCCCCCATTTGCCAGCCCTCTCTCTGTTGCCCGTTAAATTCATAATTTCCAAATATATATCTAGTTCTCTTTTGAATCTTCATCCCCAACTTTCCCAGCCGGTCAATTCCAATTCGTAATAACTCTCTAAATAAAGACGTTTTTCCTTATTTTACTCCTAGCTCTTTTGCTGACTACCTTGAAATTAGAATCCCTGATGCTGTAATGCCAACTAATAGAGTATTCTTTTTCCTCTCTGCAACTTTTTCCATACTTTTGAGCACCGCAATAAATTCACATCTTTGTCTGTTCTGCTCTAGGAACAATAAGCCTTGCATGAACTGTAACAAACACCACAACGGAAAACAAGCCTAAAACAAGTCACCAGGATATATGAACATCAACTAGCTACAAAAGACATGATCCCAACACTAATTTCTTGTGTACTGATGAGGAAGTACGCCACTTTGACTAGGTCTCCGTATACATCTTCGGACAGGCCAAACGGAGACAAGCACAAGAATTCCTAGAAACATGGCATTCCAACCGGAACTCCATCAACAAACACATCAATTTTGACTCCATCTACCATCCTCTGAGAAAAAGGGCCTGAAATGACATCATCGACACAGGAAATTACATTACCAACTCAAGGAAACTGAAACATTTAAATAGAAAGTGGGAGATAACACCAGCACTTCTCTGGAGGCTAACTTACTGAGTACAGTTAATGGAACAAACCAGGAACAGCCATTAGCTATTGCTTCAGAATATATCTGAGTGTTCGTGGCTGCCACCACATAGAATAATTGAATGAAAATGCGAGCCTGCACCACCACGTGCATATCCAAAGGCTTTTTAAAAAGTTTATGAGATTACCTGCTCAATCACCCGCCTCGGCAATGTATTCCATGCACATATCCCCAGGATCTGAACGGCGGCACATTGGTTAGCACTCCTGCCTTCGAGCGCTGGGGACCCAGGTTTGATTCCAGCCTCGGGTGACTGCCTGTATGGATTTTGCACATTCTCCCCGTGTCCGCGTGGGTTTCCTCTCGGTACACCGGTTTCCTCCCACAATCCAAAGATGTGCAGGTTAAGTGAATTGGCCATGCTAAATTGCCCAAAGTGTTCATGGTTGTGTAGGTTAGGTACATTAGTCAGGGGTAAATATAGGAGGAACGTGTTTGGATGGGTTACTCTTTGGAGGGTCAGTATGGATTTGTTGGGCCGAAGGGCCTGTTTCCACACATATGAGCTTTATATTCTATGTCTGTACCGCCCTCTCAGTTCAATACAGACTCCACAAATTCTCTCTCCATCCCCTGCCTTTCACTTCAAGAATGTTTCCCTTTGTTTTTAACCCTTCAAGTAAAGAAAACAGCTGTTGACTGTTCATTTTCTCCGTATCCCTTATGCTCTTGTATACCTGTAATATGTTCCCTCCTCAACCTTTCCTGCTGTAAAGACAAAAGGAGCACGATTAGCCCTCGCCCTTCAAAGTTTTAATACTCACTTGTCTTGTTAATTCAGATGTGCATTATCTCACATTTATCAGTGTTAAACTTCATCGGCCATTCATCTGGATATAGAAATCATCTGTTTATATCGTCCTGTAGCATAACCCTTTCCTCCTCACTGTGAAGCATCCATCTAATCTTTGTGTCATCCCCAACATTAGTTACCATTCCACTGCCATCCATTTTCCACATTCTCACCATCATCATTTATGAATATCAGAAACAAACCTTGATTTCCTTCCTGTTCTCCAGGTGTTATTCACAAAGGAATAATTAAGAATTCCAGTCTCTTGTTGTTCTTATTTTTGGGAATTCACAGAGTGATGTAGTTAACACCGATTATGAGAGTGCTGCAAATGCCATTTTTGACACAAAGTTAAATTCACCTTTTTCACTCTGTCCCTCGGCATGTCTTATTGATAAAGCTTGTAACTAATTTAGGGTGAACTACGGTTTTGGCACCTTGCACTGGAACATTACCCTTTTGTGTGGCACTGTGCTTTGTAACAATAGTCAGAACTGAGAAATTTTTCATCTGCAGGATGGACACAGACTCATTGCTTGAATCAGCTAATGTGATGAGGATAAATATTCAATTAAATTCTACGTTATGGACAAACTGCAGGAGATGAAATCATATTCTCATGTCTACCTTGAATTGGAAGCAAATACATACTGTTAAAAAATTCAAAAATGTTGATATACAACATCAGGGGAGAAGAAAACACGTTACCTGCATTTGATGGAGATACTAAACTATAGAGTGAATGTACAATCTGATAAAGAATCAAGTGATAGAAAAAGAACTACATCAAATCTCAATTTTCAATTGAATCAGTTCCCAATTTTTATTAACAGTGGTGGTTTTCACCCAACCTCACCTTTCCAAAAACAAGCTTTTCCCAGTCACTAAAACATCATTAGCCATTCTTCCTCCCCCTTCCTACACTTTCTTTACACTCCTACTTCCCTTGCACTACCCCTTCTGCTGCCACATACTCTTCCACTGATGATATCTCTTCACACCCTTCTTCTGCCACTCCCACTGTAAAATACACCAATTCCCTAGTTAATCCCACTTTCACTGGCCATCCCTTACCCTTTTTGCTATCCACTAGGGAGATGGGAGCTGCTGGCTTCTGTGCTGCTATTGGTCAGCAGTGAATGATGAGATTGAGATGATCAATGCCCAATAGGAACAGACAATAGTTTATGTCTGTCATTGACCAATGCACCGTGAATAGAGTGTTTTTTTCCCCATAGAGAGTGGAACTATTCATCCCAAATAGAAACACCTCTCCTCAGAATCAGAAGTCCATGCATTTGTTTGTTCTTAAACGTTGCGAAGACAGTGATCACATTGTTCAAATATGCCGTGTTCTACCCTTTTTCTCTTTAGTATTTTAACTTATTTTCTAATGTCAGTTGAGGTGAGATCATAGCAACTTCCCTTGCCATCAAAGTTGTATTTGACTCATGTAGCATCATTCACCCTCAGGAAACTGCGGTCAACGGGAATCAGAGGAAATTCTGTGCTGGCAATTTCCTCAATGAACAATGACACCTTCCCGAGAGCTATTGAGGATGACAAATAAACTCTGCCCTTGCTAGTGCATCCAAAACCATGGATACATTTGTCTTATTAATAACATCAAGATACATCTGTTTTCACAGTTTGGTCTAAAGTCTCAGAAAAGTAAGACCTTGCTATTGAGTGTCACCCCAATGAAATCAGAGCATTACAATAAGACAATGATTCCGATTATTTTCAATCATTTTCTTTCTGAGGACCGGTCGTACAGTGTCATTACCACTGAGATCAACACTTTCTCTGTTCAACAGCATCACATCACATTGGTTCAAGGCTGCACTGTTCCCCAATTCTATTTCATTCTCCAGCTCATTCGCCATGCTCGCCAGATATACGAGGCCCACCAAATGGAATAACTTAGAGATGCCTCTGAGCCTCTGGCACCTGCCACCCATGCCCTGTAATCTGAGTCCATCCCCTTCCCCAAGCCCACCTCCTGTCGAGTATTCACCATCCCTCCTAAGCTTCCACGCTCTAATGCTGAATGTTCTGTACTCAGCAAAGATCTCAGCTTTAACCCTTTGTGCCCCCAATTTAATGAATTTCAGGCACGACATAATGTTGAACTTCTCTTCCACCGTCTTCTCCTCGGTGTCCATTTCTTCGTGCAAGAGTACACTCCCCATCCCATAGGCCGTTCGCCCAGCCCCAACACTCTCCCTCCCCCTGGACCCATTCCTCTGGCGTTTACTTGAACTCAATCTGTTCATTGAGAACGCTCCACGGGAGTTTGGTTGTCTTAAATTCTCTGTATCCCCCTCACCCGATCCAACCTATCACCCTCTGAACAGACTGCATGCTGTATGCTTCGATCCAACCCTGACTATGTTTTTCAGCCTGTGCCAATAAGAGTGGTGCTGCGGTAGTCTGGTGGACTCAGTTCTACACTTCAGAGGCTGAGTGCCAGCTCTCAGATACCTCCACATATCACCCTCTTGTCCATATCCCTACCATGGCACATCAGGTTATTTTATTAACTAAATCTGACCACATTTCATCTGGAGATTCTCACGCACTCAACCCCCGCACCCAAACACACACACATACTTACCCCCACCTAACTGTCCAGAAAATGATGGTCCTCTCATAGCAGAGTTCGCTTTTATCTGCTCCTGAAAACCCACGAACAGAACTGTCTGGGCAGACCCATTGCTTCAGCATGCTCCTGCCATACAGACGGGGTGCATGGATACAGACATGGGCCCAAGTTATATCTGTTCCTTCATGGCGTACGTCGACCTTTCCTTGTTCCAGTTCTATTTCAGCCCCCATCCACAACTCTTTCTCCGATAGGTAGATGATTTCGTCGCTGCTTCTCCTCTCTCTTCTCCAAAATTGGAAAAGTTAATCGTTTCCAATTTGCACCCCTCTCTCATTTTCACCTGGTCTATCTCTGACTCCTCCCTTCCTTTCCTCGACATCTCCGTTCTATTTCTGGGGATAGACCGGTCACTGATATCCAGCATTAACCCACCAACTCCCAGAGCTACCTGGAGTATACATCCTTACACCCTGTTTCCTGCAAAGACTTCAATTAATTCTCTCAGTTCTTCCGTCTCCATCGCATTGCTTCTGATGATGTTAACTACATAAATGTGGCCTCTGATATGTCCACCTTCTTCCTCACCCAAGAACTCCCCAGCACTGTTATCAACAGGATCCTCAACCAGTTCCGACCCATCTCCTGCACTTTTACCCTCAGCCTCTTTTTTCCCGCCTGCAACAGCGTTAGAGTTCCCCTTGTCCTTACCTACCATCCCACTAGCATTCACATGCAAAAGATCATCAGTCCGCATTTACCCCACCTCTAGCGAGATGCCACCACTAGACACATATTTGCCTCCTCTCCCTTTTCCGCCTTCTGAAGGACCACTTCCTCCAGGACACCCTGGTCCGCTCGTTATTCACTCCCAACACCCCCCCCCCGCCCCCACCTCCTGCACCCCCACCACAGGTCCACATCACTTTCTCCTGCCAGAGGTGTTACATTTCCTATTTACCTCCAACCTCCTCACTATCCAAGAGGCCAAACATACCTCCCAGGTGAAGCTGCGTTTACAGACATTTCCCACAATCCGATCTACTGCATTCGCTGCTCACATTGTGGACTGCCCTACTTTGGGGAAACTAAAGGTAGACTGGGTGACCTCTTCACAGAATATCCAAGATGTACCTATGCAAAAGTCAGTGTCTCGCAATTGGTTTGTCTCACAATGCAATACGTCATCGATATTTAGAGCCCTGTGAAACATAGGAACTTTGTAATTTCTCATTTAATGTCCATAACAAATTATTCGAGATTCAACTGAGATATAAGCTTTGCTTATATTGTTCAGATCAGTCAATTTGTCACAGTTCAGAAAGAAAAAGAAATCGAATGAGGGAAACTCAGCAGGCCTGGCACCCTCTGAGCAGAGATACACAGAATTAACCTTTGATTCCAATATGACTTTTTCAGAACAGTGTCACATCATATTCGATATATTAACTCTATTTCTCTCTGCAGATACTTCCTCATCTGTTGCGTTTCTCCACCATTTTCAGTTTGTATTTCATGTTTCCATATCACTATGTTTCATGTTTTGTTGACAGGGGTACATGTTGAATTTCGTTCTTTATGGACAATGTCGTCCTTTTCGGTTCCTGTTATGGTTGATGTGTCTGGGACACCTGTGTTGCAGCCGAAATCTGTTTCCTCTTTAAGATTCAAAGTAAAAAAAAAATGTTTTTCTGAATATCCTGTAAATCTCAGGAACTCCACTTTGATTGAAAAGGCATTTCAGAGCCAGCTGAAAATTCATGAGATATAAGGAATAGAGTATTGATGATGGAACACTCTATCCTTCATTAAACTAGCGTGTCTACACCCTCTCCAAAGGCTTTGATTACATATCACAGAATTAATTATAGCAAAAGTGGGGGAAACTCAGCCCATTGTCTCTTCCAGCTTGGAATTACTATATCTCTACTGTTAATCTCCTCTATTGTCCCCATAGCTCTTCAAATTTTGTTATTAGTGTCTGCCTTTAATTGTAAGTATCCTGCCAGATATGAACAATACGATCAATCTCAAACAAAAAAAAAAACAGAACTTAGAGGGCAAGCTCAGCATGTCTGGCAATATCTGTGAAGAGAAGTCAAAGTTAATGTTTCAGGTCCTGTGACCCTACTCAGGCTGTATACCCAAAGATTAAATGGTGTGTATATAAAATCTTGTTCATTTCATCACATTTAAAATTATCCTTTTCAGATCACATTTTCATTCAGCATTACATCTCCCAAATGTTGGCTGTTTCCCTGTTGTGGATTAGATTTAATTCTGTCTGTCAGAAAGAGTGATGATGACTGGGGAAGATCAATGTCTCCCCATGCATTCTCCGCAGCCACTGCCCCCAATCCGCCTTAGCTCACAGCCAATGTCATATTCATTCGAACCTGACTTATTAATTCATAAGTCTTAATGAATAAGTTCATTGTAATTATCGCTTTTGGTTTTGGACTGAGGCCAAAATGTGTTAAAAAATACTGCTTTACAGCAAATAAAACTGCATTTAGAATTTTCTCAATTTGTAAAAAATTAATTACTGAAGCATATTCCCTATGGAAGTTCCAAAGTCGCCTTATTAGAGCAGGGAGAGGAATATTCAGAGAAGTCCACACTTCCTGTCTATGTTCAGGACAACTGTGCCCATTGACAGTCTGTTCGCTAGCGTTTGTTCCCGTGGAGAAGAGATTAGCACAGTAACAACATCCTAATTTTGATTCTTTTGGGGGGGAGGGGGTGGATGGATTTGGGGAGAGATGGTTACAGCATAGTAAACGGACAACAGAGCAAAATCATCTCGCCTATGAAAAGATAACACCCATCATTCTCCCTCACAACTGGCTTCACTAGAGCAATTGGTGATAGGAGATTTGACCAATCGCCAGCAATGCCAACATGTAGCCCAGTCCAGTTATATTGTGAAATGAATGTGCCGTATTGAAAGCTGGGACTGTTTGCTCAGTGACTGTGATTAATGTCAGTCTCCATGCAATGTAACTGTGTCAGTGGAGGGTTTCCCTCTCCGATTGGTGAGGGGCTTCATTCAGTCCGCTATCCCACTGTAGTAGCAGATGCATCAGCTCCAAACTAACAGATATCAGCAGCTGTGTAGACAGAGAGAGGACAGATCTGAATCTGAGAATAGCAGACTGGAACATTACAACAATGGAGAGGAGATTTTCCTTGAGTCATTTCAAGATTTCGCCCTATTCGGAATTTCTACCATATCGAACATCAGCAGTGCTTATGATTATTCTGGGCGGGGTTGAGGGTGTGCTAATAACCTATTCTCGCTTTTGTTGGCGTTCTCTACCTCTGTCCATTCATTAATCGCAAAAGCAAATTTGAACTTCGTTGCAAATTCTGTTATCTATATTGTCAGAGAAAGAAACTCTTGTCTTCAGATTCAATTGAAGTCTCCATTCATTATCCATGAATTGCAGACCACTACCTCAGAAACATCTGCGAACAAAACTGTTCACAACCTCGAGATCTCTTTTTGCCCTGGACTGCTTTATGTCTCGTGTTCTCTCTGTCACGAAACCTGTCCACCACCCGCTCCCCAAACTCCATCTCTGTGTCAGTGCTGTTGCTGAACAAACCAATGGCTGCACGTTGGTAAAATTCAGACTTCATGTTTCAAGCTCTCTGCTGACCATTTCTCCAAATACAAATATTTCAAGCACAAAATTATTCTTGTCTCGGATCTTACTTCATGATTAGGACACTGTATGAATGTAAGAATGTCACTGGATGCATTTCAGAAGCAAAGCTAATTAAACGAAAGATATTGTTTCAAGTGATTTGTTTCAAGTCCTACCACTGCTGATGACAGAACTTAAATAAAAATGACAAGAAATGACAAGGGGATTTCCTCTCTTGAAAACCGGTCTATGGCTGGGTGATCGAATCAGTTAGACACCTTACTGGTTAGATTGATCTAGCCAATTAAAGACCTTTATTCTCTATGTTTGTAAGTTGCCATTCCCCATGTACTTCTCTACGGTACCGACCACCAAGGTAATACTTAAAGGTCAATTTTCATACCTTGGTCTGTGCCCAAGAGTTACCTGGTCGAATGCGCGCCCCATCCCGCGGCAATACCAGACAGCAAAAACCGTTGTCAATCTTGGTCGCCCGAAATTTATCTTTACCCGTGTCTTATGTAAACAAGAGTAACCCGACCGAACCAACACGTCTTTGTGCCCTTCGCGGCGAAACAGCAAGTAATGCTGCAAATCATGGCCGCTCGAATGCGGGCCTTAAGTCCATAAGAGTTACCCGACCAATCCGCTGCGTCTCAGTGCGCCTCATCCGTGGCAAAGACCACAACAACAAATGTCGCTACAAATCTAGATCGGTCTTGTGTACATAAGAGTTACCCGTCAAAACACTACGTCTCAGCGGACCTAGAACCACGGCGAAAGAACAAATGCTGCTGCAAATCCCGGCCGCCCGTGAATGTGGGTCTTAAGTCCATAACAGTTACACGACCAACCCACCGCGTCTTAGTGCGCCTCGCTCGTGGCAAAGACTGACAACAAAACAAAACCCGCTGCCTACCCCGGTCGCCGGGATAATACTCTTTTAAGACCTTTATCTTACCCGTTTTTTTGCACAAGAGTTACCCAACTGAACCCGTCGCGTCGCGTCTACACGTCTTGTTTCCAGGGTCTCTCAGTCCGATCTCGCTCGCCCGAGCCGCCGCGGCAATGGGGGAAAGTTGAGACTGCCGAAATCGGTGGGTTCACCTTCTCCGATTTTTCCGAAATTGCCGAGCGACAGGAGCTTGGCATCCCGGACGAGCCCTCAAATCTGTAAGAAACAAACTCAATAAAATTATATGAGACCACCAAAGCTGGAAACAAGACAATTTATTTTACGATCTTGCAAGAAAGGACCCCAATTTCAGAAAGCAATTGAAGGCAAGAGATTTCAAAGTACTACACAGTTATACTTTTTGAGCTACGTGAGGCCACCTCTTCCGATCCCTACATTACCCAATCTTTCTTACCATTTCATCTTTGCTCATCTATACTCCACGCCCATTGCCCCCTTCTTTTCAAGTTGGCAATTTTCCCCCTTGTATGTGCTGACATAAGGCTAAACTTGTATCTTGATGTTCCCTTCTTCCATTTTGTAATATCTTTCATTGTTCATAGGTACATTCCATTCTTGAACATACATCTTAACAATGTACCTTTTAGTGCCTCGCTTATATGTTTCAGCAATCTTAGGTTTTTTGCTGAAACTACTGTTTTAAACATTTCTTTAATAATTCTACATTAACTTTAGTACTTTTAATCCGCATTAAAAGTAAATATACATTTCCCTAATACTTTCCTAGATCCATCATATACTCCCTTGAAAAACAACACATTTTCCCATTTCTTACAGTATGATTCCGTGGGTATGTCTATATCAGGCTGTTGCTTAACGTGTCTGTAAGGCAGTTGTTCCAATGTTGGCACTAGACCTCAGATATTAGTAAGGAAGACTTTGCAGGTTCTACATTGATGTTTCGAATGTTGACTTGTCTGGTTCCCATTTCGATGCCAAGTGTTCCATCCGGTTTCATTTGTTTCAAACAATGTAGCGATTGGTACAACTGAATGACTCATTAGACCATTGCAGGGGGCGATTGAGAGTCAATGACATTGCTTTGGGTCTGGAGTTGCATGTCAGCCAGACCAGGTGAGGATGGAAGATTCCTTCATTGCAGGATATTGGTGAACCAGATGGATTTTTCTGACAATCGGCAATGATTTTATTCTCATCAGTAGATTCTTAATTCCAGGGATATCTTTACATTATTGAATTGAATTTCCACCATCTGCAGTGGCGGGATTCCACCTGGATCCACAGAACAGGAGCTGATATTTCTGGATCGATAATCTATTGGTAATACCAAGAGACCTACTTGTAAACACATGTTGTACTCAGCTGCCATGTCCTGTGTTACCCTGTTTTTCATTCATTGCTTATGTTATTCTGGAATCTCATCCTTCATTAAATCTTGATTGAAATACATACTCATGAACGTCTTCTCGACTGCTCGGATTTCATTCAGTCTGTTTTGTTTGAACAGACATTTCAAGGCAGCTGTACACCAGAGAAGAGCAGGAAAAGATAATGGGTGATTGTGCACTGTACCTGTCACAGGACCAGCAGGTCTGTCCAGGAAGTATTTATTGTGGGTCAGAGAACCTCAATTATTATGGCATGGATGGAGGCCATTCAGCCCACTGTGGAGTCCAAGCTCTCCAACTGCACAATTGGAGACAGAGAGAGTTTGTGAAGAGAGGTTGTGTGAGAGAGAAATAAACAGAGAGAAAGCAAGTGTAGGGAGATAAACTGAGAGAGGATAGAAAGGGGAGCGACTGACTGAGTGCGAGAGGAAGAGGTGTGAGATGAGGGTGAAGTCAGATAGATCAGAAGACTGCATTACGGTAGATAAATATTTAGAAGCTTTATTTAGAAATTCCTCTGTACGGCAAGCCCTTTGTCTGGGCTCCATACACTGTGAGCACTGTGCTGATACTGGCTGTCATCCCAAATTATTTATTTCCCACAATATCACAGAGCTGGGTTACTGACAGCTAAACAGAACCCATTAGGCCAATAGATTGGTTCCATGGAGAAAGCAGAGGTTTTAAATAGACTGTGCTAAGAGCAGCAAGAAATGATAACCACTACCCCACCTCCACGACGCCCTCCCCCACACCGATACTGTCTGAGAGACTAGGCCAGAGAATCTCAGTGAGGGGATTCACTGACAGAGGTGAAATCACGATCTTAGCTGTGGGTCAAATAATGATTGAGAAAGTTTGCATACCACTTTCCTAGTTATGTAATTCACATTTCAATTTATATAGCTCAATATCAGGAGTGTATTTTAACAACCTTATCCCTTTGTACTTTGCATATATTGGTGGGTGCAGGAAATCATTTTCTTCCTGTATTTTATATTGCATAAACACATTTCATTAATATTGTCTCTGCTAATTCCTCATTGTAGATGTATTCTTGAATCAGTTCTTCGTATGAATTACAAAGAGTAACATTCCAATTCTGGTAACTGGGGAACATCACTGTCCCTCCACCCAGTCTAATCAGCCATGTCCCCAGTCCTCTCCGTCTTCTGTCTTTTCCCCAACATCATAATCACAATGTAATCGAAGCCCATTAAATGACACTTCATGACAGTTCCTTAACATCGATAACATCAACAGCATGACCCACAGCTGCCCTCTCTGATCCTGGAATAACAATCTGAACTGTGTTTGTCACGTGCAATTCTCTGTTAACGTATCCATGCCGTTTGTTTGTTGTAACCCAGGGTTTTCTTTATTGGCAGATTTTGCTATCTCATCATGGATGATAGTTGTTTTCTCAATGTTTTACAGACATTGCAATGACTGATCAGTAGTTACGGGATTTATTTCTGTATTTATGAACAGAGAAGCATGTCTATGTTCCGTTAAGCTTCTGGCATTACTTCCATATCCAAGGCTGACTGAATGAGTGCACACAATCAATCTGCCATCTTCAACATTCCTTCATTCAGTCACACTTGCATATCGCACCCAGAAATCATAAATGTTCAACGTTATTTTGGATTTCAATAATGTAGCTTTGAATTCAAAGGGTTAACTGGAGCTATTTGTTCAGCGATTGTAATTATGTCAGTCTCCATGGATCGTATGCATCCCTTGACAGTTTGTCTCTTCTATCAATAAGGGAATGCTTTCAGTGTTTTATCTCATAGTGTGAGCGGGAGCATGTCCAACAGCAAGAAAAGGGATTAGCAGCTTCAGAGGGAAGGGCAGGAGAGATGGAAATCTGGGAACATTAGACTGGAATGTTCCAACAATGGATAGGAGTTTAGCCTACAGTCTTTACAAGCTTTCCCAGCCTTGGATATCATTAGCATCGCGGATTGAATATGGACTGCTGGTTATTCAAGCTGGTTACTATCCTATCCTTGCTATAGTTGGTGCTCCTGGTAAGTCACTTTGTCTGTTTAGTGAAACGGTCTGAACTGATTCGATGCTCATGATATGTAGATTTTGTGAAGGTGCAAGCCAACGTTTTCAGCTCCAATCAAAAATTCCATTCCTTAAGAATTATACCCAGCAAACTATTATTTACATGTTACTCACCAATACGCGAGAGTAAAACACACTGTTCTCAACCTCTTTGATTCGTTTTCTCCTGCAAAGTGTACATTTCCATATTCTCCCCACATACCAATCCTGTCCAGTATCACCATTAAGACGTCCCAGTCTCCTCCTCAGCCTCAGTTCAATTCCTGAATAAAACATCGTTTGTGACTTTGTTAATTCCAGATACATCGTTTCAACTCCCTTCTTACCACGTGCCTACTGCAAAATAATTGCAATTGAGATGTTTAACTTGTTCTCGGCACAAAATCTGAAAGATGGGCAGACAGTGTATGGTGGGTCACGTCATTGGCTCGTATTCTAGAATCACACTGTTCTCAACCTCTGATTCGTTTTCTCCTGCAAAGTGTACATCTCCATATCCTCCCCATGCACCAATCATGTCTAGTTCCACCATTAAGACATCCCAGTCTCCTCCTCATCCTCAGCTCAATTCCTGAATACACCATCGTTTGTGCCTTTGTTATTTCCACATATATCTGCTTCAAGTCCCTTCTAACCACGTGTCCATGACAAAATAATTGCACTTCAGATGTTTAACTTGTTCTCTGCACAAAATCTGAAAGATGGGCAGACAGTGTATTGTAGGTCACGTCATTGGCTCGTATTCTGGAACCACAGAATGGTAATCTGTTGATATCGGCTTGCCTTATACCCATTAGAGAAGGCGGTGGGTCATCCTTCTCTGGTCACGTCTCTGTTTAACTGCAAACCCACGGCAATTTGTTTTACTATTTATTGTCCTGAATCAGCCACTCAGTTCAAGATCTGCATAACATGCTGGCCTGACCATGGCTGCACACATCCCGTGAGGGCAGAACAAAAGGAAAGGTAGCTCTCTTCCTCTGCCTGCATCCCATATTCCAACGGCTCGTTTCCATTCAGGTAGTTAGCCATTCACTGTTTTAGATGTATTCTTTGTGAGCGAGTCTCTTCCAAGAGTCATGACCATCTCCTTGGGCACTTCTGGTGCTGGCTGTATTGATGCTGACCTACAGATGAGAGGATGTTTTTAAATTCTACATCAGTGGCAGTGCATTGTAAATGAATTGTTTCCTGTGTCACACGAAAGAAATGGAGCCAGCTAAGTGAAGGAAATGAATTATTGTGATCAAACCTGAGTGTTGTTGAGGCAGTATTTGGGGTATTGTGGACAGATTTTCTTTCCTTAATATGGAGTGATCTCCTTACCACAGAGTGGGTGAAGAGGAGTTCCACCACATTAATCCCTGAAATGATGGCACCATGAGGAGTGAGTGAAGGTTGATCTGTAGCGCTGTGAGGGAATAAGGTGGTTGTATTGAACCCTGAGTGGGATGGAAAATCACTCCATATATTATAAACAGACAATGGGAAGGTGATAATTTCCATGACTGCTATTTCACTCAGGATGCATGATTCGGGATAGTTTAAGTGCCTGGGCGGACGTTCCACCCACCCACCCCAACGCCTACTCCCAATTGAGAGAGACGGAGAGGTCCAAGTTTTGAAGAAACTCTCCCCACATTAATATAGTGCAGTTGGTGTGTGATCCTGCACGGAATGTCATATTATCCACCACCCTGACAGCAGCCACAATACCTTCATTTTAAAACAGTTAAGTATTCCCAACAGCTTCTGACCTTCATGAAGAACATGAATCTATCTTCTCAGAGATGCAAGGTACTTCCTTAAGGTTTAGAACCAGAAGACTATAAGACATTGGAGCATAAATTAGGACAGTAAGCCCATCGGGTCTGCTCCCTCATTCAATCATCGCTGATAGGTTTCTCAAACCCATTCTCCGACCTTCTCCCCGTAACACTTCATCCCCTGGATAATCAAAAACTATCTATCTCCGTGTCAAATATTATCAATGACCTGACCACACAGCCTTCTGGGGGAATAAATTTCATAGCGTCACCATTCTATGGTTAAATAACTTTCTCCTTATTTCTGTTCTAAAAAGTGTTCCCTTTCATTTAAGGCTGTGTCCTCGGACTTTGCCCTATTTTACCAAACGCTTTCAACTATTCAGAAATCTCATCCTACACAATGGATTCCAGGATCTTACCCATGACAGAGGTTAAAATGGTGTTTGTTTTGTTTTTTTCCTTACTCCCTTATTAAAAAGGGGTGCCACGTTCGTGGGTTTCCAGTGCTGTGGGATCGTTCCTTACTCTCGTGATTCCTGAAAGATAACCACGAGTGTCTCCACTCCCTCTTCATCTATCTCCCTTATAATACTGGGATGTAGTCATCTGGTCAAGGTTATTTAACCACCTTCGGACTATTACATTTTTTTCTAGCATGTTCTCCATGGTGGGGGGCATCATACTCAGTTCTGGCCCCTCAATCTCTTGAATGTTTAAGGTATTACTTGTGCCTTCCACCATGAAAGCTGATGCAAAGTAATTATTCAGTTCCTTGGCCATTTTCTCGTTCCCCACTGCTATCTCTCCAGTACCATTTTCCAGCAGTCCAATGCTCACTTTGCCGCTCTTTTACACTTTATATATCGAAAGAAACTGTTACACTATTCTTTTATCTTACTGGCTAGCTTACCCCCATATTTAATAATCTCTCTCCTAATTTTATTTTGTTTGCCCTCTGTTTTGTCTTTGTAAGCTTTCCAATCCTCAGGTTTCCCACTGCACTTTGCCACTTTATATCAATTCTCTTTTGCTTTTATGTTATACCTGACTTCCCTAGTCAGCTATGGTTGTCCCATCCTCCCTATATAAGCCTCTTTTTCCTCAGGATAAATCTCTGTTGTATCCTGAATTACTCCAAAAATCTATTGCCATTGCTGTTGTACTGTCTTTCCTGCTGGGCCCGTCTCCCAGTCAATTCTACCCAGCTCCTCACTCATGTCTGTGCAATGGCCTTTATTCAGCTGTAATACTGTTACTTCTGATTCTAACTTCTCCACCTGAAATTGCAGAGTAAATTCAATCATATTATCATCACTGTCATTTTCAGCTCCCCTCATCTAGTCTGCCTGCATAAGCTGCTCCAAAAGCCATTCCACAAATTCCTTTTCCTGCCAATCACCATCAGTCTGAATTCCCATCCAACTGTATAATAAAATCCCACTGTAACTTTGCCTTCGCTGCAGATCTTTCTAGCTCCTGGTGTATCTTATACCCCAGCTCCCTGTATATAACTCCAACTGCATTTCTTCACCTTTTTGATTCCTCAATTCTACCGACACAGATTCTACACCATCTGACCTTATTTCATTTCTTCTTATTGATTATTGATTCAATTCCATTCTTAATACTGAGACAACTCTATCTCTCTGCCCAACTGCCTATCTTTTCGACAGGATGAATATCCTTGAATATTCAGCTCTGAATCCTGATGCTGTTGCAGCAATGTCACTGTAATGTCCACTATGTCGTACCTGCCAATTTATGGATGAGTCACAAGTTCATTTACCTTATTTCTTAGACAGCATACATTCCTATATAATAGATCAGTCCTGTATTACCCGTCGCTCTTCTCATTGTCATTTGTTTGTCCAGCTGTCGGTACCTACACGGACCCTGACCACTGGATCATTCCCCTCCCGCTTCAAGTTCTGCAACCCAGATGATATATCCCAAACCCGAGCACCATGTAGGCAACACAACCTTCCGAACTCTTAATCCCGATCACGGAGAACAGTATCTATGCTTTTAACTATACTATCCCCAATTATCCAGCATTGGCCAGCCTGGTGACACAACAATGCTGCCTCACAGTGCTAGGGACTTGGGTTCATTTCCAATCTCTGGACCCTGTCTGTGTGGACTTTGTACATTCTTCCCGTGTCTGCATTGGGAGCATTAACTCTTTTCTTTCTCTACAATACGTCTCTGTGTTTGCTTCAGATTTCTACCATCTACAATATTTTTGCTTTTGTTCGATGATGAAATGCAGCAAATGTGACAGGTTTTTGTTAAAGCAATCGTGGTTCACGAGTTCCCTGGGTGGTTAGGAATCTTGCCCGGCCACTTGTCTGAGTGCAGTGTCCCTGAATGCCCATTCCATCTCTCTCAGTTCACTCAGTCCATCGGCACTACATGCAGCCTTTCCTTGTGCCACCCCTGGGCCACCTCACACCCCATTGCCTGGCACTGGATACTCCCTTCGCAGGACTGTGCACACAATGACACTGGGAACTTTCTGATCCGCTGGGGATGCTGGGTAAAGACCCATTGAAAGGAACAGAATAACTAGAATTCAACAGAATATCAAAGCAGAGTAAAAAGGCTGCATTACATCCATCTGCTCTGCCATGTTCTAATCTTCTGCT
Source organism: Chiloscyllium plagiosum (assembly GCF_037043375.1). Taxonomy (NCBI): domain Eukaryota; kingdom Metazoa; phylum Chordata; class Chondrichthyes; order Orectolobiformes; family Hemiscylliidae; genus Chiloscyllium; species Chiloscyllium plagiosum. The sequence goes on from NW_028270188.1 coordinate 10,010,217, forward strand.
TATTCTCGTCCATCTGCAAATAGATGGTCCATATGTATGCCTTGTCAAACAGGTTTGGTGGCGGGGATAGATATCAGATCCGGTGGTCACTGGACTGATTTAGTGGTCTCACTTTCCTGACGTCACACTTAAGTTTTTATTATCAAGTCTATCCAGATTAAAGAAAATGCCTTGCTGGAGTTGTGCTGAAAGGTTATTTGAATTTTGGAGACATTAGAATATGTCATGTGTGAGTGAGGTTAGGAATCGTAAGGTAGCACAGTTAAATACACGATCAAAGTGCTGGTCGAGCAGGCAGCACTTCCGATATGTGGATCATTGGGATTCCCATGTCGGTAGGATATACACAAAATGGACCGTATGAACCTGAACTGGCAGCAATTTACGATATGTAGATTATTGGGATACACGGGTCAGTAGGATACATACAAGAAGGACGGGATGCACATGAACTGATAACACTCTCTGATAAGTGGATCATTGGGATTCCTGGGTTGATAGGATATAGACAAGATGGACGGGATGGACTTGAACTGGCAGCAATCTCCTGGCAGGCAGGTTTGCTATTGTCCTTTACGAGGGTTTAAACTAGTGTGTGGCGGCGGTGGGGGAGGGGTGTGTGGAATCACAGCAGTAGGCCACAGGTACAGAGACTGAGTTAGAAACTAATCCCAGTACAGCTAAGACCAACAAAACAAAAAAACAGGCAGAGGGTACTGAACACAGTGGCCTGGCAATCTGAAGTGTGCTGATTTTAATTTGAGGAATCTGTTTGTTTGAACAGATATTTCGATGTCGCTGCATGTCAGAAAATAGGAAGAGATAATGGTTAATTGTCCAATGTGTCCTTCACTGGACCAGCTTGTCTCTACAGGCACCAAAACTTGTTACTGTGGTCAGAGAACTTCAGAATTAATACAACACAGAAGGAGGCCATTCAGCTCACCATGCGTTCATGAGCTCACCAGAATGACAACTTGAAAATAGAGGGAATGATCGGAGCTAGACTGAGAGGGAGAGGAATAAACAGAGAGAAAGACAGTGAAGTGAGATAAACAAAGTGAAATAAAAGGAGCGACAGAGTGAGTGAGAGCAAGGGGAGTCAGACGAACGTGAAGTTAGATCAGGAGACAGCATGAAGAGAAATACACAGAAACTTTTCTTAGAAACTCTCACAGACTGTAAGCCCTTTGTCTGGTGCCATACCCAATGAACACCATGCTGATACTGGCTGTCATCCCAGATCATTTATCGCCAATAACATCCCAGAGCTGAGTTGCTAACAGTTAAACACAATCCAATAGACCAATAGATTGCTTCCAGGGAGAAGGTGGATTAATTTAAATATGCTGGGCCAATAGGAACTTGTAGCCCCTCTCGACACTGCGTGAGAGGCAGGGGGGAGTCTCAGTGAAGGGAATCACTGGCAGAGGGGAAATCAGGACCTCAGCTCTGGCTCAAATAATGATTGATAAAGTCTACACACCACTTCCATGGTTTTGTAATTCACATTACAATTTATATAGCTCCACATAGTAAGTATATTTTAATAATATTGTCTTTTTGTAGTTTTCATATTTTGGTATGTACAGAAAAGCTTTTTTATCCTTGTATTTTGTGTTGAATAAACACATTTTATTACTGAGGAAGAAAGGACCTGCTCCAATGGGACAGTCGTCATCTGAACCGCGCTGGGACCAGAGTCCGAGTGAATCCTAACCAGGGCTGGAGACAGAGCTTTAAACTGATTAGGAGCGTGTGTGTGTGTGTCTGTGTGTGTGTGTATGTGTGTGTATGTCTGTGTGTGTGTATGTGTGTGTGTGTCTGTGTGTGTGTCTGTGTGTGTCTGTGTGTGTATATATATGTGTGTGTGTGTCTGTGTGTATCTGTGTGTGTATGTCTATGTGTGTGTCTGTGTGTGTGTGTCTGTGTGTCTGTGTGTGTGTGTCTGTGTGTGTGTGTCTGTGTGTGTATGTGTGTGTATCTGTGTGTGTGTGTGTGGCTGTGTGTGTGTGTCTGTGTGTGTGTCTGTGTGTGTCTGTGTGTGTGTCTGTGTCTGTGTGTGTATGTGTGTGTGTCTGTGTGTGCGTGTCTGTGTGTGTATGTGTATGTGTGTCTGTGTGTGTGTCTGTGTGTGCGTATGTGTGTGTGTGTCTGTGTGTGTATTTGTGTGTGTGTATATGTGTGTGTGAGTGTGTGTGTGTCTGTGTGTGTGTGTCTGTGTGTCTCTGTGTGTGTATGTATGTGTGTCTGTGTGTGTGTCTGTGTGTCTGTATATGTGTGTGTGTGTGTGTCTGTCAGTGTGTGTGTGTGTCTGTGTGTGTGTGTCTGTGTGTTGTATGTGTGTGTGTGTGCGTGTGTGTGTGTCTGTGTGTGTCTGTGTATGTGTGTGTGTGTGTGTGTGCCTCAGTGTGTGTATGTCTGTGTGTGTGTGTCTGTGTGTGTGTGTCTGTGTGTGTGTGTGTGTGTCTGTCTGTGTGTCTGTCTGTGTGTGTGTATCCGCGTGTGTGTGTGTGTGTGTGTGTGTGTGTGTGTATATGTGTGTGTGTGTGAGTGTGTGTGTGTGTGTGTGTGATTGTGTGTCTGTGTGTGTGTTTGTGTGTGTGCGGGTTGGGGGTGCAGTTATAGGGTTTAATTAGAAAAGACGAATTAAAAGAGGAGGTAAGAGGACAGAACTCAGGAGAGGTTATTAAAGTCTCCAGCACACACACAAATATGATAGAGCATCTGGAAATGTTTAACATATCAAACTTCAAGCACACTGCACAAATGAATGACAATGAGAAGAGGGACGGTTAATGCAGGACTGAAGGGGTTATAACTGAATGCATGCTGTATAAGGAATAAGGTAAATGAGCTTGTGGCGCAGAGCTTGTGGCGCTTGTGGGCGGCACGGTGGCACAGTGGTTAGCACTGTTGCCTCACAGCGCCAGAGACCCGGGTTCACTTCCCGCCTCAGGCGACTGACTGTGTGGAGTTTGCACGTTCTCCCCGTGTCTGCGTGGGTTTCCTCTGGGTGCTCCGGTTTCCTCCCACAGTCCAAAGATGTGCAGGGCCAGGTGAATTGCCCGTAGTGTTAGGTAAATGTAGGGGTATGGGTGGGTTCGCTTCGGCGGGTCGGTGTGGACTTGTTGGGCCGAAGGGCCTGTTTCCACACTGTAATGTAATCTAATCTAATCTAATCTAATTAAATCAGCCGGTATGAAGCGATGGGCATCAGAGAGATGTGGCTGCAAGGCAATCTGAATATTTAAGGATATTTATCCTATCAAAAAGATAGGCAGGTGGGCAGAGGGAGTGGATTTGCATTATAAGCAAGAATTGAGATTAAATGAATAGTAAGAAAGGAAGTAAGGTCAGATGGTGTAGAATCAGCCTGGATAGAATTGAGGAACCACAAAGGTAAGACAACCACAGTTGAAGCCTTGTACAGGGCTCCAAAGGGTAGTTAAGAGCTGGGGCACAAGATACACCAGGAGATAGAAAAGATGTGTAGAAAAGGGAAAGTACAGTAATCACGGGTGATATCAGCATGCAGGGGCACTGGTAACATAAGATTGGCAGTGGTTCGCAAGAAAAGGAATTTTAGGAATGTTTATGAGATGGCTTTTTGGAGGAATATCTGGTGGTGCGCACTCGGGAACAAATGATACTGGATTTAATGACGCAGGATTCGTAAGGGAGATTAGGGTGAAGGTAAACTTCGGAAGCAATGATCAGAACATGATTGAATTTATTCTGCAATTTGATAGAGAGAGAAGATAGAATCAGAGGTAACAGTATTTCAGCTGAATAAAGGCAACTACAGAGGCATAAGGGAGAAGCTGGGTAGAATTCACTGGGAGAGGGGTCAAGCATGAAAGACAGGGGAACAGCAATGGCAGCAGATTCCGAGATTAATTCAGGAGACGCAGCAGGGATTCTTGCCGAGGAATAGAGGCATGGTACAGGGAGGATGAGGCAGCCGGGGCTGACGACGGAAGTCAAGGATTGCATACAAGCAAAAGAGCAAGTGTATAATATGGTGAAGGGCAGTGGGAAACTAGAGAATTGGGACACTTACAAAGACTAACTGAGGGGAAAAAAAGGACAGAGAAGATTAGATATGGAAGTAAGCTAACCAGTAATACAAAGGAGACTGGAAGAGGATCTTTAGATATATAACGAGCAAAAGAGAGGCGAAAAGTGAATATGGACCACTGGAAAATGATGCTGGAGAGACAGTAGTGGAAAACAAAGAAATTAATGAGGAACTTTGCATCAATGTTCATGGTGGAAGACACGAGTACTTTCTCAAAAATTGAAGAGAGTGAGAGGGCAGAGCTGAGTATGGTGGTCACCACCAAGGAGAACATGCTAGAAAACTGAATGGCCTGAATTTGGATAAATCACCGGAACCATATGGAATACACCCCAGAATTGTAAGGGACATAGCTGAAGAGGTAGTGAAAGTGAAAGTGGTAATCTTTCAGGAATGACTAAAATCAGGAATGGCTGGAAAATTGCTAACGTGACAGTCCATTTAATAAGGGGTTTAGGCAGAAGATGGAAAATTACAGATTGATTCGCCTAACCTTGTTTGTGGGTAACATCCTGGAATCCATCGTGAAGGATGGGATTTCTGAATACTTGGATTTTGCAAAATAGTGCAAAGTCAGCATTGTTCCATCAATGGGAGGTCATGCCCAGCTGGAATACTTTGAGGGAGTAACGAGCAGATTTGACCAAGGAGAACCAGTAGATGTTATCCACCTGCTTCTCTAAATTCCATTGATAAGGTGCCACGCAGGAGGCTATTGAGAAAGATTAGGGCCCCTGGTGTTACAGACAAGGTGCTAGCTTGGATAGATGCATGGTTGTCTGACAGAAAGCAGAGAATGGGGATAAAAGTGTCCTTCTCAGGATGGCATCCAGTGATAAGTGGTATTCCTCAAGACTCAGTGTTGGGACCACAACAATTCGCTTTGTGCATTAATGGTCTACATGAAGGAACTGAGGGAATTCTGACTAAGTTTTCCAACAGTGCAAAGATGGAATAGAGGGATAGGTAACATCGAAGAGGTGGTTCAGCTGCAGGAGGGTGCAGTAGCACCCTCTAGCAACCCTTCTGATACTCGGCTTCCAGACCACCAACCTCAGGATATCACCCTCCGCCAATTCTACCACCAACAGTAAGACCACACCACCAGAGATATACTTACCTCCCCACCCCTATCAGCATTCTGCAGAGACCAATCCCTTCACGACACTCTTGTTAGTTCACGCGTCCCCCCTCCTACGCCCCAACAAGCCACCTTCCACTCCCGGCACCTTCCCTTGCCATTACAAGAGGTATGAAACTGGTGCCAACAACTTCCTCCTCACCTCAATCCAAGGCCCAAAAGGATCCTTCCACATCAGGCAGAGAAGATCCTGTGCATCCAAACACCTCAACTACTCTGTCCATTGCTCCTAGTCTCCTCTACACTGGGGAGACAGGACGTCAACTTGCAGAACGGTTCAGGAACACTCTCCGTCACACACCCAACAACCCCACTTCCCTGTGGCTGAATACTTCGCCTCTCCCACCACTCCTCCAAGGACATGCAAGTTCTTGGCTTCATCCACTGCATTCTAGCCACCAGACGTCTGGATGAAGAGCGCGTCGTCTTCCACCTTGGAACCTTTCAACCACATATAATCCAGCGCAATGTCACCAGTTTTCTCATCTCCTCTACCGCCACCTTATCCCAGATCTAACCTTCTAACTGAACACCCCCGGTTGAACTGTCTGATCTGTCTATCTTCCTTCCCATCTATCCACTCCACCTTCCGCTCTCACCACTCACCTCGATTTAGCCATTGTCTTCCAAGCTACCATTCCTCCCAACCCCTCCCTTTCATCTCTCAACCACTTTCCGCCCACCAGCTTCATTCCCGATAAAGGATTTATGTCTGAAACGTCGAATATTGTGCGCCTCAGAGTCCGCCTGACTGGCTGTGCTTTTCTCGCACCACACTTTTTGACTCTGATCTTCAGCATCTGCGGTCCTCGCTTTCTCCTGCTGAAGGATTTGCACAGGTTAGGGGAGTGAGCAAAGAAGTGGCAGATGGAGTATAACGTGGGCAAGTGTGAGGTTATGCAGTTTGCCAGAAAAATAAAGGCATGGACTATTTTCTAAATAGCGAGCAAGTTCAGAAGACTCGGTGGGGGGGAGGGGGAGCGGTGCTAGTCCAGGGATCTTGAAAGGTAAACCTGCAGGTTGTCAGCAGTTCGGAAGGCAAATGAAATGATTCCATTTATTTCAAGAAGGCTTGAATATAAATGCAGGGATGTACTTCTGAGGCTCTATAAGATTTTGGCCAGGCTACAGTTGGATTATTGTGCACAGTTTTCGGTCCCATATCTCAGGAAGGATGTACTAGCCCTGGAGCATTTTCCTATAAGATTCACGAAAGTGGTCCCAGGAATGAAAAGCTTAACATATGAAGTACATCTGAGGGCTCTGAGTCTATATTTGATAGAGTTCACAAGAATATTAGGAGGTCTAATTGAAACTTACAGACTATTGAATGACTTGAACAGGGTGGATTTTGGGAAGATATTTCCAATGGAGGGGAGATTAGGACCGAGGGGACAGAGTAAAGAGAAGACGTTTTCAAACACAGATAAAGATGAACCTCTTCAGCCAGAGAGTGGTGCATCTAGGGAATTCACTGCTACTGAAGGCTGTCGAGGCCAGGTAATTGAGTGTATTTAAGAGTAAGACAGATAGGTTCTTTATTGTAAAGGCGATGAAGGGTTACAGATAGAAAGTGGAAGAATGGTGTTGAAAAGCTTAACAGCCATCATTGAATGGCGGAGCAGGCTCAATGGGCTGAATGGCCAAATTTCTGCTCCAATGTCTTCTGGTCGTATGGTTAATATTGGCTCTCCTCACTCCCCATTGGAGATGTCTCCTGGAATTTGATTTTCTTATGATTTATAAAGAGTAACATCCCAGTACTGATGACTGGTAAATATCATGTTCCCTCCCTCCAGTCTCTGCAGCCATGTCCCCAAAAACATAAACACACTCAAATTGAAAACCAGTGCATCCCACTTAATCACAGTTGATTGACATCGACAACATTAACAGCATGACACTCACATGCCCTCTCTGATCCTCGACTAACCATCTGAATTGTGTGTCATATCATATTCTCTGTTAACATATCCATGCCATTTGTCTGTTATAGCTCCTGTTGTCGAAGGCACGTGTGCCTGTCAGATTAAGGACTAGAAAAGTTCTCTCCATTTTTTACTGACAGTATAATCACTGATCAGTAGTTACAGACTGGATGTTTCTATTTATAAACGGCGAATCTTGTTTATGTTCTGACAATCCTTTGACATTATTCCCATATCCAAGGCAGATTGAATGATTACACGCAATCAATCTACCATCTCCAATATTCCCTCCCTCGGCCACCCCCACATATCCTAACCTAAATGAGTAAATTTTGAACGTTCTTTTGAATTTGAATAAAATCAATATTGAACTCAAAGAGGTTAAATTGAGCTATTTGTTCAGTGACTGTGATTAAAGAAAATCTCCGTGGATCCTAATTATCCCAGTGGAGAGTTTCCATCGTTGAAAGATAAATGGGCTCTGTTCAATGTGCAATCCCATAGTGTAAGTAGGAGCATCACTTACAGCAACTCGAGAGAGAGGGGGAGGAGAAATCAGAATCTGAGAACATTAGACAGGAACGTTACAATAATGGCTCATAATCTGAGGACCATGGATTAGAATGTTCCAACAATGGATCCGAATCTGAGAACATTAGACTGGAATGTTCCAACAATGGACAGGAGTTTATCCGGGGGTCTTTACTGGCTTTCTCAGCCTTGGATATCATTAGCATATCGAATACAGGATATCCTTTGGATTATTCAAGGTGGTTACTATCCCATCCTCGCGATAGTTGGTGTTCCTGGTAAATCATTATATTTGTCTATTAAACTGGGTTGAACTGAATTTCGGCTCATGATATGTACATTTTGTAAAGTGCAAGTCAATATCTTCAGTTCCAAACAAAAATTCATTTCCTTATATATTATAACTATCAAACTACGATTTATAAATTACTCATTGATATGCAAGAAGGAACCAGACTCTTCTCAAACTCCATAATCCATTTTGTCCTTCACAGATTTACATCTCCATGTCCTCCTCACTCACCAATCCTGTCCAATACCACCATCATGATATCCCAGTCTCGTCCTCTGTCTCAGTGCAATATCTGAATAAACCATTCGTGCCTTTGTTAAATCAGGATGCAACAGTTTCACGTTCTTAGTAACCATGTCCGTGACTAAATAATTGCTATTGAGAATGTTTAACTTGTTCTCTGCACATAAGGGAAGTCAGTTTATGGTGGTCAAGCCATTGACTCATAATCTAGAGCCACAGAATAATGGTCTGTTGAAATTGGAGAGTTTAATAGCAACCATTATCATTTGTTATAAAAACCAATCTGCTTGCCTCATGATCTTTAGGGAAGTCAATGTGGCATAATTCCCTCCTCAGGTTTCCGTGTGACTTCTGTGATGAACACGTGGGTGTACTGTACCTTTTAGAGAATTAAAAGCCAACAATAACAACCTGACAGCACCAAGAGTTCTGAACAATAGATATAATGTAACATTTGGTCGAACAACCCGATTAGCTCATTGTCTTGAAACAAATTCAGCAAACCATTTTAAATTATACCCCAAAATACCCACCTCCAAACAAGTTTCAATTTATTATATTGACAATCTTAACAGCAAATGATACAATCCAATAGTTTGGCGGTACAAGACCATGGAAAATTGAAAAAATGGGAGAAGAACTGTCGAGCTACCAGCGTGCAAAGACTGTCTGAAATATAGCTCTCCTATAGGTACCTTTATTGATTCGTATTTGGTGAAGCAGAGTCCCCAAGACGAAAAGAAGACAGGAATATGGAGAAGAACCGAAAGCTTCCTGGTTTTGAGAAAAGAAGTTTTGTTTTGTAAATCTTAATTAGGAGTCTAATCGGACTAGTACTGTGGAGCTGGAAGGTAAAAGACAGGTTAGAGGAAGAAGTTGTAAATAGTTGTTCGTTTATTATTCTCTGTTATACTTTAAGAAATAAAGTTGTTATTTTTTACTTTAAATAGATTTGGACTCTAGAATTATCACAGATTACTGCATGGGATAAATCTTTTCTCTGTTGCTGGTTTTAATTAAGCAGGAAGATTTCTCCTGTGTTGTGACACTACAAACCCAAAGCTATGCGTTTTACTCTTTATGGTACTCTGGAACAGCTGAACCAGCCACTCAGTTCAAGATCTGCACAACATACATCCTGTGAGAGAAGAATAAAGGTAAAGAAAGCTCCCTTTCTCTGCCTGTTTTCTGTATTGCTGCATCTCATTTCCATTCAGGTACGTGATCATCCCCTATTTTAGGTGTATTCAATCTTATTGAAATTCTCCCCGAGAATGGTGCACGGCTCCATAGGTATCTCTGGTGCTGGCTTTATAGATGCTGACGTACAGATGTCAGGGACTTATAAATTCCATGTCAGTCGTAGTGCATAGAGAAGGAATGGCTTTTTGTGGCACATGAAACAAATGGCGATGTCTAAATGAGGGAAAATATGTTTTTTGACAATCCCTGAGAGTGTTGTTGAGGCAGTATTTGGGGTACTGTGGATAGACGTTCTCTCAAGTTTCACCAGACTAAACCCTGGGATGATGGCACCATGAGTAATGAGTGAAGCTCAGTGAGAGAATAAGAGGTGATTGCATTGAACCTTAAGGGGGATGGACAATCACTCATGATGTTCTAAGCAGACACTGATATGGTGATAAGTTCCATGGCTTTTTTTCCCACTCAGATCACATGATTCACGATAGTTTTAGAGCCTCTGAGAACGTTCCACCCAACCACCCCACCCACTATTTAAACTGAGACAGAGAGAGAAAGAGAGGGGAGAGAGAGGATAAAGAAAGGAGAGAGAGAGAGAGACAGAGAGAGAGACAGAGAGAGAGAGAGAAAGAGCGGGGAGAGAGGGAGGGAGAGAGAGAGAGACAGAGGTTCAGGCTTTTGAATAAACTCTCCCAACATTAATAGAGTTCAATTGATGCGTCATCCTGCCATGAACGTCATGGTGTCCATACTCACGACAGCAGCAACAATACCTTCATTATAAAAGTGTTAACACTTGCCAGCATTATAGAGAGAAGGAAAGTCTTTTTGCGCCACAGGAAAGAAACGGAGATGCCTAAGAGGAAAAAGAGATTTTATGATCGTCGCTGAGAGTGTTGTTGAGGCAGCATTTGGGATATTGTGGACAGACATTCTCTTCTTTATAAAGAATGATCGCCTTGCCACAAAGAGGATTCAATGGAGTTTCACCAGACTAATTCCAGGGATTATGTACCACGAGGAGACAGTGAAGATTAATCTCTGGCGTTGTGAGAGAATGAGAGGCGATTGCATTGAAACTTGAGGGGGAGGGACAGTCACTCACGATGCTCTAAATAGACACTGATACGGTGAAAGATTCCATGGCTTCTTTTTTACTCGGGTTGCATGATTGTCGATAGTTTGAGAGCCTCTGAAAATATTCCCCTCAATCCACACCCAATTCCCATGTCGCATGAGAGAGACAGAGGGCCAGTGTTTGAATAATCTCTCCCCACATTAATACAGTGAATTTGGTGTATGGTCCTGCATTGAAAGTCTCGTTATCCACAATCCCTACAGCAGCCACAATACCTTCATGCTAAAACAGTTAACTATTCCCACCAGATTCTGACCTCCATGGAGAACAAAGGTGTGTCTTCTCGGTGATGGAAAAATGCCTCCTTGAGAGTTGACACAAATCATTTAGCTTCCCTCCTCATTGCCAGCAAACTATGTTAAAGCAGCACACGTTCTACAAACAATGGAACCATGATTAACATCATGAAGTCTTCTATCAGTGCAGTCTCGGTTTCATTGGTTTGTCATGTTGGAATATCAGTGACCCCCTCTTGTTCCTGTATAACTGTCACGTGGGGATGAATAGCATCCTCCTGATCTCATAGAACAGGTTTAAGGGTCTGATTGGGCTCTGCCTGTTCCTGTTTAACAGCTCGATGCACTGAACAGACCACTCTTCTTCCTGTGTAACAGGCAGGAATATTTAATGTGCTGTCACTCTTCCTGTTCCTGAATGCTAACTCATACCCGTGTGCAACCAGTTTGAGATGCTGAATGAGCTCCTCTTTTAACTGTTGAAATGTGCAGTGTCTGACCGTGCTGGTACATAAATTTTACCGACACGTTAACAGCACAAACCGGAATGCTCTCCGGGTCTTGCTGCACATGGACACAGAATGGTTCCGGAGCTGATGGGGGTCAATTTGTTCTGAACATTCTGTGATCTTCAGTCATCATGCCTACTTCAGATCTTATAATGGGGAAAGACATTGATGGACCAGCTGAAGATGTTTGTGCTGAGGAGGCTAACCTGAGGATGTCCTGCAGAGATGTCCCGGGACTGAAAGGATTGTTGGCAACTGACCCCAAACTTCTTTATTTGTATTCTGAAAGAGCCCGTCCACATTCAGCTCAAATAAGTAGGTGGTCCCGATGCCATCCTCAACCAAATACTGCCTTGGTATCAAAGCCATTCGCTCTTTCCTGAGCCCCTGTGTTCACCTCTTGTTCATATCAATAGGTGACAGTGCATGTGTAGGGAATGCTTTCCTCTCACAGAAGGTAATCACTGTCAGGAATTATCTGGGCGGGAGAGCTAGGGGAGCTTTATCGCTGAAAGTATTTAAGGAGGAGTTGGATGGATTTTTGACCTGTCAGATAGCTAAGGGGTGAAGAATTGGGCTTAAAAAAGAGGAGTTACTGTCAACGGTAGTTCAGCCATGATGTTATGCAATGGCTTGATCATCCGAATTACCTGATCCTGTTCCTTTTGTCCTCATATTCAGCAATTGCAAAGTTAATGGCTGTAATTTTCCTGAATGTTCTTTTATTGAACGTTGCAATCAGAGAGAGTAAAGTATTTTGTGAGTCATCTTTGGTTGAGGTATGGGGACTGTATTCACGGTGAATCTGGGTCGATGATATCATCAACAAATGAACCACAAGTTGCATAGAGGAAACACTCGTAAAGAGACAAGAAGCGTCTGTCGAAACAAATAACATTTTCCAACCGACACCAAACCATGTGTGACAATCTTGAGGGACTGATGAGATCCTGTGTTACTGTTGACCAGGTATTTGTAGCAAGTGGCTCCATCTGCTCCTTGCAGGAGCTGTGGGGGGTTTAATAGAACATAGCAACACAGGACTGAGCAGCAGGAGTGAGCCATTAGATATTTTATCACCGCTCCATGTGCTTTTGGTCTTAGCAGCAGGTTTCTGTCTGTATACCATTTTACTACATACCGAAAACAAATTTGAATAAATGCAAACATCCAGGCACCACAATCCTCTGCGGAAGGGAATTCCCACTTGAACAGCCTTCTGGGAATTTCTCATTTGTGTTCCAACAAATGTTGGAGAGTCACTATGTCCTTTTCCAGTCCCACGTCTCCACTGGTTACACCCAGCGTAAAGGCAGCCAGTTTAGTGAGGTGGTCAATGATTTAGGTCTCAGACCCCGCCATTTTTTAGAAAAATGTGAGACACAGAAAGTTGCACCCATAACAAATGTTAAAATAATAGAGTGCCCCAACATGTTATTCTGCCTTTTAAGTTGTTCTGCTCACACAAGCTACTGGTAGTGGGATTTCTTTCTGGAACAGTGGGATTTGGCTGAATTCCCTTCGTTTCAGGCAGTGGAGAGATTCCAATGAGTCATCACCAGGGATCCCCTCACAAGTGGTAAAGATGACGCAAGGATTTTATGATCTCACACTTTTCTATCTGGCGGAACAAAGTAAGAGAGAGGGATCAATCGGCTGCTCCTTCTCAGACAGGGAACATTTTTCTCCCTCTCTGTGTTGGAACGTACAATTTTGTCAACTGAACACCAAACTGGACCATGTGCGATCTCCTGGAACATTCACTGGAAAACCTGATTATCGATTATATGCAGATGCGTCATTGCTCTTGTTGTACACAATTCTTCCAATCGCAAAAAAAATCCCCACTTTATAATTTGAAGACATGCTTACATGTGTCTGTGTAATTTATAATATTGGTAGGTGTCTTCATAGTATTTGTGTTAATATCAATGCATGTTTTTCTTAAAGTTTATTCTCCAGCTTTAGTCTCCCTGACAGGAGATAAGATGCATCCAGCTGATACACTTTTCAGAAAGTCATGGATGGTTAAATACTATTTCTCAGATAAGATCAAAACGGATAATCCCCCATAAAAGAAGGCCGGCATTCCAGGAATGAGTAAAGGGAAACCTCTGTGAAAATCTTCGAAAAGAATTATATCTTTTTTATTTTAGTTTAGGGAATCAATCCTGCACACAGTACATCAAGTGTGGTCTCAGCAATGCCTTGTACGGATGCAGTTAAACATTCCTGCAATTAAACCTGATACCTTTTGCCAAAAACAGCATTATTCCACTTACCTTCCAAATCACTTGCTGCATCTGACTTCATGTGATTCATGTCGCAGGAATATGGAAACCTCCTGTATCACAGAGTTCGGAAATCTCTCTCCATTTAAATTATTTACCATTGTTTTATGCCAAAATATAATTTACCTTCATGCCAAAATTGACAACTTACGTTAAGTTATTTCTGCTGAAGGTCTGCTCACTAACCTTCCCTGCCTATATCACTTTGCAGACTCACTACCTCCATTTGACGACACATTGAATGGCCATCTTGGTGTATGAGCTAATTGAGCTCCAAGCTATTCCCTCCCCTTCCTCCAGATCTTTGATACAGATTATTGATCATTGATAACCCCACAGTGATCTCTGAGGCACTCCATCAGTTACAGCTTTGCAGCCTGAAAATAAACATTTGTCTCTCCTCTCTATTTCCTGTTAGCGACAGCGCCCCTGTTCCTGTGTAGCAGCTCAGGTGGGTTGAAAGGCCTCCTCCTCGAATTTGTAGTGTACTGAACGAGCTGAATTACTTCATTCTATATTCTGTGTAATTCCTTAGAGGGGCAGAATGGTTTCCTCCTGTCTCATTGTAACGATCCTGTCTGACTTAATGGAGTGGTCACCAACCCTGTAACAGCCTCGAGGGGTGGATTGAGGGAACACATGGGGTAGGGGCAGACGTTGCCCATTCGGCTGTACCATTCAGAATGCTCATGGCTGATCCGAGTGTGCCTGACCATCCATTTCCTGTCTGTTCCCAATAAACACTGACCCTTCTGTCCAGTAAAGATCAGTCGAGCTCTGCCTGGAATACCTTCTATAATCGAGTCTTCACTGCTCCCTGAGGATGAGGACATCACAGGTAGCACAACACTAAAGTGAAAGGGACGTCCTTATTTCATTGTGGGACAACTGTTATTTTAAAACTGTGTTAACTGAACATCAAGTCAATACCTCTTTTCAGACACAAGGACAGAATAATTAGGAATAAAAGTAAACCTGTCCCACATTCCCACTGACCCTTTCCAATCAAATATCTATCACACCTAGCCTCTGCTACTGTCTCAGGAAGAGAATGCCTGATCGCATAATACCGCAGAAGCATGAGGGAAATGAGCAGATTGAGGCCATTCAGCCTATTGAGTCTGAAATTCTGTTCAATAATTTCTTATTAGTACCTCGGCCTCATTCTTCTACCTTCTCCTTGGAATCATGGATCCCCTTACAAATCAAAAACATATCGACTTGGGTCTTAATAACACTATTGTCTGTGCCTCTGTGTGTCTGTATGTGAGTAAGTGTTTGTGCGTGTATCTGTATGTGTGTGTGTGTGTGTCTGTGCCCTTTTGTGTTTGTGTGCGTACCTGCGTATGTGTGTGTCCGTGTGCTTGTTATCTGTGTGTTTGTGCGTCTACATCTGTCTGTCTGTGTTTCAGCCTGTGTTGCTATCTGTATTTATGTCTATTTGTATGTGACTGTATATGTCTCTGTGTGTTTATATGTGTGTGTGTATGCCTATCTCCTTGTAAGTATTGTATGTGTTCGTCTGTGTATTTCTGTGTCTGCGTCTCTGTGCAGTGAGGTATCTGTGGTTTTTGTTTGGAAGTGAAAGGACTGTTTTGACTGTTGTGGGAGCTGCCAGTGGGTTTAAAGTGAGAATTGTCTTTCACTGAACATTGCTCCTTAACTGGTCAGTAGGACGTGGATGTTTCAGGTTCTCCACATGCGGCTTCCTGGTCCTCTCCAGCTCTTTAAGTGTCCTCCCCATATGACGGGGGGAGGGGAGTGAGGGAACAGATATCGGGCACTCCACTACCCGGCTTGGAGTTTATATCCTATTCCAGGCAGTTTCTCCTGGAATGGGAGAAAGGGATGGAAGGAGAGTGTGAATGGATGACCCTGCTGTTTGTGCTGTTGTAGTTGGGGGGAGTTGTGAGGTGTCTGGAATGAGTCAGTCGACAGTTTTGAATCCATATAGTATTATTAGTTGCTGATTTCAATAGTGAGAGTGGTAATGCCTGAGCCTTGTTTGGAGACAGAGCGTGAACCTTGTTCGGGGTTAGGTGCTATAACAGATATTCAGTGAGTGTGAGCGAGCAGAGAGTATATGGTACCTCTTATCCTGACAGAGCGGGGAGGATATGGATGCTTATCCTGTATTGCAGGACATTTCTTCAGATCATCTCAGTGTCGAGGTGAGGCTCCCCGAATGACTTGTCCAAATCTGTCACTAATAACAACACAGACCTGTCCCTCAGCTTCCACAGAATCAGTTTAGGTAGAGTTTACAGATAGCAAGGAGAAGCAAATATTTGTGTGATATATATCGAAACCAAAACGGTAGCAGAAAATCGGAGCATCATATGCCCTGGAAATTAGATAGGCAAGTATTGTGGATACCGCAGTCTTATTGGATGGTTAACAGCGTTAACTAAGTGACTGCTGAAGCTGTGAAAAATAAGTTCCGTAAGTGTATATGAGGTGGGTTGAAGAGTATTTTGTGAAGCAAACTAGAGAGCAGGTTAGTTAGAATTTGATGTTGTGTGGTCAGAAGGACGACTTATTAACCTTGGTCTGAAGCAGCTTTTAAAGAATAATAGCATTTATAAGGTGCAGTTTACAAGGTGTCTGCATACAATATAGAATGCTTGAATATTCTAGTCAAACATTATGGAAGACCGGAGGCTAGAGTGTCAAGATATCTTCAGTAAATTGGGAATGTACAATATAACATTCAGTGGGAAACAAGCAATGGTTGTTAGAGACATAGAGGCAGACAGCACGGAGACATGCCCGTCAGCAGAAACTGGTCCAATGCAACCAAAATGCCCATCCACGCTAACCCCATGTCCCTGCCATCGTCCCGTATCTTTCTAATCTTTTACTATTCATGTATTTGCCCAAATGCCTTTTAAATATTGTTAATGTATCCGCCTCAACCACTTCTCATTCCATATGCGTTACAGCCCCTGTGTTAAAAAGTTGTTCCTCAGGTTCCCTTTTATTCTGTCCCCTCTGACCTTAAACTGATGCCCTCTAATCTGTGATTGTCCAACATTTGGAAAAAAGACTGTGTGCATTCACTCTATCCATGCCTGTCATAATCTTATAAACTTCAATATGATCCTCCCTCAGCTTCATGCACACAACAGTAAAAAGACCTAGCTTGTCCAACCTCTTTCTGTAACTCAGACCATTGAGACCTTGGCAACATCCTTGTAAATGTTTTCTGCACTCTTTCCAGTTTAATAACATCCTTCCTATAGCAAAGTGAACAAAACTGAACATAACGCTACCAATATGACCTCACCAGCATCCTGTATAACTGCATCATAACTCCTTAATTTCGATACTCAGTGATACAAACCGCTTAAGGCCAGTGTGCCAAAAGCTTTCTTCACTGTCTACCTCTGAATCAACTTTCAGAGAACCATGCACCTGAATTCCAAGGTCCCTCTGTTCCACTGCACTCCTTAGGACCCAACCATTCACCATGAAACTCCAAACTTGATTTGACTTTCTAAAATGCAAGAACTTACATTAATCTATACTAAAATCCATTTGCCATTTCTCAGCCCACTTCTACAGCTGATCAAGATACTGCTGTAATTTCTGAAATTTGTGATAACCTTCCTCACTTTCCTTGATGCCGCCTGATTTAGTGCCATCTTCAAACTTACAAATCATGCCTGTACATTCTCATGTAAATCATAGATATATGTAATATGTAGTGGTAATAGCATCAATCCCTGAGGCATTCCACTATTCACAGGCCTCCAGTCTGACCAGCATGTTTCCAGTATTAATCTCTGCTTCCAACCATCAATGCAATTTTGTACCTAATTTGCCAGCTCCCCCTCAATTCCATGCGATCTCTCCTTCCAGAGCAACGTACCACATGGAAACTTATTGAAGGCCTGACTGGAATCAATCTGGACTACGTATACCACCCAGACCTCCTCAACGTTGCTGGTCACTTTATCAAAGAACTCCAACAAATTTGTGAGTCATGATCTCCCTTGCACAAACTCCCGTGCTGAAGTTGATAAAGGGCTTTTGCCCGAAACATCGATTTTCCTGCTCCTCGGATGCTGCCTGACCTTTTTCAGCACCATTCTAATCTTACTCCGAACCACACCCTGTCTTTCCAAATGCATGTATATCCAATCTCTCCAAATCTTCTAAAGTAACCTACCCACTAGATTTTAGGATTACTGGTCTTTAGTTCCCAGGTTTATCTTTGTAGCATTTCTTGAATAAGGGCTCAGCATTCGCTTTACTCCAATCGTCCAGGACGGCACTCGTTGGCCAGCGATGATAGAAAAGAGCCAAGCAGTGCTCCCGCAATTTGTTCTCTATCCTCTTATCCTCCTGCTATGTTCCTGAATATAACTGGTCGGGACCAGGAGTTTTTAGAAATACTGAAAAGTCTGAAACATGCATCTATTTATTTCAGGTACAAACACCAAAGAGTGAGAAAGTGACTCAGTGATGGTTAACATAACAAATTAGAAAATATGTTCATCGTAGGAAGTGATTTCAGAAGAATTCCAGCTATTGTGGAAACCTGAAAATTCTCAGAAATTAACGATCCAGGAAAGGAAGGCCATGAAACTGATAAGGAAATCAAAAAGAGAACATACCTGCTAACACACAGGAACACAAAGACTGCATCAATCTGCGATCTATATTTCAAAGGAAACAAAATAAAAGCATGGCCAAATGTGGAAATTTGTAGGAGAAAGTGAGGTCTGCAGATGCTGGAGATCAGAGCTGAAAATGTGTTGCTGGAACAGCGCAGCAGGTCAGGCAGCATCCAAGGATCAGGAGAATCGACGTTTCGGGCATAAGCCCTTCTTCAGGAATCCTGAAGAAGGGCTTATGCCCGAAACGTCGATTCTTCTGATCCCTGGATGCTGCCTGACCTGCTGCGCTGTTCCAGCAACACATTTTCAGCTGTGGAAATTTGTAATCGGGAGAGGAAATGGCCAAGAAAACAACCAGTTACATTGCATCTGTCTTCATGGAGGAAGATCCAGAAAGTCACCCAGTAATACCAAGTGATCATATCGGACTCCTGGAGCTAAAGACATAAAGTCAATTCATATCAGTAACAAGGTAGTACTTGAACATGGAGCTGGATTGAGCATTGCTAAGTCTGACGAAACAGATGTTCTTCACATCAAAATGTCGGAAATAAACCACCAATAGTAGTATTAGTTGCATTGTCGATGACTTTGTTTTATTTTCCTGTACATTCTGCAGAGACTGGAAACTATTGTGGATAAAGTATAGATGAATGGAAGGGATCCAAACAGCTACAAAGGGAAAAAGACGTAGTGTGGAGAACTGCAGACCAGTTAACTTGACATTTGTAGGGAAACTGTTGGAATCTATTACACAGGATGACCTTTTTGCTATTTAGAATTAACAGCAATAATGGAGAGAATCAGCATGCATTTCTGAAAGAGACATCATACTTGATAAACTCTGGAATTGTTTGAAGATGTTTCTTAAAGCATAGATAACGGGGAAACAGTAGAAGTGGCATATATTGTATTTTCGGAAGGGTTTCTATAAGATTTCAGTGAGTTCGTAAATGCAATGAATGTGAAGGGTATTTGGAGGAACATATGTAAATGGAAAGTTAAAGTTTGGTTCGCCTTCATTTAGGGGAGTCAGAACATTGATGTGAAGACTTGTTGAAGCAGTTTCACTGCGTGTTGATGGGACTGAACCTGGAGTATTCTGTACAGTTTTGGTGACCGAATCTCAGAAAGAATATAATGACCTGAGAGGAAGTGCATTCTCCAGATTAATCCCTCAGATGGTGAAATTGCCTGATGAGGAAACTCGGCCTGTGTTCTCGAGAGTTTCAAAGAATGAGAGGTGGGTCACAGTGAAATTTAGAAAATACACAAAACATCTGACAAGTTGGAAATTAACAGGACGCTTCCCTCGCTGCATATTCCACAGTCAAGGCATTATAATGGCAGGATCGGGGACAGGCCAGTTAAGGCTACAATAAGGAGGAAATTCATCACTTGCAGGGGACTGACTAATACAGGGGCATGGAAATCTACTGGCAGGCAAGGTTAATGAGAATCTCCAGATATTCTCCAAGGGTGTCCAGCAGAACAGAATAACCAGGTAACAGGTAGGACTCATCAGTGACTTGCCAAGGTGCAACCAAATCAACTTTAGTGGTAGGAGACAGAGGGTGGTGGTAGAAGGCCGTTTGTGGGATTGGAGGCTAGTGTCCAATGGTGTACCACAGGGATCAGTGCTGTGTCTCTTAATATTTGGGATTCGGAAGTGTTGGTGTTGGACTGGGGTGGACAAAGCTAAAAATTGCATAAACCAGGTTATAGGCCAAAAGGTGTATTCGGTGGCACGAGCTTTCGAAGTGCTTCATCAAAGCTCACAATCACCTGATGAAGAAGCAGCGCTTCGAAATCTCGTGCCTCCGAATAAACCTGTTGACTATAAGCTGATGTTTCCTGATTTTAAACCTTATCATAAAGGATGCAGCTGTGAATATGGACGAGGCGTGAGGAGTGTCATAGGTAAGTTTGTGTTTGATACAAAGATTGGCCGGGTAGATGGCAGTGAGGAGGAAGGCCTTATGTTACAGGAAGATACAGATGGAATGGTCAGATGGGCAGAGCAATGGCAGATGGAATGTAACCCTGATAAATATGAGGTCATGCACTTTGGATGAAGGAATCAGGCAGGGGAGGACTCAATGAATGGCAATACACTAGGAAGCTGAGAGAGTGCTAATCCACACATCCCTGAATGTGGCTGGACAGGGTAACACACAATTTGAGAAAGCGTACGGGAGCGTAAACATAGCCTTCACACATCGAAGCATAGATTATAAGAACTATGCGGAACTTTCGTTAGCCAAGATGGAATACTGTGTGTAATTCTGGGAGCTACATTACAGGAAGGATGTGATTGTACTAGAGGGGGTGCAGAGGAGATGTTCCCTGGGATGTTGCCTGGGATGGAGCATATCAGCTATGGAGAGAGCCTGGATAAGCTCGGGTTGTTTACTTTGGAGCAGAGAAGGCTAAGGGGGACGTGAATCAGGAGGATAAGATTACGAGGGATATGGATGGGGTGGATAGACAGCCGCTGGTCCTTTTAATCAAAGGGACACACCTTTAAAGTGAAGGGTTTGAGGCTTAGTGAGAATTTGAGGAATGTTTTTCAACCAAAGTGTGTTGGGGTCTGGGATGCACTTTGTGAGAGGGGAATTGTCATGGTAACCTCAAAACCATTAGAAAATACATGGTTGTGCACTTGAAATGCCATAAGATTCGCAGCGACAGGTTTTGTGTTGGAAAGTTCGGCTAATGTAGGCCGCGCTGTATTTCTGATAGTACAGAGTCTGTGCTTGTGTGATTGTATGGCTGTGGAAGGTCAATCATTCAGTCGCTTATGATAGGAATTGATGGGTTTCTGAAGAATATCTTATCACAGTGCATATGAGTGAACTTGTAATATCCTCTGAAAATAAGTTAATGGCAAAATTAAGAGAAAAAGGTGCAGCTTTCTTACAGTCTAATACAAAATAATTGAGGACAGGGAAATAGCAGATCAATGGAGCAAATACTTCGGTTATGCCTTCACAGAAGAACAAAAAAAAACACAAAAATAAAATGTCCTCGCAATACTAGGGAACTTTAGTCTGGTGAGAAAAAGGGAATAGATTGACATTAGTAACTAAAACGTTTTAGAGAAAATATTGGACTGAAATTAATGGGCATAGACAAAGTCAACAGAGGTTTATAAAATAGGAATCATGTTTGAGAAAATGGCTTTTAGCAAACTTATGGAGAAGGTATCAACGCAATACGATTGGATTTTCAGAAAGATTTTTGATAAAGCCCCAAGCCTATTGTGCAAATTCGAATCCTATGGGACTGGGGCTAATATATGGTCATGGTTTTAGAATGGGAGAGCTGGCAGGAAATAGTGAGTATGAACAAAACCATGTTTTTTTGAATGGAAGGCTTGGAGGATATAACAAGGATCGGGTTTTGGGATCCAGTTAATCCCAATACACATCATATCTTTGGTTGTGGAGCTCAATTGCAATATTCCCAAGTCTGCTGACAGCTCTAAACGATGTCAGCTTGTGAGTGGATGAGGAGGATGTCAAAAAGGCTCCAAGTTGATTGAGACAAGTGGAGTGACTGGGCAAATATCTGGCAGAAAAAGAGCAATGGCAGAGATGAGAGGTTGTATACGTTGATGGGATCAATTGAATGGCAGCCTGCCATTTGAAAAGGGATTGGTTGAAAAATGTTGATACATAAATGAACTTAAGCTGCATTTTTGTTTATTTCTGCGCAGCCTTCCGAGTCTATGTAGGGCAGTGACTTCTGAACACGGAAGCCAATACTGGGAATGGCATTGGCACGCTGTATACAGTGTACATAGACCCAGCAAGTAGGGAGCTGTAACATTGAAAAGAATCTGGATCTTCCTGTACACCAGTTACTGAAAGCAATATTGAAGGAGCAGAAAGCAGGTAGGAAGATAAATGGTTTATTATCCTTCATTTCAAGGGGATTTAGAATACAGGAGTAAGGGTCATTTACTGCAACTGTACAGGGCCTTTTTGGGGCTCCATCTCGAACAATGTGTAGTATTGTGTGCAATTTTGGTGTCCTTACCTAATAAAGGGCAAACCTGACATCGAGGGAGTGCAGTGAAGGATGACCAGACTGATCTCTGGGATGACAGTTAGTTGTGGGAGCAGAGTTTGGGGTGACTGGACCTGTATTCCATGGGCTTCAGGAAAATGAGTGGAGATCTCAGTGAGATATATAAAACTCTGCCAGGGTGTGACAGATTGGAAGCAGGGATGATAGTTCACTTTATAGAAAGCGGTTCATGAATCGCATTGCAGTCAAATGGCACTTAATAAACAAGCACTATCAGAGAACTCCCTATATATTGATGGGCCGAAGGCACTATAGTTCATAATGTTTAAACATATTTTGGGATATGAACATTGTGTGGGGAAAACTGCATTGAGGAGATGTTCGGCCATGAAATAGCATGGGGAAAGCTCAATGTGCTGAATGACCTCCTCCTCTCCCGATGTTTCTGTGCAGTCTGTGGGAAAGCTCTGCAAATGTTGTCACAAGCTCTCAGATGTTAGGAAGGATGTCTATGCAGGGTCAACAGGACTGTGTTTCCCATTCCCTTTTCTGATAACGAGGTTGATGCCGGGTGTTCTGTCAGGTTTTATCCTTTAAGACCTCAGAGTAGTTTGATATAATTGAGTGTCTCACGTGGCCGATTCAGAGACCATGTCTGTGCGTCTGGAGTCACTTTTCGGCCAGACAAGGAAAGCACGGAAGATTCACTTCCTGAAAGAATATTGGTGAAGGAGATTGATGTTTACAATCAACATTGGACACAAGATCACTATTACTGACACCAGGTTTTAGGTCTCGATACTTTATTAATTATATTTAACTTCCACCAGCTGCCAGAGCATTATCCTGATCTGGATTCGTAATCCAATGATATGTTCACTACAGCACCATCTCCACATGGGGCCCGATCAGAAACCACACTGACCTGATTATTTCGGTGCTACTTGACAGCTCCATCAAAAAGTATTCCCACCAATTTGACTGTCGTGATGGGACTGAGGGTGTGGTAATTGGTCAGATTGTAATTATTCTCCTATTCAGGGACTGGACATAGTTGAGTAATTTTCCACATTGCCAGGGAGATGTCAGAGTTGGAGCTGGAATGAAACAGCTTCCCCAGGGACACGGCTTGTTGTGCAGCACAAGTCTTCAGTCCTATTGCAGGAATGGGGTCAGGGCCCATTGCCTTTGTTGTATCTACTGTGTTCAGCTGTTTCTTCATGCCCGGACAGCAAATCGAATTGCTTGAAGACTGGCATCTGCGATTCTGTGCGAATCATGATGAGTGTGAGGTGGATCATCCACTCAACACGTCTGGCTGAGGATAGTGCAGACACCACATCCTTGGCATTTTTCACTGACGTACAGAACTGTTCCGATATTTAGGATGAGGATATTTGTGGAGTCCTCTCCTCCAGTAAATTGTTTAATAGTCCATCGATATTATTGTTTGGCTTTGGCAGGACGGACAGACCTTAGATCGGATCTGTTAGTCTTGGGATCATTTCCCCGCTCCATCAGAAATTAGTTCTGCTGGTCGGAATTTAACCAGTTAAGTGTGGTAGCTTTAATGGGTTGTCAACAGGTTTAAGTCCACGTGATTCCGACCCTGGCATGTTCAGCCACACTCATCACTGAACCATGGATCAGCTTAATGGTAATGGTAGACTGATGAATTATCGTCAGGAAAATGTTACAGATTGTCGTTGAATACAGTTCTGCTTCTGCTGTTGCTGCAGCATCAAATGATAACACAGTTTGAGATGCAATATCTACAATTCAATTCTACTGATTGTCCCCCAATTCACACCGAGACCCATTTACCCATCAGTCCTGTATTCTCTACCTAACCTGGTTTCTGATGTGGTAACACTTGCATTTTCATATTCTCAATCTGCTGAGGACCTCTCCCTGGTGTCACGCCTCTAATTTGTTACTTTAACTCAATCCATTTAAAGTAATGACCGAAATCGTTTCTCTTCCACAATGTCAACTTCTGTATTTGAAGTGAATGTGTTTCCCTCTGTTTTTCTCCCTGACCATGATTAAGAGCTCTGCAGTGTCAGTGATGCCAGACTAATGTAGTTTCAGAGTCAAGGAACTTGTCCACCATGCATTATTGTTCAGTTCCCAGTGTACGGCACTCCATGTTGGACAGGATGTTTGAGCATCTTTGACATACTTCTTTGGAAATTGTCCAAAGACAGAAATTGCTGAAGAAATTGCAGCATCTTCTGGAATGAATGCAGTGTTTATCTATCAGGTACAGTGACCCTCGACAAAGCTCCCAGTTTGTCAAGCAATTTTAGTATTTTTATTACCAGTATCCAATGCCATTTGTTTTGTGAAATTTGTTCCGTGCCTATTCATTTCTGGAGAAATTCAGCAGGTCTATCAGCATCTGCAGAGACAGAGAAACAGCGTTAGCATTTCAAGCCCAGTGTGACACTTCTTCACAACTGAAAAGGATTGGAACCTTGGCTTTGTAATAGCTTTCCAGAGGTGGGAGATAGGTGACAGGGAAAAAAGGGCGTGGCAAAGATAAACCGGCTTTTAGCAGTGGTGAATGAGAAGATGATATAAAATGGGTTTAAATTAAGGTGTGAATGGAGAAAGGAGTACTCTCTATTGAGTGCAAGATAAACAAGACACAATCACCCAAGGTCATAGGGAGGCCAGGAGGGAGAATGTTGAGTATGTGGCATTATAAAGATCTGGCCATAAATACGTTTTCACTGTCGAGATCATCGCCCCCTTTAGACAAAGGATATCAGGTGCTTGACATCTTATTGGCACGACGAAGCGTTTCATGCTGCCTTAGTATTGTAATATGGAGAAACACAAATCATCATACGAAGTTTGTACTGAGTATTGTTTACCTGTCATGTTTACTATAGTTTCAAATTTGCAGTATTTATCTTTAAATGCTTGTTCTTGAAGTTAGTATTGGTTGCAGTGTAGAAGGTTGAGGGATGACATTATGGAAGTTTCTAAAATCATGAGGGGTATGGATAGGGTGAAAGCCAAGGTCTTTTCCACAGGATGGGGGAGTTCAGCCGAAGAAGGCATAGGTTTAAGGTGAAAGAGGGAAAATTTACAAGGGACGCAGCGGCAATGTTTTTACACAGAGGGTGGTGTGGGTATGGAATGAGCTGCCAGAGGAAGAGTGATAGATGCCAGTACAGCTAACACATTTAAAACTCATTTAGACAAACATATGGATGGGAAACATTTCGAGGCATATTGGTCAAATAAAAGCAGATGGGACTAGCTTAATTTGGAAAACCTGGCTCACATTGACATTTAGAAAAGCTTCGCACAGGTTCAGAGTGGTTTTGTGAAAGGGAAGTTATATTTTGCCCTGTAAAATCATGCAAAGTATTTCTGGAGATGCCTGAGAATGTAACAAGCGGACTTGATAATGGGGATCTATTAGACACCAGGCTTTCCAGAGTTTTTCCACAAGGTATTACAAAATAAAAGTTCTCACACAAGACAGAAGCCCGTAGGATGATGGAGAATGTATTAACATGGGATGATGATTGCTTAACATATAGAAATCGGAGAGTCAGGATTAATGGATCTTCATGATAAAGGTATATCTGCTGGAGGACCACAGCTATCAGACCGATGGCATCAGTTATTTACACTCTATACTGATAGCCTGAAGGAGGGAGCTGAGTGTAATATTCATCCGAGTTTGAGGATGACACTGAGAATCAAAAGGCAGGCTGTTATTTAATGGAGAGGACTTCCAGAAAAAGAACAGTACAAAGGCATTGGAGTGCTCCTGTGTATGAAACATAAAGTTAGCATGTTGTTGCAGCAAGTAACTAGTTTGGTTCATTAGCCGGCTTCGACCGATGAAAGGGTTGTGTTATTGAGAATCTGTAAAGTGGAGAGGCGATTATTCATTGGGGTTTAGATGAATGAGGAGTGATCCTGCTGAAAAATACAAGACACGGAAGGGACTGGAGAAGGTAGATGTTGAGAAGTTGTTACCATTCCTGAGTAGAGCCTCGAACTCGATGACATAGATACCGAATATGGAATATCGATTTCTATCTGAGATGCAAAGTGATGTTTTCTCTCAGAAGGTAGTGAATGTCTGGAATTACCTAACCCAGAGAGGTGTGGAGGGATACAAGGAGTCGGCAAGAAAGTGGAGTTAGACCTGGAGTAGATCAGCCATGTTTGTAATTAATTACATGGCAATCTTGAGGGGCCGAATAGCCTACTCTTGTTCTTATTTATTAATTTCACATGTTATGCTTTTGCAAAGTAACTGGTTATTTTTCCGGAAGTTGTGTTGTGTAATGCTACATTCAGGTGAGCAGAGGATTTGTTTAGGTTAGCACTGGGTGGGGGAAAAGGGGCTGTATTTACAGCAAATCTGGGTCTGTAACATGACCCACATCTGGAGCAGACGTTGCGGAGAGGGGAAGCCTGGAAACAGAGATTGGGGGTGAGTGTCACTTCCTGGCCCAGCCTGGATTTTCCAAGTACATTACAAAAACTGCACCTAACCATCGGAGTGGCTCGATCTGCCCCTATGTAGCAGGTCCGAAGGGCTGAATGGAACATCAAAACATAGGGCTGAGGGACAGAATGGGCCATTTGGCCCTTTGACACGACTCAACCAGTAAATAAGGTCATGGCTCATCTCATTGTGGTTCTAGCTGCACTTTTCTCTCCTTGTACCATTATCCCTGATTCACCTGTCTATGGAAAATCAGACGAAGCCAGCCTCGATATAATATAAAGATTCAGCCATCCCATACTTCTGTGAAAGAGAATTCCCACTTGAATGAATTCCCACTTTGTGATTTTTTTCTCACTCCAGTTGTGACTGAGGATGGGGGGTGTCACTCTTTCCTTTTCTAGTCCCACTCATCCACTGCTCACAACAAATTTTAAATGTAACCAGGTTGGTGATATGGCCGATGTTAAAGGTCTCAGACTGGGTCAGGTTCAATGATAAGAACAAGTCAGGCAGATTTCTTTAGTCAGCCACAAGTTACTGACAGAACTAACGGAGGAGTATGGTGGATCTGTGGGTAGCACTGCTTCCTCACATCACCAAGGAGCTGGATTCAATTCCAACCACAGGCGACCCTCTATGTTGAATTTGAACATTCTCCCCGTGACTGTGTGGGTTTCCTCTCAGTGCTCCAGTTTCCTGCCACAGTCCAAAGATGTGCAGTTTAAAGTGGTTGCCCATAGTGCCCAGGGATGTGTAGGTTAGGTGGGTTAGTTATGGGAAATGCAGGGTTACATGGATAAGATTGGGGGGCACGTCCAAGTGGGATGCTGTTTGGTGAATCAGTGCAGACGTAATGGACGTAATGCCCTGCCTCCACACTGTAGAGATTCTATGACAATGACAATAAATTTGGACAATACAAATACTCAGTGGATACATACCTAATCCACTCTTATCAAGGTCTTATATGTTTCATTCTCATTCCAAGAGTAACCTGTTAAGGCCTTCATAATATAAGCCCTTCACCCCAGGAATACGTGAAATGAAATATCTCTGGACTGCTTCCAGTGTAATTATATCCTTTCTCACATAAGGAGACACAAAAAAACTAATCTCACACTCAGATCATAATGTTTATAATTGTTTTCTCAAAGTGCTGTGAGTCTTTGGAACTCTCTTCCCCACAGACCATTGGAGGCAGAAATATTGAATATTTTTAAGGCACAGATGGAAGGTTCATAAATAACAACAGAGTCAAGGATTATCGAGGAATGGGCAGCAATGTGCAGTGTGGGGGGAAATGTAGACAGTGGTATCAAATAACACGGCTTCAGAACCTCCAGGAATATAATGCAAAATGAAATGATAATATCGATAAAATGTTAAGGGGGAATACAAGATGGCAGCGATCCATGCTGGGCTCTGCATCAACACACGGGCAAAGTGGTTCTCTAACCCACCCCATCCAAGCCATTTACTTAAAATTCAACACTAAAAGAGCGATAGAATCTTTAGTCATCCCGTTTTATCAAGTGGAAATGACAAAACGTGGGAAAGGATCGAGTAAGTCCCAACACACGGTGCACCCATCAGAAGCATCGAGCCTGCCTGAGGCTGCAGCTGCAACCCACTCTGCTCGTTCCATAGACCCAGGGCCTCACCAGGCCTTGGTCACTGAGTTCACCAAGTTATGTGAAATGATTGAAGCCATGATTGAAGAAGGGTTCAGCAGTGGCTAAAGCCGCTCTCAGCCGTGCTCCAAAAACATGAGCAGCAACTTGACAGCCTTGGAAACAGAACAGACGATGCCAAGCGCCGAACTGCAGCGACAGAGACCGTGATAGATTTCTCTCGGGAGAGGATCGTCAGCCTTGAAAATTAGGTCTGCCCCTTAACTGAACAAGATGACGACCTCGAGAACAGGGGTAAGATGAAGAATATTCACATCGTCGGTTTGCTGGAGCGGACAGAAGATGGTCAGCCGGTGAGTTTTTTCAAGAACAGGCTGCAGCGATTCCTTCACTTCAAAACTGAGGAGGGACGGGTGAAGAGTGAGACAGTTCATCGGGTTACGGTGCGGAAGTGAGACTCAGACCAACGCCTTCATCCTGCCCTTGCGCGATTACATAGTTATGGGGCCAAACAAAGACTGATGGAATCTTCCAGAACCGATGCGTTTAATTCACGAGGGCTCCAGGATTATTTTCTTTCAGGACTTTTCAACGGCGGTGATTCAGGAAAGAAAATCTTTTGATGATATCAAGAGAAGAATAAGGGAACTCTAGATTCAGTATTCCTTACGGTACCCAGCGGTGCTCCATATTGCTTTCAATGGATCCATACGCTCGTCTGACTCTCCAGAGAAAGTGAAAACTTTGTGGACATTTTAAAGTAAGCTGGATATTTAGATAGTCATTTTAGATAGAATTTTTGTTGGATTTTTCTGCTATTAACCAGTGTTAAATTATAGCCGGGAGTGGGTAGTCATTTTTGACATCTTCATTAGTATTACTACTCTTTTTCTCTTTCTTTGCTTGTGTCTGGGGTGCAGCTCAAGCTGGAGGGAGTTACAAAGGTAGTTGTGATGACTAAGTGCCGACCGAAGGGCAGTTCAAGCCCGATGTTTGTTGTTAATTGCCTTGGATTCCATATTGGTAGCGGGCAGAAGATAAAGTTTTGAGATATGTAAGCATCCCCAGTGGGCAGTGGGGGGTAAATTCCCCAATCGAGTGTCATTGGCATTTTGGATTTTATTTCGTTCTTTGAATTTTTATGTGTTTAGCTTTGGAAAGTTTTGAGAGCTTGTTAGTTGTAGTAGTTTTAGTTTGGGCAGGTTTTAGGCCCAATGAGTATTTTCTTAATTAATGATCAGCGATGTGTAATTCGATGTGAAACTCTCGAGTTGAAATGTTGCTACAGTGTGTTCTGGATAATGATGTGCTTAAATGTTGTACCTGGAACATTAAGGGGAGCCATCTGCCAGTCAAGAGGAAAAATGAAGTTTCTAGTCTTAAAACAGAGAGAGTGGATGTCGTCCTATTGCAGGAGATGCACCTTGATGACAAGGAACATTTGACCTTATAGCAGGGTGGATTTGATCGGGTTTATTTCTCGTCTTTTAATACTAGGAGTACGGGAGAAGCCATACTAGTGAAGAAGAATCTTCCATTTAAATTACTAGATTGTATTAGACACTCACGGAAGGATGATCATTCCCAAAGTCTTGAACTATGGGAAATAATACAGTCTTTTGAATGTTTATTGCCCCCTGGTGCACTGTCTTAAAATCCTGAAAGATGCATTTTCCAAAGTAAGTTATCTTGCATCATGGCACATTATTGTAGAAGGAGATTTCGACTGTCTTATGGCCCCACGGTGGACAGAATGTCCAAAGGTACCACAATACCCTCATTATAATGTAAGCAATTAGTGGGTTAGAGCTGGTGGATACCTGGAGGCAGAACTACCTCACAAGTAGGGATTTTATTTTCTTCTTTAACCCACACAAATGTCACAATATGGTTGATCTTTTCCCCATCCCTGCAACAATCTTAGACACGGTGGCATACTGCACAATTGGGAATATTACCCCAACATACCTGCCCCAGAATTAAGATAGAAGTCACATAAGATTATGTTGTATGCAGATGAGGGTCTCATGTTTTTGTCAAATCCCACAGTTTCGGCAGCTCACGTGATGCAATGCATTCATTCGCTTATCGCCTTTTCGGGTTTTAAGATTAATTTTACAAAGTTTGTGGCCATACCTATGGGAGGTCTCAGGGAAATACCTGATTTTGAAGGAAAATCCTGGTTTACTTTTAAATGGTCACGGGGGTGCTTTCTTTATTTCAGTATATTCATTGCATCTGTCTTTGATCATTTATTTAACGTGAACTATGTCCATTTCTTTGACAAAATTAAAAAAAGACCTTCAAAGATGTGAGGCACTTCCAATATCCTGGCTAGGTCAGATAGCTGTTCTGAAAATGAATGTCCTTCCTAATTTACGATACCCCGTGTGAATGCTTCCTTTGATGTTTCCCAGACTTTATGGCTGGTTTAGCTCTTTTATTTGGCACCATAAGCGACTCTTTATCAAGCTAACCAAATTGCAACTACCCCACAGATTGTGGGGAGTAGATCTCCCAGATTAAAAGCTGTCAATTAAGTTCTTTATTATCATATGTTAGTGTGTGGACCACTGAGGACTCGGCGTCAATATGTTTAGATATTGAACTCTCTCAGACAAAATGAACCCTTATTAGTCTGTTGTTCGTAGACAAAATGACAACATTTATGGAGTATTGTCATAACCAAATAATCATTAATGAAGTTAAAGTATGAATGGCAATGAGTCAGATCGAGGGCAATACAGCCAAAACCTTGTTTCTTACCCCTATAATTGGTATACCAAGTTGCCAACTGGGGATCATGGATTCCATGTTTAAACTGTGGGAAGCCAGGGGTGTACCTTGCTTCAGTGATTTAGAATTAATAGAATCCCTACAGTGTGGAAACAGGTCCTTGGGCCCAACAAGTCGACTTTGACCCACCTAGACCCATTCCCCGACCATCCTATATTTACCCTAACTAATGCCCCAACCTACACATCCCAGAACACTATGGGTAAGTTATCAATAGCCAATTCATCTAACCTGTACATCTTTGGATCCTGTTGCTGTGAGGCCGCAATGCTATCTACTGAGCCACAATGTTTTATTTCAGGGAGAAAGAATTACATCATTCGATCAAATAACTCGTAAGTATGGACTACCTAGTAGAGACCTCTTCTGTTTGTTTTTGTTTTCAGATCAGAGATTTGATTTAAAAAAAAACACACACTTTTACCAGACTCTTACAGATCGGATAGAGAGAAGCGGGTGCTTAGTGCTCAGAATGCACTCTCTGTCAGTACCCTGCATCATTAGTTGGAGAGTGTCCCCTCAGACGAGACTGTGCAGCTTTGTGATGTCTTCAAGAGAGAGTTGGGGTTCAGAACACTTCGGAGACATGGGAGGATATTGGTGAAAATGCTCGAAGGATTTTGATCTGTAATAGGACCCATTCCATGCAGTTGAAAATTCTTCGTAGGGTCTATCTGACCCCAAATTGTCTCTCGAAATGCAAAGTGGGATTATCTTCAGCATGTCGTAAATGCAGAATGACTACATGCACTCTTACTCATTGCTTTTGGTCCTGCTGCAGGCTTCAAATATATTGGAGCACTGTGTTAGCTGTGATAGAGTGGGTCTTGGGGGCTGAATTGGAGATGGACCCGGTTTTTCTTTTCCTGGGCCTGCCCCGGATACTTTACAGAGATGCACATGCGGAAAAATTATATCCTTACTTTCTGTGCTAGGAAAAATGTTCTGTTGGGTTGGATATCTGAAAACCCCGGGTCTGTTGGGTCGTCGTAAGTTCTTCATGGAGAATATCTCTTTGGACTTTCTCACCAGTATGGTGCATCAAAAAACAGAGACTTATATAAGACATGGCAGCCCTTTTTGGATTACCACGATACAGGCTGATCTGTCACATTAATAAGGGCTTGTGAATAGTCATGACGATATGGCCTAATGAATCTAATATCCAGCGAGAAAGAGTTATGAACATAAAAATGTGTATCAGTTAATGCTCTTGAAGAACAAGAGCTATCGCTTTGTTATGCTGAGCTGTACTATTTATTCATTATTTATTGTTTATTTTTGTTTTTTTTCTCTGTCTATTTAGTGTTTTTAAATGTACATGTTTTGTATGTACATGCTCACGAGTGTAATTTTGATCAGTTATTTGAGTTGTGTTGTTATTGGGTTAATATAATATTAAAAATCTCTTTTTCAATAAAATTACTATTTTTATTTAATTAAAATGCTAACATTGATAGAATAGAGTCCCAAAGAACTCTCATTAGAGAGACCACTCATGCTGGTTTACCGTGAGGGTCACCACATTTTGGGTGATGGGGTGATGTTGAGAGAGCATTCCCTTCATGGTAACCTCAGTCAGTTTGAGGAACTGAACCTGCGCAGTTGGCCTCCCTCTACATCACAAACCTTCCGTCCAGCCAACTGAGGGACGGCAGAGCAACTGTTACGGACAGAAACAGTCACAGGCAAAGGGCAAGAGAAACTTTCACAACAATGAAAAGGGTACAATTCAGAAAACGGTCAAGATAACGGCTGAGGGTAAAAACGTTCTCTGCTCGAAATTGTATTTTATAACAAGACGCGCTTAGAAGCTGTCTTTGATTTAATATTATTAAGGTTAGTCAAGTGAAATAACCAGAATTACTAAGTGTGATTGGACATCTATAACGAAAAAAGTGTAGATTTTTGTTTGGTCTGTGTAAAGCATGCTGACCGTTGCATGAAAGTATATAGCTGATGGAATATATTGTTAGGAGAGTGCATTCCATGGGAAATGCCCTCAAACAGACACCTAAAGAAAACTGGGGTAAAAGTGCTTGACTGTCGTCTGGTCAGTGACAGGAACCCAGGAAGTTGAATGACTGAAAGTTCTTGTAAGATGGAGCTGAGAAAACCATCAGTCAGCCGGACCTGATGAAATGCTAGAGCAAGTTTGAAGGGCTGAATGACCTCAGCGTGGTTTGAATTGTGTGTGGTTTGAAAAACGTACATCTCTCCTCCTTCCTCTTATGTGTTACACACTGGGGCACTGCCATTTTCCTGAAACTGGGAATTATTTGGAACATCATCTGGAATTTTCAATAAGTGGTATTCCCCAGAATATTCTACAACTGTGATGGGGGGGGGGGCGGGGGGGCGGGGGGGGGGTGGATATTGCAAACGAGAGAGAGAGAGAGAAGGCGCTGCAGTGAGCGTGTTGGAGCATGAGCCTTGTTTGGGGCTCGGTGCTATAACCGATATACAGTGACTGTGAGGGAACAGAGAGAATACGGTGACACTTACCCTGGCAAAATGGGGAAGGTTATTGATGCCTGTCCTGTATTGCTGGATATTCCTTCAGACCGCAGATACTGCACTGAGCTGGGTGGTGAGCACAGACCATGCTCGGTAGGTCTGGTGGTATGGCCCCCTCTGGGAAGGGAATGGTCCCCCTCTGTACTAGCCCATCCACTATGCCCGCCATGCTCCATCAACAAGCTGTGGTGTAATTGCCCCTTATATGCCATGCTCGGGGTAATCTGTGCAAGGCAGCACCAACCTGAGAAAGCTCAACTGTGTGCCCCTTGGCCTTTTAAAGATGGCACCAGTGCCAGGGATCACGGAATATCCAGGGGCACCCTGGCTACTTGTGTACCTCCAGTCATGATGGGTGGGAGAATCGGGCTGGTATTGAATAAGAGGGACACCATGGGGTGGGTAGGTAGCTAATGAGGTAAGTTCGATAAGATAGCACCAGGAATCTAGCTCAGCTTCGTACAGACAATCCCTCTGTCACAGTCAATGAAAATGAATTTGAGACAAATTACTGTTGTATACAGCTCAATGTGTCGAAGACTCTGTAGTCCTCCCTCCCAGTTGCAAAGCTGCAGGACAAATTCTCATTCAAAACTCTCCATCGCCTGAACTCACACTAGTATACCATTCACTCATAATTCTTCATAATACTGACCCGTATTGCATGATACTATCGAAATGTCTTCATTTCAGCATTCTGGAACCAGTGAACACATCTTTCCATGACATTTTTTCCTCGGTCTCCCCCTCCCTTTCTCTATCACAAAAAGCACGTATTTGCAGTCATACGGTTCTACAGACGGAAACAGGCCCTTCGGCGCAGATGTTCCATGCTGAACAAAATGTACATCCACACTCATCCAATTTCCCTGCGCTTGCTCAGTATCCTCTAATCATTTCCTATCTGTGTATTTGTCCAAGTGCCTTTTCAATGTTGTTAGTGTAACAGCTCAGTCCATATGTGTACCATTATCTGTGTAAAAGAGTTGCCCCTACGAGTTAATTTTTATTTTATTCTTCTCGAAGCATGAACGGATGTCCTCTAGTACTCGATTCCCCAACCTTGCGAAAAAAACTTGAAGTATTCACCCCGATGCACGTCTCTCACAATTTGATAAGATCTACACTTCTATAAGAACCCCTTCAGTTTCCTAGGCTGTAAAGAAATAAGTTCTGACCTGTCCATAATCTCCCTATAACTTAAACTCTTTAGATCAGGAAACATCACTGAAATTCCTACTACACTCTTTCTAATTCAATAATATCCTTTCTACAGTAAGGAGAACAAAACTGAAACCAATGCTCCAACTGCAGCCTTACCTGCAGCCTTACCAACACCCTGTACAACTGCAACACAATGTCCCAACTTCTATACTCAATGCGCTGATGAGGGCCAGTGTGCCAAAAGCCTTCTTCACTGTCCTGTGTATCTGTGACTCAAATTTCAGACAACCGTGCACCTGATCTCCAACGTCCTTTTGTTCCACTGCACTACTTAAGGCACTATCATTCATCACTAAACTCCTACCTGAATTTGACTTTCCAAAATGCAAGACGTCACACTTATCTATATTTATCTCCACATGCTATTTCTCAGCCCACTTCCCCTGCCGATCAAGGTACTGCTGCAATTTCTGATAATGTTCCTCACTGGATGCCTACTTTTTTAGTGTCATCTGCAAACTTATTAACCTTGCGTTGTGCACTCTGGTCCAAATCATTGATATAGATAACAAACAGCAATGGGCCCAGGACCGATCACTGAGGCACTCCACTAGTCACAGGCCTCCAGTCCGACAAGCATCCCTCCACCATAGCCATTTGCTTCCTAACGCTAAGCCAATTGTGTCGCCAATTTACCAGATTATCTTGGAGTCCATGCGATCTAAACCTGCTCGAGCAGCCTACATGTGGAACCTTATCAAAGACTTCACTGAAATCCATATAGAATATGTCCACCACCCTGCCCTCGTCAACCTTCCTGGTCACTTCCTCAAAAAATTCGAACAAAATTTGTAAGGCATGATCTGCCATGCATATAGCTATGCTGACTGTTCAAGTCAAACTCTGTCTTTCCAAATGCATGCATATCTTATCTCTCAGAATCTTCTCAAGTGGTTTACCGAAAACAGATGGGAAGCTTTCTGGTCTATATTTCCCAGGTTTTTCTTTGCAGCCCTTCTTGAATAAGGCCACATTTGTTACCGCCCAGTCTTCCGGGACCTTGGCCCCTGACCTGTCTTCTCTCGTCTCTTGCAGTGCTCTTGGATATATCTGGTCAGGACCAAGAGATTTATCTGACTTTAT
This sequence comes from Chiloscyllium plagiosum, assembly GCF_037043375.1. Lineage (NCBI taxonomy): Eukaryota > Metazoa > Chordata > Chondrichthyes > Orectolobiformes > Hemiscylliidae > Chiloscyllium > Chiloscyllium plagiosum. The sequence continues at coordinate 10,046,198 of NW_028270188.1, forward strand.
GCATTCTACTATGCCCAACGGCACCTCCACTCTGATCTGAACGGTACCATGATATGACAACTAACCCCTCCAAAAGATCACAGATCTTCATGTCTTTCTTCATGGTAAATACAGAGGAGAATTTGAGGACCTCGCCCATCTCTTGTGGTTTTACACATGAATGCCCACTTTGGATTTTAAGGCGTCCTACTTTCTCTCTAGTCGTTCTTTTTCTTTACTATACTGAAAGCACATCTTTGGATCCACTGTAATTTTCTCAGCCAAGGCTATATCATACCCCCTTTTCGCCCTCCTGATTTCCTTCTTCAGTAAACTTCTGTATCCCTTGTGTCTCTCCAGAGATTCCATTGATTCCAGCTGCCTGAACCTGAGCCACGCCTCCTTTTTTGCTGGTCAGAGCCTAATTATCTCTTGTAATACAGGGTTCTCTCTTCCTGCCTCACTTTCCCTTCACCCTCACAGGCACATATAGACCTTGAATTTTAAAGAACTCCCACTTACCAGAGATCTTTTTGCCTGGAAACAAGCTACTCCAATCAATCTTTGCAAGTCCGTGTCTAATTCCAACAAATTGGCCTCGCCCCAATTTAGAACTTGAATCTGTGGACCAATTTTGTCACTCCCATAACTATTTTAAAATTAATACAGCTCCAAAATGCTCCCCCACATTACCCCTGTCGCCTATCCTGCCCTATGCCCCAACAGTAGGTCGAGTTTGTCCCTTCCCGAGTAGGACCCTCCATATGCTGCTTATGGAAACTTTCCTGAACACACTTAACAAATTTCATTCCATCTAAGTCCTTAACACTCTGGACGTTCCAGTCCATGTTAGTATAATTAAAATCACCTATTATGACAATCTTATTGTTCCTGCAAGTCTCCCCAGTCTCCCTGCATATTTGTTCCTCCAATTCGCATTGATTATTTGGAGGCTTATAGCGCAACCACTGTAACATTACCACCTCCCTCTTACTTCTTTTTACCATCCACAAAACCTCACTGGACATTATCTCAGTTATTTCATCTTTACATACTGGAGTGGTATGCGCCTGAATCGGAACCATTGGTATTTAAACTGTTTCCATTTACATCTCTCCTTTGCAATGATTTTCACACCCACAGAGCCCCTTGTCAAGGCACAGTGGAGACATAGAGCTGTAAATGGATAGGAGCTGCACATCCTGTCACTGCCAGCATCGGCTGCTAGTTTCCCCACACTGGGCAGTGATCTAACACAGTGTTACCGAACAATGCAAAAGCCTGGGGTTATATATGAATGAACCAGTGCGGTCTTCAAAGCTCCCTACGCTGGACATTTAGCCCAGGATTGTAGATCAAACATTGGTGTGGGCTGCACAGAGTACCACTCTGGACCGGATTTACACAGTGCTCCATCCTGAATATGTAATGGATGGGCTGGTTATGTGAGTTGGATTACGAATGTGAGAGAACGAAACTTCTGGCAAAGCCTTTATTTTGTATTTTCATTCTTGTGATTGGACCCTTCAAATCCTGACTCATCCGATTAGACCCGACCCTCTGGATGAGTGATGGTGACTGTTGTTACAGCATCTGGGTCTGTAACATGACCAAAAATGGAGTAGAGGCTGCAGAGACGGCAGTCTCCATAAAATGGCATGAGGAAATCACAATCAGATCAGCCATGGTCTGAGTGAATGGTGGGGCAGGATTGTGTGGACCACGAATGTAACTTATTCATCTATTTCTATTTGTAACAGGCAAATTCCACTTCTCTCCCAGTGTCCCATACTGGTGGGGAGTGAGTCACCTCCTCCTGTTCCTGCGTAACAGGATCCTCGGAACTCACTAGCCTCCAGATTTCCCTGTGCCCTAGTTTCGAGCAGTTGAACGACTGCCTCCTGTTCCTGTGACCCAGTCTCGAGCAGTTGAATGACTCCCTCCTGTTCCTGTTTCCCAGACTCGAGCAGTCGAGTGACTGCCTCCTGTTCCTGTGTCCTAGACTCGAGCAGTTGAATGACTGCCTCCTGTTCCTCTGACCCAGTCTCGAGCAGTTGAATGACTGCCTCCTGTTCCTGTGACCCAGTCTCGAGCAGTTGAATGACTCCCTCCTGTTCCTGTTTCCTAGACTCGAGCAGTTGAGTGACTGCCTCCTGTTCCTGTGTCTCAGTCTCGAGCAGTTGAGTAACTGCGTCCTGTCCCTGTGTCCGAGTCTCGAGCAGTTGAGTGACTGCCTGCTGTTCCTGTGTCAGAGTCTTGAGCAGTTGAGTGACTCCCTACTGTTCCTCTATCCAAGTCTCGAGCAGTTGAATGACTCCCTACTGTTCCTGTGTCCCAGTCTTGAGCAACTGAGTGCTGCCTCCTGATCCCAAGTTTGTGAAAGTAGATGTCTTCCTCTTGCTACCGACTAACAAGCTCCAATCGTTCTGTGCTCACCTGCTGCTTCTGTAGAATGGAGTTGAGGGACTGAATGGCCTCTTCACATTCCTTACAGCTTCTCTTGACTAAAAGCCTTTCTCTTGTTTCTGCACAACACCATCAAAATCTGAATGATGTATTTTTGTATTTGACTCTCAGTAATTGAGCAAACAAGCTGACTGACAGAATTCAGAACCAGAGTAGCCTTTTCCTGTTCCTGTGTTATACACTCAAGAGTCAACAGAGTTTCAGTGATGTACAGCATGGAAAAAGACCCTTGATCCAGCCGTCCATTCTGACCAAATATCCTAAATTTATCTTGTCCCCCTTGACAGCACCTGGCCCATATCCCTCTAAACACTTCCCATGCACGTACCCATTCAAATGCCTTTTAAATGGTGTAATTGTGTCTGGCTCCGCCACCTCTTTTGGGTGCTCAAACCATACACACAGCAGTCTATCTTTGTACCTCATTTCCCTTGATAAAACTTTCTCCTCTCACCTTAAACCTTTGTCCTGTAATTTTCGACTTGCCTATGCTGGGGAAAAGACGTTGACTGTTTACCTTATCTATGTTAAAAATCACACAATCACCTGATGAAGGAGCGTCGCTCCGAAAGCGAGTGTGCTTCCAATTAAACCTGTTGGACTATAACCTGGTGTTGTGTGATTTTTAACTTTGTACGCCCCAGTCCAACACCAGCACCTCCGAATCATACCTTATCTATGTCCGTCATGATTTTATAAACCTCTTTAAGATGGCCCCTCAGCTTCAACGCTTGAAAATAGCCTCAGCCTATTCAAACTCTCCCTGTAGCTCAAACCCTCCAACACCTGCAGCATTCTTTTAAATCTCTTCTGAACGCTTTCACGTTTGACAACATTTTTCCGACAGCAGGGTGACCAGAATTAAAAGCAGTATTACAAATGTGGCCGACCCAATGTCCTGTGCAGATGCAACATGTCTTGCAAACGCATAGACTCAAAGCAAGTATCAATAAAGGAAAGATCACCAAGTGCCTTCTTCACTGCGCTGTCTACCTGTGACGGCACTTTCAAGGAACGGAGAACCTGCACCACAAGGTGACACAGCAGCTCAGTGACTAGCATTGCTGCTTCAGAGCGCAGCGATCTGGGTTTAATTCTATCCTTGAATGACTGCCTGTGTGGTGTTTGCACATTCTCCCAGTGTCTGCATGAGTTTCCTCCGGGTACTACGTTTTCCTCCCACAGTACAAAGATATACAGGCAAGTGTAGATTGGCCATGCTAAATTGCCCCAAGTACCCTGGGATGTGTAGGCGAGGTGGATTAGCCATGGGAAATGCAGGCTCAGAGGGATAGGGTAGAGGTTTGTCCAGTTGGATACTGTTTAGAGGGACGGTGAGGCCTTGATGGGCCGAAAATCCTGATTCCTCGCTGTAGGGATTCTATAATTTCAATGGAGTTCTCTTTGATTGGCAACTTTCGACAGGGCACGACCTACATGTCTTGCCCTGATTTGTCTTGCCAAAATGCAACACCTCACATTTATCTAAATTTAACTCCATCTGTCACCCCTCGGCTCACCTAATCAAGTTTCCACTTTGTTCTGAGATATCATTCTTCACTGTCGACTGCACCACCAAATTTGGAATTATCTACAAACTTCCTGACCGTACTTCATGTGCTCAATTGCAAATGATTTGTATCTGTGACAAGAGGCAGTGGACTCACTATTGACTTTTGTGGCACACCACTGGTCACAGGTCTCCAAGTTTAATGAGCAAATGTCCACTGTCACGCCCTATCTTGAATATTCAAGAAAATTTTGGATCTAAATGGCGAGCTCTCCCTGGATTCCAGGCAGTCTGACCTTGCTAACCAGTCTACCATGTAGAACATTTTGCTTTTCTTACTGAATTCCATAAAGACAACATCCACTATCCTGCCTTCATCAATCATCTTCATCACTTCCTCACAAAATTCCACCGAGTCAGTGAGACGTGATGTCCAATGTGCAAAGCACTCTTCAGTCCTTGTCTTTCCAAATGCAAATACATCCTTTCCCCCAAAGTCCCCTCCATCAATTTAGTCACTATTGACGTCAGGCTCACCAGTCTATAGTTACCTGGTTTTTCGTTTCTTTCTGAAATGATGACACTATGTTAGCAGCTCTCCAGTCTTTTGATGCCTCACCTGTGGAAATCAATAATACTGATATATCAGCAAAAGTCTGAGCAATCTCTTTACTAGCTTCCCACAATCTTCTGGGATACAACTGATCCGGTCCCAGGGATTTGTTCACCTTTATGTGTTTTCCAATGTCCAACACCTCCTTGTAATATAGATACTTTTCAAGATATCACTATACACTTCTTCATTTTCTCACTCTTGTAACCTCCACCACATTAAATACTGAGGAGAAATACTTGTTTATATCTTTTACATCTCTTGTGGTTCCACACATAGGTAGCCTTACTGATCTTTAATGTGCCCTATTTTCTCCCTAGTTAATCTTTTGCCACGAACAGATTTGTAGAAATTTGTCAATACCTCGTTAACCATATTTCTAAAGCCAACCCGTGTTCACATTTTTCTGGCCCGATTTCACCATTGACTATACATTTGCTGCCCTTATACTCCTCTGGGGTTTCACTTGATTTCAGCTCTGTTTACCTGACATATGCGTCATTGCTTACCTTGACCAGAACATCAATATATCTAGCCATCCAGCAATCCCTGCACCCACAGCCTTGCCCATCTCACTAATAGGAACACGTTGGCTCTGAACTCTCTGGATCCAAGTTTTTATGGCCTTGCATTTTCCAACCATCCCTTTCCCTGTGAACAGCATATCGAAATCAGCCTTTCAGAGGGCTCGCCTAACTCTTTCAAAATTGGCCTTATTCAAAGTTAGAACTTAAATGTTTACATCAGGTCTTTCCTATTCCATAACTATTATAAAACTAATATTTATTTGTAACAGACTTGAAATGTTAAGTAAATATTTCCTGCCCCTCTGTAACAGGCTCGAGAGGTTGAATAGCTTCCTCCTGTCCCTTTATAACAGCCACGAGACATTAAATGACACAGCAACCCTTGGATTATGAGCAGCCATTAAACTATATCTGATGGAGGTACATCCCTTTTCAGTTACCGGAACACAAATAACACAATGTACTCCAGGTGCCCTCTTAGTAACACCTCATACAGCTGCAGCGACAATTCCTTTTATTTTGAATGATTTTGTTTGCAAAATGTGCTAATATTCCAGCGTTCCACCTTTTCAAGTAGCAACAGGCTAATATGGATTGAATGGCCTTCTCTTATCCCTCTGTAAGAGGTCCATAGGGACAGAATTGCTTCGGCCTGTTCCTGAGCAGCAGTCTCAGTGCTCTGTCTCAAGATTAAGGAAGGTTCTGGAAACACGGCATTAAAAGCAGGAGTAGCCTCACACCAGATAATAAGTATCATACTTTGTGTTCAGGTATCTAGAAACTTGCCCACCCGACGTTTTTTTTTAATGTAGCCGATCTGTTATTTTATAACTGCTTCCTTTCATAAACAGAGTGGAACATATATAGAGCCTTGCACTGTCCTGTTAATACTCTCGTATGCAAGGAAAAAAATGATTAAAACATTGAAAGATTTATGGTTCATCCCTCAGCAACCCTTATCCATTCCATTCAAACCCAGTAACTGTTCCCTTTTATAATGATATGAAAAGTGATGTATGGAACTGGTTAACTGATCCTATTTGTTCAGTGACTGTGAATAATACCAGTCTTCGTGGATTCTAGTTATCCCAGTGGAGGATTTCCATCTTTTAACGATAAATGGGCGTCTTTCAATGTGTTATCCCATAACATGAGAGGGAGCATCACCGACAGCACTGACAGGGAACAGCAGACCCAGGGAGAGGAGGAGGAGAGATCAGACTCTTAGAACATTAGACTGGAATGTTCCAAACATGGACCAGACTCTGACAATATTGGACTGGAATGTTACAAAAATGGATCAGAATCTGGGAACATTAGACTGGAATGTTCCAACAATAGACAGGAGTTTATCCGATTATGTTTGGTATCTTTCTGCATTTTATTGGTTGTCCTTGTCATTCCAGATTTATTATGCTCTTCGCATTATTCAATATTTTTATTATCCTTTCCTGGCTATCGTTGGTGTTCCTAGTAAGTGTCACTGTCCAGGTTTTTTCTACAAACCTGTTATGACTGTATTACTGTTCTTTCATATATTCTACACTTCTGGCCACTATTATTGTTCATGTTGAAACTCTACAGACCACTACTAGCTACATCAATGAAGGTGTTCAATTACTGCCTCCCTCTGCTTTGGCAGTGTTACTCATGGGTCTCTATGTTGACCTCCTCAGTTTCAGCGGAGAACCGCAAAGTATTGTATATTTGCCTTTGTTATTTAAATATTAAGAGCATGGAGGTCACTGTCTACTGTTCTGGTTACAAACTCCACTTTTTTCTAGTGTTTTCATCCCATCTCTGGCCAATATCTGCGGCTGAAACAGACGAGTCATAAATGTGTGGGTGATCCCTTTGACCATGAGCTGATTCCTGACACCATGCCCTGACCATTTCTAACTTGAAATATTTATCACTCCACAATGCATCTCACTGGCTTATTCCATCTCCTGTTTGAACCTTGAGTTATAAAATACAGTCTTAATGATGATAATAATCTGCTGCTGACGCTCCCGGCTTCAAACCTGCCGAAGCAAATCTGATTCGAACTCACACCAAACTCCCATCAATCTGTCATTCATGTGCATGCCGAGTATATTGCTATTGTGTATGGCAATGCCTTTATTTTAACATTCTCAAACACTTTCCCTCATCCGTCCATGAAACTTCCCTCGTTCTCTCTCTGTCGATTATCCAAAAGCCTGCCAGTTGTCCGTATGTAAAATAGTTTCCTTCACGTGTGTTCCTTTCGCATTCAACCACGCCAATCGCGCACGCACACGCACTCTCTCTCAGTTTCTGATGAACACACACACACGCGCGCACACACACACACAGAGCAAACCTTCCCATTGTAGGCAGTAATCTGATGCGAGTATAGTTAGCATATGATCGTAAAGTTTGCAGTACTCTCCATGCTGGGCAGATAGTGCAGTTTACTGAGCAACACACTCGCATGTTCTGCACAGCTCTCCATGCTGGGCTGTCATCTTGCCCCGGTTCATGTTGTTTGTGGTGTTGTTGTAAGCAGATTGAGAATTTGATGTAACAAACCATTTCAGCTGATCTGACAATGCCTTTATTCAAAGTTCTCATTCTTGTAATTTTACTCTCGAATATCTTACATTCTCCAGTCAGTCCCACTGCTCTGTCTTTTTTCCCCATATTTCCACAACCTCCTCCCAGTTAATTAACTGCCTGTTTCTGTCTTTAATGTGAATCTCTCAGCCCCTCTGTATCTTTCCCTAGGTTTTCTCTCCCTAATGTTTCGAGTGCTAGCATTGTGTAGCTCAGAAACAATGAAATGGTGTGTGTCAGGCTGTTGTTCACTTCCCGGTATGTCACATGTGATGGCCATGGACAGGCATGTTTCAGAAGTTATGAGACTCATCCTTGTAACTTGGACTGTACCTGTGTTTGCCCCACTCAGGTGACCTTGCGATCAGTAACTCGGGGAAGCCCATTGAGTAAAGGACCAGGCATCTAAATTGTGTGACAATGCTGTCATTTTCTTTAAAAATAAAAGGTTATTTTCTCTTTTTTAACAAGATGTCTTAAAGGCCAAACTGCCTACTGAAATGGCTCAAGTAAATAACTTACGAGACTTTTAGGGTTTTTCATAAATAGTAGTAACAATGGCCAGCTCGCATAGACCAGGCTTTCTAGTTTTTTCCTTACAGCTGTAAGTCACCAGGTGGTTGTGTCCCAGAAGGTTTGGAAGTTTTAGAAAATTATCCCGAGCTGCTATTCTCTCTGAAGCTTCACTTGATGCGGTTTACTCCTGGATTGGAGAACTGTATGTCTGAATGCTCCTCTTTAACATGGAGTGTGTTTAGGTGATGTTAGTATATTGGAACAGTTCATTTGTAGAAGGTACTGTATCCATTATTTGGTTAATGTTTCCAATAGTTAAGTTATTCTAAAATCCTCTTCATTTTGTATGGCTTATCATTAGAATGTTTAAATATATTGTGGTTTAATTAATGGTGAGTGGTGTGACGTGTAGCATCACATCTGGAACACCCACTTCACAACTACCTTTAAAATACGAAAAGGTTCGTATCCTAGCTACCTGCTTAAAATAGTTTGAGGCAGTCTGGTTGGTCCAAAGCAAACTGGGGTCTCTTGTTTGGTTCTAAATCGGTAACACCAAATTGGGTTTAGAATTACAATCCCTACAGTGTGCCAACAGGCCATTCGACCCAACAAGTCCACACCGACCCTCCGAGGAGTAACCTACCAAGACACATTCCTCGACCCTGTTGTTACACATTTACTCCGAACCCACACATCCCTGAAAACTACAAACAATTTAGCATGGCTAATTTACCTGTCATGCACACCTTTGGATTGTGGGAGGAAACCAGCGAATCCAGAATAAGCTCATGCAGACACTGGAGAGCACGCACCGGGAAGCTATTGGGTTCAAAGGTCGCGGATGGTAGCTGTTAGTGTCTCTTGTGCCCGATGTTGAATTCAGTTGGTTTAAACAGTATTTTGTGTATAAAGATTCTTTCAGTCACTGAGAGTTCTCTGGGTGTGGAAGAAGTGAAGTTGGGTGTTTTACAAAAGGTAATGAAGGCAAAGCTGTAGGAATTGGCAGACAGGCTGGAGTTGGGGTTGCGTTTGTTTGTGAGAAAATGATAGATGATTACAGCTATAGCTCAGCAATTACATTTGGTAGAAGCGCCATCAAAGTCTTTGGAAATGGCGAGAATTCAATTTCAAATGAGGCACCGTGAACATGAGAAGGAATTGAAACAGTTTGAATTATGTTGAAAAGTAGAAATTAAAGAACAGGAAATGAAGAAGAAAGAGAGATTAAGAAAGAAGAAAAGCAGAGAGATTTAACTTCAAAGGTTAGTAATTAGAGAGGAAAGTGGGCATAGAAGGTGGTGATGAAGGTAGACGGTAGGCTGGATGAGGAGGATAGTGAGGATGAGCAACCCTATAGTAGCCAAAGGCTTGATGGGGTTATGTTTAAATACATCCAGACATTATCTAAATTTGATGAGAATGATGGGGGAGCCTTTTTAATTTCACTTGAGAAAGAGGCTAAACAAATGCAGTTCCCAATGAACATGTTGATTCAAACAAAGCTGATTGGCATTTGCATCTCTATCGGAGGCGGTGTCTGGGGAGTAGGAGGAGGTGAAGAAAGCCATCTGAAGTGCATATGAGCTTGTGCCAGAAGCCGACAGACAGTGTTTCAGGAATCTAAAATAGCGTCCGTGGTTAAACGCACATTGAGTTTGAAAGAATCTAACAAAGTAAATTTGAAAGGTGGGTAAGGATATTAAAAACAGAGCAAAGTTGTGACATTCTCAGAGAGATTCTTATTTTGGAGAAGTTCAACAATTCACTTCCTGCAGTCGTGAGAAATCGTGTGGAAGAGCAGACTGTTAAAACGGCAAGATTAGAAACTGTAATGGCTGATGATGATGATTGAGTTCAGAAATCAAAGTTTGGTTTCTGTGAGGGATTGAGAAGAATGTACGAGACCTTCTTAAAACATATCCCTGTGAGAGTAAGGTTTACTGGCATAGGCCAGGAGTAGCAGGTAAACAGGTTATAGCATTAAGAGATACAGAAGGATGTAACTCTTTTACGCTGAGACATGAGGAGATATGTCATTCAGAGGGACTATTGGAGAGCTGAGAAGTGCTCCATTACGTAATGTGTGGTCAGAGTGTCCAGTGGAAACATCAACAGATTTATTCCACAGTGAGGAAGGAGGCCTTGAGCTTGGCGTTGGCATTACAACATTTCAGCAGTTAAATTGCGAATAACATACCTGAGACAAATCTTTATCACGGATCGTGACCCCTTAAAGCTTTTGGAGAAGTTTAGGGAGAAGAATACCAGCCTGCTTCAACTGAGCTTATTATTGCTGCCATTCAATTTGAAATTATACAGGTGACAGGGCGAGAAAAAGTAAGTTTTGACACGTTGTGGAGACTTGGATGAAGAAAGACAAAGGCATTCTGTGGCAGGAGTAAAATGACTGAAATCGAATCTAGTTGTAAACATTTGTATGTTCAGAGTCAATGTAATATATATATGCACCTCTTCCTCCGCTACATTGATGACTGCATTGGTGCCAACTCGTGCTCCTGTGAGGAGGTTGAGCAATTCATCAACTTCACCAACACATTCCACCCTGATCTTAAATTTACCTGGACCATCTCTGACACCTCCCTTCCCTTCGTGGACCTCTCCATCTCCATTAATGACGACCGACTTGACACTGACAGTTTTTACAAACCCACCGACTCCCACAGCTACCTGGATTACACCTCTTCCCACCCTTCCTCTTGCAAAAATGCCATCCCATATTCCCAATTCCTCCGCCTCTGCCGTATCTACTCCCAGGAGGACCAGTTCTGCCACAGAACGCACCAGATGGCCTTCTTCTTTTGAGACCGCAATTTCCCTACCCACGTGGTTAAAGGTGCCCTCCAACGCACCACGTCCACATCCCGCACCTCCGCCCACTGACCCCACCCTTCCAACCGTTACAAGGACAGAACGCCCCTGGTGCTCACCTGTCACCCTAGCAACCTTCGCATAAACCAAATTATCCACCGACATTTCCGCCACCTCCCAACGAACCCCACCACCAGGGATATATTTCCCTCCCCACCCCTTTCCGCCTTCTGCAAAGACCGTTCCCTCCGTGGCTACCTGGTCAGGTCCACGCTCCACTACAACCCACCCTCCCATCCTGGCACATTCCCCTGCCCCTGCAGTAATTGCAAAAGTTGCGCCCACAACTCCTCCCTCACCTCCATCCAAGGCCCTAAAGGAGCCTTCGACATGCGGTCTCCTCTACATTGGGGAGTCTGGACGTCTCATAGCAGAACACTTTAGGGAACATCTCTGGGACACCAGCACCGATCAACCACACCGCCCTGTGGCCTAACATTTCACCTCCCCCTCCCACTCTGCCGAGGACCTGGAGGTCCTGCGCCTTCTTCACCGCCGCTCCCTCACCACCAGAAGCCTGGAGGAAGAATGCTTCATCTTTCGCCTCTGAACACTTCAACCACAGGGCATCAATGTGGACTTGAACATTTTCCACATTTCCCCTTCCCCCACCTCACCCCAGTTCCAAACTTCCAGCTCAGCACTGTACCCATGACTTGTCTTACCTGTCTATCTTCATTTCCACCTCTCCACTCCACCCTCCCCCCGACTGCCACCTTCATCCCCTCCCCTACTCACCTATTGTACTCTATGCTACTTTCTTCCCACTCCCACCCTCCTCTCACTTATCTCTCCACCCTTCAGGCTCTCTGCCTGTATTCCTGATGAAGGGCTTTTGCCCGAAACGTCGACTTTACTGCTCCTCGGATGCTGCCTGAACTGCTGTGCTCTTCCTGCACCACTAATCCAGAATCTGGTTTCCAGCATCTGCAGTCATTGTTTTTACCTATATATGCATTTCAGTCTACAAATAGAGGACGATTAGGAGGTCTAAAATTAATCCATCTTTGTATATTGATGGATCATTTTATTAAAGGAGGAGTTGTGAGTATACTATCACTGTAAAGAGGTTAGTTTCTCTTAGGTTGTTTTTGAAGAGAGGTTATAAAGGCAGAGGTGCAGAACTGCTGTCGAAACACTGTTTAAGTAAATAACTGAGGAGGCCTTTAGGTTTCATTAAACGGTGGTAACAATCGAAGGGCAGTGGCCAGTTCTCACACACCAGGTCTTCTCGTTTGGTTTTTAGCTGCAACATTCAGAAGCTGTTGGGGATCCCAGCAGGGTTGGGAGTTTCAATACATGATCCGTAGCTGCTTTTCTCGTTGAGATCTCTTGTTGATGTTGATTTCTCCGGGATCGGAAAATTGCATGTAAGAATCTGTATTTGAATATATCTTTGTGTCAAGCGGTGTATACCAAGAAGGTACGGTATCTATTGTTGTGTAAGTGTTCCAACATATAAGCCATCCCAAAATGTTCTTTCCTTTGATTGGATTTTAACTAAATCATTTGAATAGATTATATTATATTGTGCTTAATGTCGAGTGGTTTGACCAGTCACAACATATCTGGAACGCACACTTCCCATCTATATTCAAAATAAGGAAAGCTTTGGGTCTAAGCGGCCTTCTTAAAATATTTTGCGGGGATCTGTAGCCGAGGGGTTTTTGATTGACTCCAGTTATTGAAAAGTTAGTGGAGGAGTTGGGGAATGGTTTGCTGGAGGTTGTGCTGTGAGTTGCCTCAGACATTCAGGGAGACCTGAGGATTTGCTGACCCAACTCGGGATGGAGCATTGGGATTGTAGTTACAACATCTGGGTCTGTAACATGATCAACAAACGGAGCAGAGGCTGCAGAGAGGGGAAGCTCTGAAACCACGCGGTGAGGGTGTGTGGGGAAAGCGATCTGCGGTATCCACCCCGGGTTTTCCAGGAACAGCTTCCCAACTCCACCTAACCTAGGATCAAAGTGTGAGGGGACCCTGATTGAACAAGGAGCTGGTCACAGAGCGGTGTCACCTCCTTCAACATGGCCTGCAGCTTCACACCAGGCGGAGGACGGTGCTGCAAGTGGCTGTTAGCGTCACAGTTTCATTCAGCTTCTATGATCCAGAACTTTCCAGGCAGGACTGGGTGACATATCCATCATTTCCCAGTATCTCAACATCAGTGTCACCATACGGTGACGGAGTATGTATATGGTGGATGAGGTCAACACATTGTTTCTTCCACAGCAGGGAGCTGCCGGGTGTATCAAGTATAGTGGGATTCCCGATGGTGTACATGGCATCTGCGGAGTAACTATATCAATAGGGAGAGGTAGAGGAACTGAAGGAGCTCTCTCTCTATTCATGTTACAGTGTGTCCATGCACAGTACTTCATGTTGGTGAATACCCACTGTCCTGGCAGCAATCACGGCCTCTTCATTCAGAAGCAGTCAGCCATTCCCATCGTCATCGGGTCTCCACGTAGAAAGAAATGAATATATCTTGGATAAAGGCCGTCCCCTTGATGCACATTTCAAAACATCATCCCCATCTCCAACCAACCACATCAAAGTATTACATGTGTACGGAGAGCAATGGGGTCACTTGGAGTGTCTGGGAGCTGACGATCAGGGATGGAGCAAAACTTCCCATGTCTGAACGGGTCTGAGTGAACCCCCCAGCACACAGTATCATTTAATCCTGTAATCCCTCTCCATTTCAGTCACATACTGCCTTCCATTATTCCTGTAAATGAAATGATAGATGATATCATGCTAAATTCGACCTGCCAAACTATTATCTATTGCCTTTACCTCTCTGAATCTATTTGCAGACTCTCCACCCTCTCTTGATAATTTAATCACTTCCTTACCACAGCGACATCACCAAACTCAGCATCTGTATATCTGTTCCATTCTCCTAATCATTAATATAGATTGAAAATAGTTGAGAACCCAGTGCTGGTCACTGTGTCACCCTACTGCTTACGTTCTGTCTAACTGATTGAGATTGATTTATCCTGAGTGCCTGCTTCCTGGATGATACCCAGGCCTCCCCCATTCCTATCCAACACAGTCGAAGGGCTGAATAAGAACAAGGAGCATCTGTGAGGAATCCAAACTCTCGATGAGGCTGATGTCAACGCGGCCTCTGTTCCACTTTCCTGCTATCTCTCCATCCTAAACCCTCGTCTCTTGTTGTATATTGTGCCACAGGAAAGAAAATTCTCTCCAAACCTACACTTTCAATTACATTTAGCATTTTACAGATCTCAATGAAATCTCCTTTTATTATTATAAACTCGACAGTATAGGCCTAAACTGCTCAATTTCTCTTCATAAGACAAACACTTCAAATATGGAATCAATCTAATGAAGCTCTTCTGAATTGCCTACAATGCAAATACCTCATTCTGTAGGACACCCAAACTGTACTCCAGTTGCAGCCTCACTAATGCCTTGCATAGCTACAGCAACACTCCCCACTTTTCTACTCTATCCTTTTATAAATAAACACTGAAATTATGCTTGCATTTCTCATTACTTGAAGTACCCACAAGCAGGTTTTCTGTGATATGCAAGCAGGCACCCAGATCCCTCTGCACCTAAACACTTTGAACTTTCTCTCCATTTAGATAATAATTTGTCTTTTTATTATCCTGGCCAACTTGAATAGCCCCATATTTATTCACTTTAATGTTCCTTGCCAAATGTTGGCCCATTCACACAACCTATCCATGTAGTTTTAAATCTCTTGCATTATAATTCTGAAGTAATTTCTCACCAATGTTAGTGTTATCTGAAAATGTGGTATCGTATTTTCTATCCCGTCAACCGAGTACAGTAATACTATTGATTGCAAATGAGAACTGAAATCAATGGCACACCACAAATTGCATTTTCCAAAATAAAATGACACATTTATTCCATCTGACTGCATTTTGTTGGTTAACCAATCCTCTATACAAGCTAATAAATTACTCCCAAACCCATGTTGTCTGATCTTACCACTTACACTTTGGAGAAGTGACACATCCAATGCCTTCAGAAAGACCAGATACATTCCATCTCCAGGAATCCTACTATCCACCTTGCTTGTCATATCTTTAAGTAACTCAAGCAAACACTTCAAACTCGATTTAACCTTTGTAAAACCATGTTGACTCCAATGGATTTTGGTTTAACTTTGCAAATGTCCTCAACAATGGATTCTAATAATTGTCTTAAATTACAATAGTTTATCATTACGTTTTACGCCCAAATGTAACAGTTATTATAATTTCTTCCCTTTTGAAAACCTTTACGTTTTCTTTGAATTCCTGTTTAATGGGCAAAAGGTTTTAAGTTATCAGCTCCAATTGCTGTTTGAGGCATGTGTGACTGACTGCTGGTGTACAATCTCGATGGGCTGACGTCTTTCTGGTGTTCCCACGCTGATGTCTCCAAGGCCAGAATGACCTTCTCCCATTGATGCGTTAGGGGGTTGGGGGCTTATGGAATCCTCCTGTTGCTGGGTAACATTTTGAGGGACTGATGGGGCTTCTCATATTTCCCCATAACAGGTGGAGATACTGAACGGTTTCTGCATGTATCCTGGAGATGGGACCGAGGGAGTGATTGGTCTTCTCTTGTTCCCATACAACAGACATGTGTCTGAATTACCTCTTCCTTTCTCATGAAAGAAGTCACAGATCGTTTTTATCCTTATCCAACACCCTTGAAATAGACTCGGTGGGTCTGAATGACCTCCTGTTATCCCAGTGTAACAAGCTCGAGTCACTGTGTGACCTCTTCCAGTTCCTATGTTACAGACTTGAGGACGCTGAATGGACTGATCCTGTTACTGTTTAACAGGATACTGGTGCAGCATGGCCTACTGTTATCGGCTCAAGGGGCTGATTGGCCTCCTTCTGTAAATGTATATCAGGCTCCAGGGGCTGACTAGCCTCATCCTGTTTTGGTGTAACAGGCTCGAAGGCCTTAATATCCCCCTGTTGTTCCTGTGTAACAGGCTGGAGAACGGAATGGTTCCTCCACTATCTGCGTAATTTGCTTCACTTGTTGGCTCCTTCTGTCATCTATGTTGAAATAGGACACTCTTTAATTTTTGTAAACTCCAATGGCTACTGGGTCAACCTGATTACCCTTTCGTTATAAGCTAGCACCTTCATTTCAAGAATCAGCTGATGGAACCATCTCTGAGCTGCTTCCAATATAACAACATCCTTTCTTCATTGAAGAGATTAAATCTGTACACACTACTCCAGATGTGATCTCACTAAGACCCTTTACAGCAGCAGCAACACTTTACCAGCCTGTTGTAAGGTTCCCACCCAGGTTAGAGCTGTCTCAGCACTCTAGAGGAATACAGACCATTGTTGGAAGATCATTGTCCTTCTCTACTCCATCAGCATAACGGGAGATCTGGAGAAATCAATGTTTGAGAAGATCATAAATGATGTGGTGAGATGATCTCTACCATTAATCTCCCCAGAGCCCACGTCGCTCAGATTCTACAGAATCTTGTAAAGTGGAGCGCAAAAACAGCAAGGAGGAGCAAACATTAATGGGAGTTATATATCAAAGTGAAAGCTGCAGTACAAATGCTGGACATGTTATAAAATAGGAAATGAGATATTCACCTTTGTGGCGACTGCAGTAATAATTTACTGTTTAAATTATATCTAAACTGTGTTAACCCAATTGAATGCTAATGCTGGGAAAAATGGATTTCGTGACCACGTGCGAGATGGTTTACATGAACATTATGTCGAGCACTGAGCTCGAGATCAGGTTATTTAGGAAATGGTGTTGAGTGAGCAGAAGAGCTAATTGAAAATTTTGCTGGAAAGTACCTTTTGGGAACAGTGACCACAATGTACTGGTTTTCTTTTATGCTGTTTGAGTACACGGCAGTTTTTGTTTTATTTGAAGTAACCGTTATAAATCTGAGTCATGCAAGCCATGAAGGAGTGATGAGAAAGTGGGGACGACAGATGCTGGAGATCAGAGTCGAAGAGTGTGATTCTGGAAAAACACAGTCAGGCAGCATACTAAGAGCAGATAAATCGATGTTTCGGGCATAAGCACTTCATCAGGTATGAAGCTTATGGGCCAAGCGGACTGGGGGATAAATGAGAAGGGGGTGCGACAGGGGGGAGGTTAGCAGGGATTGCGATAGGTAGATGAAGGTGGGGTTGAAAGTGATAGGTGACGAAGGGAGACAGAACACCTCAACTACTGCATCCATTAAACCCAATGTGTTCTTCTCTATATTGGCGAGACAGAACATCAACTTGTGGATCATTTCAGAGAACATCTCTGGGACAGCCACATTGAACACCTCCATTGCCTTGTGGCTGAGCACTTTAACTCCCCTTCCCACTCTGCCAAGGACATGAGGGGCCTAGGCCTGATCCATCACCAAACCTGAGCCACCAGAAGCCATGAGGAAGAAAGCCTCCTCTTCTGTCTTGGGACCCTCCAACCACAGGGGATCATAGTGGATTTCACCATTTCTCCATTTCCCCTAATCCCACCTTATCTCGCTCCAACCTTCCAAGTCAGCACCGCCCTTTTGAATGTTACTATGTGTCCACCTTCCTTCCTATAAATCTGGTCTACCCTACTCTCCGATTATCACTTTCAACCCCACCTTCATTTACCTATTAGATGAAAGGAGGCAGCTTAGAAAAATGCCAAGTGTTGCAGTAAGCCAGTGGATTCAGAGAAATGTAGGACCCAGCAAAGGATGGCTAAGAAACTGAGAAGAAAATCAAAAAGAGAACGGCATTTAGCCAACCTGGATAAGGTTATAAAATATTATCCAACAGTTTAAGAAAGGATGAATTTGGAGAGTGGAGAACTACAGACCAGTTATCTTGCCATCCACAGGCAGGTGTCTGTTGGACAAGATTACAAAGAACATGCTACTAGATAATTAGAAGGTAATAACATAACTGGGGAGTGTGGGAATGTATCGATGAAAGGAAAACCAGAAGTGGCAAACGTTTTTTTAGAATGGTTTGAAGATGATTCTTGTGGACATAGGCAATGAACAACCAATGTATAACATATAGCTGGATATTCATGAGCTTTTCTTTTCAAAGAACTCACACAGTAAGCTCATAAGAAAAGTTAAAGCGAGAGGTATTGAGAAGAATATATGCAAATGGGAAAGTAAAAATTAGGTTTACATTCATGTGAATGTAATTGGAATAGAGAGGATGTCGTGCACCAGCTGCATCGAGTGTTCATGAGACTACACTTAGAGTGTTTTGTATCGTTCGGAGTCCCAATCTAAGAAAGAATATATTGACTACAGAGGAACTGCAAAAGGTATTATCCAGATTAATCCCTAAAATGGCAAGATTGTCTGATGTGGAAACTCAGCCTGTGATCTCGAGTTTCAAAACATGAGAGGTGATTGCAGTGAAACTTAGAAACATAGAGCGTACTGAATAACAGAGGGACATGGAGAAGTACAAGTAGGCGAGATCAGGAAGAATCCCACGATATTCTACACGGATAAGTAGAACAGAATAATCAGCAAACAGTTAATCTGTGTGTCAAGCTGGAGAACATTGATGGATTGTTACATGAGACCTTCACATCTATTTTACTTGGGAGAAGGAGGATTCAGCTACAGAATTCAAGAAGATGGACTAGGAAGCTCTTGAACAGATTGATGTAAAATACGAGCAGGGATTTGAGGTTTGTTCTGTACACATTTGGTCCAATCTCCATGTCTGAATGAGTTGTATCACAGGCGGTTGTTGGGGTCAAGGGAGGAAAGACCCTGACTGAATATTTTAATTAGAATCTGACCATAGGGGAGGTGTCAGAGAACTGGAGAACTGCTAATACGATTCCACTTCACAGTAAGGGTTGGAGAGATTGACCAGAGAACTATAGACGAGCGAGTATTAGATCACTGTTTAGGAAAATACTGGAGAAAATAGGGAAGGAAAATTGAACTCCAATCAGAGTTGCAAGGTTTGACCAGGGATAATCATCATGACTTTTTCAGGAGGAAGTCACATGCAATGGATTTGATTGAATTCGTTTGAGGAGGTCGATTGTTTAGTATTGTAGGAAGGTCTTTGGCAAATTTCCACCTGGGAAACTGAAAAATAATGTACAATCTCACAATATGATGGATAAGTTGCCAAATTACAACGACATTTGTCTTAGTAGCAGGAGAGAGAGGGTGGTGGGAGAAGGCTGTTTGTGTGACTGAAGACCAATGTATCCTAGTGTACCACAGGAATCAGTGCTGTGTCCCTTATTGTTTGTGATATTCATAAAAAAAATATGTGAATGTGGAAGGGGCCAGATGGAGATCGGGGGAAGATGTGATAAGTAAGTGTATGTTTGACATAAAGATTGGCTGGGTGGTTCGCAGTAAGGAGGAAGGCCTGAAGTTACAGGAAGATGCAGATGGAATGGTCAGATGGGCAAATCAATAGCAGATAGAATGTAACCCTGATAAATATGGGGTGATGCACTTTGGGAGAAGGAACCAGGCAGGGCAGGACACAATGAATGGCAGCACACTGGGAACCTCAGAGTGTGCTTCTCCACACATCCCTGAATGTGACTGGACAGGTTAATGGGCTAGTTAAGAAGTGGACCTTGGGTGTTGTGTTTCCTAATCAGGGCGTAGATTATAAGAGCAATACAGGGCTTTGGTTCGTCCAAAATGGAGTACTGTATGTAGTACTGGGAGCCACATTCCAGGAAGGATGTGATTGTACTGGAGAGGGTGCAGAAGGGATTCACCAGGATGTTCCCTGGGATGGACTATATCAGCTATGGAGAGAGGCTGGATAAGCTCGGGTTGCTTACTTTGGAGCAGAGAAAGCTGAGGGGCCCGTGATTCAGAAGGATAAGATGATGAGCGACACGGACACGGTGGATAAACAACAGATGTTCCTTTTAGTCAGAGGGTCAAGAACAAGCGAGCACACTTTTAAAGTGAAAACTTTGAGGTTCAGAGAGGATTTAAACTTTTTTTTCACTGAGAGGTTATTGTGTTCTAGGATTACTTCCTGAGAGGGGAATTATCACGGGTAACCTCACAATCATTAAAAAGTACTTGGACGAGCATTTGGAAGTGTAATGACATTTTAGGCTATGGGCCTGCTGGAGGGAATTGGGACTAATATTGATCGTGCTGTACTTCTCTAGGCACAGAGTCTATGCTCCTGTGAGTGTCTGGTGTGGAAGGTCAATTATTGAGCAGCTTAAGGCAGGGATTGATGAGTTTCAGAAGAATATATTCACAAGGGTTATAAGAGTGAACTGTAATAACTTGTTAAATCATGTCAATGTGAGAAATATGAGAAAACAAGTGCAGTTTCATTACCAGAGAATGGAGAATGGGGAACAGGGAAATGGTAGAGCTATGAAGCTACTACTTCAGTTCCGTCTTCACAGAACTTCTAATAATACAAGGAAAACCAAGTCTGGTGTGGGAAAATTATAGAGTACATGGAACATAGAACGTAGTAAGGAAATGGTTTAGGAGAAATTATTGGGGCTGAAAGTAATGGTCATAGATAACACTAACATAGATTTATGAATGGGAATTGTGTTTGAGAAACAGACTGGGAGACAAATGAAAGAGAAGCAATGGATGTAAAACATGTTGAGTTTTAGAAAAAAAATGATAAAGCTCCAAGCCCAGTTTACAAAATCAAATCTGAGTGGATTGGGGCTAATGTATGGCCATGTTTCTAGAACGGGACAGCTGGCAGGAAACAGTTAATAGAAATAAACAGACTCGTCAGGCAACAGTCTGACATTGTATCTAAGGTTCTGTAAGGTATAAGTCCTTCCACATCTAGTCAAGAAACGTTGGGGACAATTAAACAATTCACTGGAGAAGGAGATTCCACAAATCACCCCTGCCTCCATGATGGGAGAGCCCAGCACTTAAGTTTATAAGATAAGGCTGATTCATTTGTAACAATCTTCAGTCAGAAGTGCTGAGTGGATGATCCATTTCAGACTATATCCCAAACTCCCCATCACCTTCCGTGAATATCTCCTGTCTCATCAGCAGGACGGAC
Source organism: Chiloscyllium plagiosum (assembly GCF_037043375.1). Classification (NCBI taxonomy): domain Eukaryota; kingdom Metazoa; phylum Chordata; class Chondrichthyes; order Orectolobiformes; family Hemiscylliidae; genus Chiloscyllium; species Chiloscyllium plagiosum. The sequence goes on from NW_028270188.1 coordinate 10,067,339, forward strand.
ACAGCAGAAGTGGCGGCACATTGGGATATAGTTGGAAGGGAATTTCTCTTGGAGTCCTCAACACTGACTCTGTATCCCATAAAGTCTAATAGCATTAGTTTGCACATGGGAAAGGAAACCTCCTGCTGATTACCATGTACCAGCCTCTTTCAACTGAAGAATCAGTACTCCTCCATGCTGACCAACATTTGTAGGAAGCATTAAGGGTAGCACGGACACAAGATGTACTCTGGGTGGAGGCTTTCAATGTCCACCTCCAAGAGTATCTCAGCTACAGCATTACTGATCGAGCTGGCCGGGTCCTAAAGGATATAACTGCTAGACTGGTTCTGTGGCAGGTGGTGAAGGAACCAGCAAGACGAAAATACTGACTTGACCACAGCCTTACTAATCTGCCAGTTGCAGAAGTATCTGTCCATGACAGTATTGGTAAGAGTGACCACCGCATAGTCATTGTGGAGACAAAGTCACACCTGCGCATTGAGAATAAACTCCGCCATTTTGGGTGGTACTATCACGGTGCGAAATAGGACAGACTTCGAACAGAACTAGCAGCTCAAGTCTGGGTGTCCATAAGGTTCTGTGGTTCATCTATAGGAGCAGAATTGTACACCCACACGACCTCATGGCCTGGTATATCTCCCTCACAACAATTACCATCAATCCAGAGGATCATCATTGGTTCAATGGACGTTCAGGATGGCAGGAGCAGCACCAGGCATACCTGACAATGAGGTGTCAGCCTGGTGATGCCACCAAACAGGACACCTTGTGCACCAAACAGCATAAGCAGTAAGTGATAGACAGAGCTAAGGATCAGAGCTAAGCACTGCAGTCCTTCCACATCTAGTTGAGAAACGTTGAGGACAATTAAACAATCCAGTGGAGGAAGAGATTCCACAAATAACCCCTTCCTCCATGATGGAAAAGACTAGCACCTCAATGTATAAGATAAGGCTGATGCATTCGCAACAATCTTCAGTCAGAAATCCTGAGTGGGTGATCCATCTCAACCTCCTCCAGTGGTCCACAGCGATTCAGTTACCAGTCATCAGCCAATGAGATTCAGTCCACGCGATATCCAGAAACGGTTGGAGATACTGGATATTCCAAAGGGTCCATACTCTGACAACATTCTGCCAATAGTACTGAAAACTTGTGCTCCATAACTTGCCACTCCCCTAGCCAAACTGTTTCAATCCAGTTACAACAATGACATTTCCCTGTTTATGTGAAAAATTACCCCAAGTATCTCCTGTATATAAAAAGTAGAACAAATCCAATCCGGCCAATTACCACCCCATCAGTCTACTCTCGATTATCAGTAAAGTGGGGGAAGATCTCAGTGCTTTTAAACAGCACCTGCTCAGCAATACCGTGGTCAATGGCGCCCAGTTTGGGCTCCACCAGGGCCACTCAGCTCCTGACCTCATTATCGTGGTTCAAACATGGACAAAATAGCTGAATTCCAGAGGTGGGATGAGAGTGATAGCCCTTTAAATCAAGGCTGCCTTCGACCAAGTATGGTATCAAGGGGCTTTAGCAACACTGGAATCAAGGGGTATCAGGGGCAAACTCCCTGCTGGTTAGAATCATACCTAACACGTAGGAAGGTGGTCATGGTTGATGAAGGTCACTTAACTCAGCTCCAGGACAAGTCTGTAGGAGTCCCTCGGGCAGTGGCCGAAAACTTCTTCAGGGCTGCTTTATGAATGACCTTCCCTCCACTTTAAGGTCAGAAGTGGGGATGTTCGCCAATGATTGTACAATGTTCTGCAACATTTGTGGCTCCTCAGATACAGAAGCAGTCCATGTTCAAATATGACAAGATCTGGAGAGTATCCAGGCTGACAAGTGCCAAGTAATATTCAGGCCACACAAATGCCAGACCATGACCATCACCAATAAAATACAATCTTACCTGCCCCTTGGCATTCAATGGTGTTACTATCACTGAATCCCCCACTATCAAAGTCCTGGTGGGTAATCATTACTCAGAAACTCACTGGTCTCGCCACATAAACACAGTAACTATAAGAGCAGGTCCGAAGCTAGGAATACTGCGGCGAGTAAGTCACGTCCTGACTTCCAAAATTCTGTCCATACTCTGCAATGCATAAGTCAGAAGTGTGATGGAAGACTCCCAATTTGCCTGGATGATTGCAGCCCCAACAACACTGAAGAAGCTTTATACCATTCAGGACAAAGCAGCCAGTTTGACTGTCCCTTCATCCACAATGCTCCACCATCAACACTCAGCAGCAGCAGCAGCAGTGTTTTACTATCTATATGCTGCAATGAAATGATTCGCCAAAGATCCTCAGAGTCCATCTTCCCAACACACGACCACGTCAATCTAGGTCAAAGGCTGCAGATGTATGGAAACACTGTCATCTTCAGGTTCCCCTCCATGCCATTCACCATCCTGACTTGAAAATATACTATCGCTCCTTCATAGTCGCTGGATCAGAATCCTGGAATTCCCTCCCTAATGGCATTGAAGGTCAATTTGCACGCTGAGCAGTGTACATAGACCCACCAAGTGGGGCGCTGCAACATTAAAAAGGATCTGCATCTCCTTGTACACCAGACGCTGAAAGTAATATTGCAGAAACAGAAAGCAGTGAGGAAGATAAATGGTGCATTGACCTTCATTTCAGGGGGATGCGAGTCCAGGAGAAAGGGTGTCTTACTGCAGCTGTACAGGGTCTGGTGAGACCCCATCTCGAACATTGTGCAGTATTGTGTGTAGTTTTGGTCTCCTCACTTCATAAAGGACAAACCTGACATTGATGGAGAGCAGTGAAGGATGACCAGACTGGTCTCTGGGATGACGGGCTTGTTGTGGGAGCAGAGATTGGGGAAACTGGGCCAGTATTCCACGGGGTTTAGGAAAATGAGTGGAGATCTCAGTGAAATATACAAAACTCTGACAGGGTGAGTCAGATTTGAAGCAGATCACTCTGCGTTGAAATGAGAATAAATGTCTGCACTCACAGACTGGTGAACCTGGAGAATTCGCTCGCACCTGGAAACCGAGACATTGATTATAGGTAAGGATTTAGAGACAGTAAAGGGGTGGTGGGAGAGCAGGAGTACGGTGTGGAAATGAAGGGCCAACCATCATTACTTTGAATTGGGTAGCAAACTCGATGGACCAAATGGCTCAATGTGTTGTATGACCTACTCCTTTCCCGCTATTTCCGTCCAGTCTGTGGGAAAGCTCTGTAAATGTTGTCACAAGCTCCCAGATGTTAGGAAGGAGGTCTCTGCAGTGTCGACAGGACTGTGTTCCCATTCCCTTTTCCGATAATGATGCTGAGGCCGGATGTTCTGTCCGGTTTCATCCTTTCAGACCTCGGAGTAGTTAGATTCAAATGAGTGCCTGGATTGACCGTTTCAGAGACCATTGAAATGTTTATCACATGTCAGGGTCTTTGGAGTCAGTTTTAGGCCAACCCAGGAAATCACGGGAGATTCACTTCCTAAAGTACATTGGAGAAGGAAATTCTGTTTACAATCGATATTGGCTCCAAGGTCACTGTTACTGATCCCAGATTTTAGATCACGATATTTTATTAATTGCTTTTAACATCCACCCGCTGCCAGAGCATTAGCCTGGTCTGTATTAGTAATCCAGTGACATTTCCACAACAGCACCATCTCCACATGGGGACCTATTGGAAACCACACTGAGCTGGTTATTTCTGTGCTGTTACTCAGCTCTGTCAAAAAGAACTCCTACCGATTTGACTGTCGTGATGGGACTGAGGGGGTGGTAATTGGTCAGATTGTAATTATTCCCGTTTTAGGGGACGGGACTGAGCTGAGTAATTTTCCACGTTGCCAGCGAGATGTCGGAGTTGGAGCTGGAATGAAACAGCTTCCCCAGGGACACAGCTTGTTGTGCAGCACAAGTCTTCAGTCCGATTGCAGGAATGGGGTCAGGGCCCATTGCTTGTGTCATATCCACTGTGTTCAATTGTTTCTTCATGTCACGTGCAGCAATTGAAATTGGTTGAAGACTGACATCTGTGAGTCTGTGGGCATCATGATGAGAGTGAGGTGCATCATCGACTCAATACTTCTGGCAGAGGATGGTGCAGATGAAAAATCCTTATCTTTTACACTGATGTGCAGATATGTTCCATTATTTCGGATGGGGATGTTTGTGGAGACCTTGCCTCCAGTCATTCGTTTAATTGTCCATCTCTATTTTATAACTGAACGTCACAGGACTGCAGGGCTTCGTTCAGATCTGTTGGTCAAGTCTGGTAGCTTTAATGAATTAGCATCAGGTTAAAGTTCTGACATGTTCACCCACGCTCGTCACTGAACCATAGATGGTGTTGATGGCAATGACAGACTGAAGTGTTATCCTGGCAAAAAGTTTCAGGTTGTGGTTGAATGCAGGTCTGCTTCTCCTGTTGCTGTGGTCCAGCAGTTTCGAGCTGCAATAGCTGCAATGCAATTCTGTTGTCTGTTCCCCAATTCTCACTGAGACCTATTCACCCATCAGCCCTGCACTCAGTGATCTAACCTGGTTTCTGATGTGGAAATACTTCCATTTTCAAACTCTCATTCTGCTGAGGGTCTGTCTCCCCGGGTCTTGCTTCCAATCTGATACATTCCGCAAAAGCATTTAACTGATCTTAATTCAAATGTTTAATTCACCTGAATCTTTTTCCTTGAGAAATACCATCTTCTGTGTTTAAAGTGAATGTGTTACCTCTGTTTCTCTCCCTGACCACGATTAAGAGCTCTGCAGTGTCAGTAATGCCAGTGTTATGTAGTTTCAGAGCCAATGAATTCTCTGGATTCCCAATCATCTTCACCACATTGCATATTTTCTCTTTTCGTTTGATGCCTTGTAACTCATGGCTGCCTTGTCCTCCCATGAGTATGTTTCATCTTCTTGGGGTTGCATTCTGGTATTATCTTCCGAATTATCCCCAGAACCTCCTCCCATTGCGGCTCCATGGTATTTCCTGCTCAGCTCCCCTTCCAATTAACTCTGGCCAGCTACAGCCGCATGTCTTTGTCGTTACATTGCTTAATTATAACCACATTACATCTTGAAGAGTGCATTAGATATAAACTGAAAGAAGGAGTTTTAAGAGATGGTACACGAAGAATAATTGGTGGATTTCTTAACTAGATACAAAGGGAGAAACAAAGGAGAGGATATTGATATGGAGATGTGGAAAATGAGAAAACTACATTATCGAAAGAAATAGATGAACATCCCCCAATGTTTTGGCAATGCCTGTGTGCTGTGGTCCTTTGTACATTGCATGTACAACAGAGAAATATGTTCAAATGCTGAGTCTGATGCCAGAATATTTATCTCCGATTATATGACAGACACTAACTTTGGAAAGAACCCAACAGACCAATATATTCAAGGGGATTAACTGAAATAAGTTGGGACACTAGAATCAAGAATTTGGAGCACACATCCTGGTAAGAATGAGAGAGTAGAGTTGGGAATTCCAGAAAAGGAGGGAACGTTGAGAGGATCAAATCATGTTTTAATGTTTTATCAATTTTATACATCATATGCATCATTTTTCGTTAACTGTGTCTCTGTTGTTCATTTATAATGTGTTGTGCACATGTGAAAAATGTTACTTAACTGCACACACATTGATTAAACAGTGTACATAAAATCACTTTTCCACCATTGAAACTGTCCTGTTGTCGTGTTACGAGGATACATGAACACCAACTCGCCACCAAAAGACATGACACACTATCACTATGTTCCATACATACAGATAAAGCAAGGCACTACTTTGACTGGGACAAAGCACACACACACACATGCTAAGACACGCAAGGACCTTCTTAGAGGAATGGCATTCTAACCAGAAGTCCATCAATAAACGGATCGATTTAGATCCTGTCTACATTGTCTTGTTAAAATAACCGGAAATGACATCACCCACTTTAAGAAACCAGGATCTATAAATAGAGAGGCGGGACATACCACCAGAGCTTCAGCGGAGACTCTCACTGATGATGTCACCTAACCATGGTGACGAAACGTCTGAAAACAAACCTTCAAGCTCAGCGAGCTAACTTGCACACATATAAATTGTTTATTAGTGGAATTTAGGAGTTCTCTGTCGCTCACGTTTTAACAAATTATGATGTGAGGTGAGCTTTTCTGGGTGTGTGGTTTTAATTAACAGAGGGATTCGACATTGATGTCATAACAGTTTGGGGCCTTGTTATATGGGATTTGGACAGACGTGAACAGATTTGGGATACAAAAGGTCCCAGCAAATTCCAAGTCTTTGCAATTAGTGATTTTGATCTTCAAATAAAACCAGTGGGAAAATTCGTTTAATTTTGTTACTTGTGGTTGATTAAATCAAAAGTGAGGGAAATGGCTTTTAACATTACTAAAGAGGTTCCCAAATTTTCCAAGGAAGTTTAAAAGGACAGAAGGAGGACATTTTTTAGAATTAGCAAATAGTTTGGAATTGGGTTTAGCCAGGAAGAAAAGGGAAGCTGAAATTGTAATGGAGTTGGTTAAGCACTTTGATGTATCAGAGAAATAGGCAACTGCAGTAGAGTTATAAAAACTTAAATTGCAAATGTGGCAACTGGAAATAGAAGATAAATAAAGGGAAGGAAACAGAGAGAGAAGAAACAGAAAGAGAGGTAAAAGAAAGAGAGTGAGTATTTGAAATTCAGAAGTTGGGAATTAGACAAGAAAGTTAAATTAACAGGATGGAGGTGAAGGGAGAACATAGGGATGTATAAAACTATGTAAATAACTTGCTATTTTTCGTTGAGAAAAATGTCAAAACCTTTTTTATTTCATTTGAAAAAAATGGCTCGTCAGATGACGTGTCCAGTGAACTTGTGGGTAATGCTAGTTCAGATTAAGCTGGTGGGCACAGCTGGTGAGGTAGATGCAGCGCTATCAGATGGGGGGTAAAGAGATTATCAAGATGTCAAATTGGCAATTTTGATTGGTTATGAATTGGTACTAGAAGCATATAGACAGAAGTTCAGAAAAATAGAGACGGAACCAGGTCAGTCTTATATTGAGTTTGAAAGAAGTAACCACAGTCATTTTGATAGGTTGGTGCTGGCCTAAAAAATAGATAAGGCCTGTGAGGCTTGACGGAAGATTAATTTGCTGGAGAAGATAAAAGACTCACTTACAGAGATAGTAAGAATTAATGTGAATGTACCGAAAGTTCAAGAAGTGAGAAGCACGTCAGAAAGGGCAGGTAAATATGCACTGGGGCATGGGATGATATTTAATTTCTGGCAGGATTTTCATCCTGTGAGGGATAGAAATTGGGAGAAGGCAAGATCACACATTACAAAGCGAAGAGTAACGCACAATACTTTACCACAGGTGAAAAAGAAGCCCAAAGAGGTTGAAAGGTGATGAAAGGCCTCAGGTGTTCTCACTATAAGGGAGTGGAAAACATAAAATGACAGTGCCAATGGTTTCAGAAGGGCTCAGGGAAAAGGTGGTTTCACTGCAGTAAGCTGGGACACACCGTGATGGGCGTTGAATGAAGGCACTTTGAGGAAAGATGTGGTAGAAGAGGCTAAGCCCAGCGGAATCAGTGAAACTGGTAAAGGAGACCCCAAGAAAAGCCGAGGATCATGCAGGAGAGTGCACAGCCGAGGTAAGGGCTGGTTATGGAGTTAGTACCTGATCTCTGAAAGAATTCGCCTCTGTAGATAAAGTTTACTCAGAAAGAACAGGGGAAAAAGGACAAGAAGATATAATTTTGTGAGATTTGGGATCTGCTCAGTCTCTAATAGTTGAGAGGTGAGGCGCCGGAAAAACACAACAGATCAGGCAGCGTCCGAACTGCAGGACAATCGAATATCAGGCAGAAACCCATTGTCAGGAATATGGTGGGGGGACAAGGGGGCTGAAAGATAAATACGAGGGTAGTAGCTGAGCTGGTTGGAGGGTCAATGGGAAGGCAATAAGAAGATGTAGGTGGGATTGATAGTGATATGTCAGAGGGGAGGGTGGAGTCGATAGGTGGGAAAAAAGATGGCCAGTTAGGGCGGTTCAAGAGAGCAGTGCTGGGTTGAACGGTTGGATCTGGGAGAGGTTGGTGGAGGGGAGATCTGAAATTTGGTGAAGTCAACGTTGATGTACAGTTTGAGGGTTCCAGCTGTCCTACCACCGATAGGTGTCCTATCACCCTCCTGTCCGCCTATCACCATCACACCCCACCTGCATCTACCTATCGCCTTCCAAGCTCTCTTCCACCCAGCTCCACCCCCACCCTCAAATTTATTTCTCAACCTCCTTCCCCCTCCCTTACCTCCCACTTCCTGATGAAGGATTTATGCCTGAAACGTTAAGTCTCCGGCCCATCGGATGCTGCCGATGTGCTGTGCTTTTCCAACCCCACACTTTTCAACTCTGATCTCCAGCATCTGCAATCCTCACTTTCCCTCGGCCGCTAATAGTAAGAGATGAAATTAGTTTCACTCTTTCTGGCATGTTAATCAAGAGCGTGATAATTTGTAGAATGGGGACAGAAATTAAGCATTCCCTTGTGTAACATCAGGATGCAGTGCCAAATCAAGATTAGGGAAGTAACAGTGACAGTGAGTAACAGAGTGTCAGTTCTCGGAATACAGTTTGTTCTTGGGAACGATTTAGCAGGAGGCGAGGTGGGTGACGCACCCCTTGCGGTGAAGAAGACAACGGAAGATTAGGGAATTGAGGTGTTGAAAGAAAAGTACCCAGAAATTTTTCCAGAGTGTGTAGTAACAAGATCCCACTTTCAAAAGTTACAGCAGGAAGGAAAAACGAAAGAAAAAGGCAAATGAGTTGACGCTTAGTGAACTGACACCCTGTTGATGTAACGGTGCAGAAAAAAAACTGAACAGGCAGAGGATCAGGCAGAGGTGTTTAGTCCTGAAAGGCTAATGGACTTAAAACAGATATATACACGTTATTGACTTAAAGGTAGAATCCTAAAATTAAAATGGAGACCCCAATAGGTTAGTGCAGAAGGGAAATGGGACGAAGTGCACCACGTTGTGTTACCTGTAGCATACAATGTTATGGCTAGCACATATAGTAATTGCAGGCGGTCACTTAGGTGTACAGAAGACTCAGGCTAAGGTACAGAAGCATTTCTAGTGGCCGGGAATGCACACGGACGTGGTTTTTTTTTTGTACATGACATACATACCAAATGGTAGGTAAGTAACAGGCAGTAATAAAACCAGCACCTTTCTTGCCAATTACTGCATTCGAAGAACATTTCACGTGGGTTATGGTTAATTGTGTAGCTCCCCTTCCTAAAATAGAAGTGGAAAACTATATTTACTGACAATAATGAATGTGTCTACCAGATTTCCAGAAGCAATTCCATTATGGAATGTTAAGATAAAAAATGAGATGGAGGAGTTGGTAGCTTTCTTTACTCGCTGTGGGCTAGGCAGTAAGATTCAGTCAGACCAATGATCTCATTTTACCGCTCAGCTGTTTATGAAGTCATGGATAGGTTCAGGATAAGCAGTTTAAATCAAGTGCGTCAGAACCTGAATCCCAGGGAGCCTTGGAAAGTTAGCACCAGACGCTGAAGACCATGTTAACAGCGTACTGTTATGGTTACCCGAATGATTGGAAGAAAGGTGTCCCATTATATTGTTTGCCATTAGAGATGCCCCAAATAAATCTCCTCAGTTTTCTTCCTCTGAGTTAATATTCGTTTGTGAAGTGAGAGGACCTTTGAAATTAATAAAATATAAATTGACAGGACCGAAGTCGGAAATCTCACACTTAGATTCTGTGTGTGAGGTGAAGGAGAGAGTGAATGGAGTAGGTGAGTTAGCTAAATAGGATCTGAAGAGCACAACATAGAGTGAAGCAGGTGGCAGATAAAAACTCTGAAACTTTGAGGACTTCCCGTGCGAATGACGTATTAGTATTGCCACCAGTAGTAAGAAATCTCTTCAAAGCCAGGTTTAGTGGCCCCTTTCAAATTAAAAAAAAATGTGGAGCCAGTTAAGTTATCTAGTAAAGACACTGGAGATGACAGAAAAACTTAATCGAGTATTTCATTTGGATGAATAATGCACCAGCCATATTTAAGACTCAGGAAAAGAGCTGTGGCCAGATGAACAAATTGTGCAGTTTATCTGTATGATGTAGTGATCTTTAGCAAGTGATCAAGAATGATTATGTTTCGCACTGGCCTGACAATATTTTAATGTGTATATGACAAACAAATTATCGGAGATGGTTGTGGACAATGACAAATCTCTCGCATTTTTTGGAACAGTTAAAGAGCAGAATATGAGACGATTTCATTGGAGTCTTACCTTACCGACTTTAAACTTACAAAATGTACATGCTGTGGCTCCTACAATGTGATAGCAGATGTGCTATCGCGGATTTAAAGGAAAAAGTGTGGATAAGATTTGCCTTATTCCAGTGTTATAATGGTGTGCAGAATTAATATGAATGTTATAACTGAGATTAATACTTTCGTATTTCATATAATTGGGATTAAGAATTAGAGGAAAAGAAATGTAGCCATCTTTTCATTCTGCTGGTTCACTTTATTTCCAGAAGCGGGGAGTTGTTATGAAGCCAAAAACATGTATGGACACTTTGAAACAGAACGGGTTTTACCGAATAGAAATTAAATCCACAGATGCCAGCTAAAGGTCAAACTGTTCCACATGTCACCATTAGCTGAGATATGGATACCTGAGTTATGGTTGCTGTTTTGACAGCCATTCAAACGCAACCAAAGAGTTTAAATAACGCTCAGGAAACCAGAAGTTAACAGAATTTGAATATTATTATTTGGACACCTGGTAAGCAACCAAATTATGAGAATTGCTATATCATGGGGAGTATGCAAACCTAGCATTTTGAACACTGGTGGGAAAGCTCCTGCCATCCAACAGCAGAGCAACTGCTGTAGAGCAGGAGTGCGAACTGGCCATCTCAAACACTCTCTATCAAAGACACATGTTCATGTAAACCTACTTGCAATAAAAAAAAGACCCAGGGAGATCAGCAGCTGATAGAGTGAACACAGCAGGGAAGATAGAAACTATATAGTCTTGAGATTGTAATGTTTAATATGTGGGCTGTTGGAACAGCATATTTTTACAGAGTTGGAGTCAGATAGAAAGTAGCTAGGAAAAGAGGGGTTGTATTTGTGAATAGTTGCTGTTTAGTGTTCACTATTAAAGTTAAGAAACAAACTTGTTAATTTTTGTTAAAATAGTGGAATATAGGAGATCTGTGTCGCTCATATTTTAACAGATTACGAGGTGAGGTGAGCTTTTCTGGGTGTTTGGCTTTAATTAACAGAGGGGTTCATCTCCACCTTGTAAATGTCCATTCACTTTAGCCCCATTTCTCTGCAGTTGGCCCATATCCTTCCAGTCCTTTCCTATCGACATATTTATCCAAATGCATTGAGATGTTGTTAATGTAGCCCCCCAACCACGTCTGTTGGCAGCTCATCCATGTACCAGCCTCTGTGTAAAGAAGTGGCCCCTCAGGTTCCCTTTTATTCCTTCCCCTCTAACCTTAAACTGATCCCCTCTAATCCTCGATTCTGTAAACCTTGGAAAAAGACTGAGAGCATTAACCCTATCCATACCCCTCGTGATTTTATGCAGCTGTATAAGGACTCTCTCAGTCTCCTACACTCTAAAGAAAATGTCCTAGCTTGTCCAACCTCTCCCTATAACTCAGACCACTGGGTCCTGGCAACGTCTTTGTAAATTTTTTCTGCACTCTTTCTAATTTAATAACCACCTCCCTATAACAAGGGTACAAAAACTGAACACAATACTCCAAATGCGGCCTTACTAAAGTTCTGTGTAACTTCAACATAAGTTCCCAACTTCTATACTCAATGTCCTGCCTGATGAAGGCCAATGTGCCAAAAGCCTTCTTCACTACCCTGTCTACCTGTGACTCCAGTCTCAGAGAACCGTGCAACTGAACACCAAGGTCTCTGTGCCCACTGCACCCCTTAAGACCCTCCGATTCACCGTGAAACTCCTACCTTGATTTGAGTTTCCGAAATGCAAGACCTCACACTTCTATATTAAATTCCATTCGCCATTTCTTGGCCCACCTCCCCACCTGATTAAAGTCCTGCAGCAATTTTTGATAAACTTCCTCACTGGTCACGCAACCACTTATTTTAGTGTCATCTGCAAACTTACTAATCCTGCCTTGTACATTCGCAACCAAATCAGAGATAACAAACAGCAATGGACACAGCCTCGAGTCTGACAAGCATCCTTCCACTAAACCCTCTGCTTCCTACCATCAATCCAACTGTGTATCCGATTGGCCAGTTCCCCAAGCATTCCACGTGATGGAAACTTCCAGAGCAGCCTGCTGTGTGGAACCTTATCAAAGACCTTACTGAAATCCATCGAGACCCTACGTCTACCGCTCTGTCCTCGTAAACATTATCGGTCACTTCATCAAAGAACTCTAACAAATTTAGGAAGCATGATCTCCCACTCACAAGTCTACGCTGACAGTTCTGAATCAAACCCTGTGTAAGTAATGGGTGCAGTCAATGGAATGCTGTCCCTCATTGTAAGATGATTCGAGGATGTAATTAAAGCCATCTTCCTTGCTGAGATTGCAAGGTTGCATACAATCCCCAACAGCAGCCACAATACCTTCGATCTGAGCAGGTAGCCATTCCCACCAGCTTCCGCCCTACATAGAGAACACCAGGCTGGCTTCTCGGAGATGGAAGGTGCTTTCTTGAGACTTCACACAAGACATATGCCTTCCATCCTCAACACTAGAAAACCACGTTAAAGTGCCACGTGTTTATCATGAGCAACGGAGCCAGGAGGACCAACGTTGAGCAGTCTGTCTGTGCACTACTGTGCCTCTGCTCCACTTGTTCATCATGTTGGAGCATCAATCTGGAGACAGCGAGGACTGCCGATGCTGGAGATTGTAGTAGAGAGTAGAATGCTGGAAAAGCACAGCAGTTCAGGCAGCTTCGAGGAGCAGGAGAATCCACGTTTTGGACATAAGCCATTCATCAGGAATCAGCATCAATTACCTCATTCTGTCCCTTTGCAAGAGCGTTGAGGGGGTTTGGCCTCGTACTGTTCCTGTGTAAGTGACTCAAGGAGCTGAATGGCCTCCTCCTGTTCCTGTGTAAGTGACTTTAGGGGCTGAATGACCTCCTTCTGTTCCTGTGTAAGAGACTGAAGGAGCTGAATGGCCTCACCCTGTTGCTGTGGAAGTGGCTTTAGGGGCCGAATGGCCTCCTCCTGTTCCCGTGTAAGAGACTTTAGGGGCTGGATGACCTCCTTCTGTTCCCGTGAAAGAGACTGAAGGAGCTGAATGGCCTCATCCTGTTGCTGTGGAAGTGGCTTTAGGGGCTGAATGGCCTCCTCCTGTTCCTGTATAAAAGACTGAACGGTCTGAATGGCTTCTTTTCCGATTGGACAGGACCAAGAGCTTGATTGGGTTACCCCGGTTCCTGTTTGACAGCTCGATGTGCTGACAAGTGTGATGATGCTGCAGGCCTTGAGAGGTTATTTTGTCCTGGTTTCTTTTCAGAGAGCGATTGAATGTTCGTTACCAAACTGGTTAGTGAAGGCCACTGAGAAAACAGCGAGGGAGGTCTTGGGTTAATTTTAATGCAGCCTGAATGGATGTGGCCAGCTCTCACAAATTACGATCTCTGGGTTTTGGTTTCTAAGTAGCATCAGAAACTATTGGGGTCTCCACAGAGTTGGAAGCTTCAGTGACTATCTCCAGGCTGCTTCCATCTCTGAATTGTCTCTTGGTGCTGTTTTTAATTCCTGGATTGGAGAAATATTTGGGACAATCTGTGTCTGAATTTTCCTTTCTGCCAGGGGCTGTGTTTATGGGATTTTCCTATATTGGAACAGTTAATTAGTAATAGTTCCTGGATTTGTTATTCTGTTAACTTGTCCAATAGAATTACGTTTTTCTAAATTCCTCTTTCTTTGCTTTCATTTTATTTTTAGTGTTTCAATAAATAGTATTTAGCTTCACACCGAGTAGTTTGACCTATCACATTGCATCTGGAACAGTCACTTTATATTCCCTTTAAAATAAAAATAAATAGAGTCTAGGTTACCGCCTTCAAATAATTTCGAGGGGCTCTCGTGTGGTCCATCACACTAGACTCCTTCTCTTCCTGAGTAATATGCTAGAGGCACTGAATGGGCTGTCCCTGTTCTTCTCCAATCGTGTCAATGGGCTGAATGGCTTTCTCATATTCCTGTGAAACCAGCGTGAGGTGCTGAATGAACTCTTATTTTACTGTGGCAATATGCAATTCAGGCAGTGCTGGTAGATGAATGTTACGGACCATTTAACAGCACAAGTCTCAATGGAGTCTGCTCATGGACACAGACTAGTTCAGGAGCTGACGGGGGTACAAAATGTTCTGAACATTGTGGAATCTTCAGTGACAATCCCCACTTCTGATCTTATGGTGGGGAGTGTGGGGGCGGGGAGATATTGATGAAGCAGCTGAAGCTGTTGTGAAGAGGAAGCTACCCTGAGGATCTCTCACAGAGGTGACCCAGGACTGAGATGATGAACATCTTCCTTTGTGCCATGTTTGACTCCAAACACTGAAGAGTTTTCTCTGATTCCCATTACGTCCAGTTTTGTTATGCTCCTTGATGTCAGCAGACGTCAACCACTGCCTTGATATCAGGGCCAGTCATTTTTACCTGAACCCCTGTCTCAACCTCTTTTTTTCATATCAATAAGCCATGATATAGGAGCAGCAAGTGTTTTCTTCAAACAGGTGGTATTGAATGTCAGGATTTCTCTTCTCAAGAGTGGTGGGGAGCAAATGACTGAAAGTATTTGAAGAGGAGGTAGATGGATATTGATCTGTCAGAGAGTTGAGGGCAATAATGAATTGGGTATGAAAGAGGATTTGAGACAGAGAGCAGGTCAGTCATGATCTTAATGAAGGGCAAAGCAGGCTTGGGGAGTGAACGACCTGTTCCTGTTTCTGATGTTCTCACATTCGGTTGTTGGAAAGTTAGTGGGTGTTATTTTCATGAATGTCTGTTATGGAATGTTGCAGGCAGGGAGACGAGAGGATTTTGTGCGCCATCTCTGGGTGAGATATCGCAGCTGTATTCTCAGTGATTCTGGGTCGAAACATGACCAACAAATGAAGCACAAGTTGCAAAGAGGGGAAGCTCTGTAAAGAGAGATGAGGGGCCTCTTTCATACCCGTGCCTGGATTTTCCAACAGCATTTCCCAAATCACTTCAAAGCGTGTGTGACAGTCTTGAGAGGCTGAATGGTCTCCTCTATTTCTGTACAACAGGTTATAGGAGTAAGTGGCCTCCAACCTCTCCTATCTAGCAGGTATGCGGGGCTGGATGGAATACAGAAACATGGGACTGAGGAGCAGGAGTGGGACATTAGATACTTTGAGCCTTTTCCACCACGCACTAAGATTGTGGGCTCAGCCCCACATTCCTGTCTGTATACTATTACCCGTGACTCACTTCCCTGTCAAATATTTAATTAAACAGCTTTCAATCCATGTGAACATAGAGGCACGATAAACTTCCAGTGAAGAGAATTCCCACTTGAAAGGTCCTTTCAGAATATTTCGCCATCCCTCTTATAGAATCTGACAGTCATGCAGAACGGAAACAGACGTTAGTCCAATCTGTTCACCCCGATCAGATATCTAATCTGCTCCAGTCCCATTTGCCAGCATTTGGCCAATATTCCTCCTCTTTCAGATACTTTTTAAATGTGCGATTGTAGCCGCCTTCACCACTTCCTCTGACAGCACTTTCTGAACACACACCACTCTCTGTGTGAAACATTTACCTTCAGGTCCACTCTAAATTAATCGCCCTCTCATTTTCACACTATGCCCTCTTGTTCTGGACTCCCCTACCCTGGGAAGCAGAACGTGGCTGTTCAGAATATCTATGCCCCTGATGATTCTATAAACCTCTATCATGTCACCCTTCAGCTTCTGAAACTCCAGGGGGAAACACCTTAACCTAGTCAACCTTTCCCTGAAACTCAAACCTCCAGTTCTGCAACTGAGTTGTACACAGTATTGCCTCACCAACATCCTGTACAGATACAACATACCACCACAACTCCTATACTCAATGCTCTGACTGATTAAGGCAAATGTGCCAAATGTGTTCTGCACCACACTGTCTACCTGCGACCCCACTTTCAAGGAACAATGTACCTGCAGCCCTATGTCCCTTTGATTCACAACACGACCCAGGACCTTACAATTAGGTGTATAATGTCTGCCCTGATTTGCCTTCCCAAAATGCAAAACTTCGTATTTATCTAAATTTAACTATATCTGTCACTCCCTGTCCCTTTGTCCCATCTAATTGTGGTCTCGTTGTACTCTGAGATAATCTTCTTCACCACCTTTCTGATGTAATCTGTAACCTTACTAAATATGGCCCAAATATTCACATCTAAATCCTTTACATAAATGATGAAATGCAGTGAACTCAGTACTGATTCTTACAGCACGCTGCTGCTCACAAGCCTCCAGTCTGAAAAATATCCCTCTTCCTTCAAGCCAATTGTGACTAGCATCCTCTCTATCTCGTGTGACCGCACCTTACTCATCTGCCCACCAATTGGAATGTTGTGAACACCTTACTGAGGTCCATGTAGACAATGTCTACCAAACTGCCTTCATCAATCTTCTTTGTCACCTCTTCATAAAACTCAATCAAATTAATGAGACATGCTTTCCCATGGAGAAAGCCACGTTGACTACCCCGAACAGCCTTTGCCTTCCCAAACGTATGAGCTGAAAAATGTGTTGCTGGAAAAGCGCAGCAGCTCAGGCAGCATCCAAGGAGCAGGAGAATCTACGTTTCGGGCAAAAGTATGCATGTGAATCCTTTCCCTCAGAATCCCCTCCAAGAACTTACCCACCACTGACATCAGGCTCACCGGTCTAAAGTTCCCCAACTTTTCGGGTCATGTTTACTTTTCAATTCCCACTGCTCCACTGCTCACAACAAATGTCAAATGTAACCAGGTCGGTGATATGGCCGATGATATCGGTCTCAGACTGGGTCAGGGTCAGTTTTAGCAACAAGTCAGGCTAGTTTCTTTAATCTGCTAAAATAGCACGTTTATGATCCAGAGCAATGTTACTCAAACTATGGTGGAAAGATGAATGGCAAACTGTTTGGAAATTGCAAATAAAAATCGATATTTCCCTTTCTAAAAACACTGACACACACACACCAATTTCAAGTTGAACGCGCTTTGTCCATATATTATTGTAACTCATGACAAAAGGAAAAAATGAGAGATTGTTCAAAACGTTATTCTGCTTCTGAAGACATTCTACTCACACAAACTGCTAGCAATGGGATTTCATCCTGGAACAGTTGGATTTGGCTGAATTCCCTTTGCATTAGGCAGTGAAGAGATTCCAATGAATTCTGGCCAGGGATCGCCCAAGGGCATCACAGTGGCTCAGTGGTTAGCACTGCTGCCTCACAGCACCAGGGCTTTGCGTTCAATTCCAGACTCGGGTGACTACTTGTGCAGAGGTTGCACATTCTCCCCTTCTAATGGTTGCTCCAGTTTCCTTCCACAGTCCAAAGCTGTGCTGGTTAGATGGATTGGTCATGATAATTTGTCCAAAGTGTTCAGGGGTTTCTAGGTTAGGTGCATCGGTCTGGGTAAATGTAAGGGAGCAAGCCTGAGAAGGTTGGTAAGGACGTTTTGTGCCGAAGGGCCTTTTTGCACACTGTAGGGATTCTATAAAAATAAGAATGGTAACGATGACTGTAGATTTTTTTTGTTTTAGCTCGCACACATTGCTGTCATGAGGAACAATGAAGGAGAGAGAGTGTAATCAGGCAGATTACATTTTCTCTCTCTCTGAGCTGAATCACACAGTAATGTCACCCTCTCCCAAACATGTGAGGTCGCCTTGTACATTGTCCAAACTATGTCTCCATCACATTCCCTGTTCCATGTAGGTGCATCATTGTTGCTATCATACACAGTGCCATATCCTGAGCAGAAAATGGTCTCGGTCGATTTGAAGATATGTTTATATGTCGCTGCATCATTAAACAAAATAAAATGTTTCATGTATTCAGAATATTGTGTTAAAATGAATTCATTTTGCAACAAATACAGATATTGCTGGAAAAGCTCGGCAGGTCTGTCAGCATCCAGATGTCTTTTACATGCTGTATTTGTACCAGCCTCCACCACTTCCTCTGGCAGCTCATTCCAGACGTACACCACCCTCTGTGTGAAATGGTACTCGTGGGCTCGTCAAAACCTTTCCCCTCTCAATTTTAACCAAGTTTTGGACACCCCAATCTGGGGGAAAACTTGACTACTCACCCTATCCATAACCATTTTGATTTTATAAACCTTTACTGCTGCATAATGTGACTCCAATCAACACGGATGGCTGTGCTTTAAATCATCCTGGGCCTAAATTCTGAAATGCAATACTGACACCTCTTCCTTCTCCATCAAGCCACAATTCTAAATCCGTTTTAATCAGTTTGTTCAGGTGCGTTATGAAACACCTCTGTGGGATTTGCACCTAGACCTTTGTGCCCGGAGGTAGGGACACTAGCATCACTGGGCAATACCCATAAAGCTGTAACATTATTCTCCCGGGTGTTTGTTCATCAGCCTGTTCTGACATGCTGTGACATACCTCTGCAACAGGCAGGACTTGAATCCAGGCCTTCTAGTCCAGAGCTTGGAACACCACCACGCACGTTCAGGAATCAAATCCAGACCTCTGGCTCAGAGGCAGGGACATTACCCACGACACTACTATATCCAGATTTTGGGTCATATTTTAAGTGTCAGCTTTCAGCTCGGTGTGGATTTATTATAATCAGGTTACCTTTCCTGAATTACACAAAACACTTTGTATTGTTAAACAAAGGCAAAATATTTGTCTCAACTAATGAAGGGCTTTTGCCCGAAACGTCGATTTTACTGCTTCTTGGATGCTGCCTGAACTGCTGTGCTCTTCCAGCATTACGAATCCAGAAGCTGGTTTCCAGCATCTACAGTCATTGTATTTACTTTGTTGAGTGTACGTGCTGTGCCATCGAAGTTAACTATGAACAGCTTTAATCGCCATTATCTGTAGTCTGCAATATTAGGGAAAGAAATCCTGCAGACACAATCTGCACAATGAAGGGTCTCAAATAGATTTTCATTACTGAACACCAGAGACGGAAAAAGATCATAATTTCCGGTCCCAAAAAACCGATCAGTATTACCCAACTCTCACGTGTGACTGCCTTCTTCCCAAAACCATGACGTGATACCAGGCCGCTGATTACTGGCCAGCCTCTCCTCCCCACTGACTGTGTCTGCAATCTGTCCCTCCTCCCCCTAACCACACAAGGCAAACCAAGCTCAGGGTCTTTGTGAAAATCAAGGCCGGAGTGTGCAGGCCTCCTGGAGAGGGGGAGGGAATTTTAAAATTAAATGGGGAAGGTGAGGTGGCAGTAATATTACTCACTGGGCTGAGGGGTGGCAGATGGATTTTCATTTGGATTAATGTGAGGTATTGGATTTGGTAAATCAAACTTGCGCAGGACCTATACAATTAAAAGCAGGGCCTTTGTCAGTGTTGTAGAACAGAGACCTAGGCCGTCAGCGTCCCCATTGGGTCGGGGGGTGGGTTCGTAAAAACCCTATCAAGTGTCATTGGCACTTTGGATTTTGTTTCTTTTTTTATGTTTTTAGCTTTGGAAAGTTTTGAGAGCTTGTTAGTTGCAGTAGTTTTAGTTTGTACAGATTTAAGCCTCGAAGAGTCTTTAGTCATTAATGCTCAGCGATGTGTAAGTCGATATGAAATTCTCTAGAGTTCAAATGTTGCTGCAGTGTGCAATGATGTACTTAAATGGTGTACCTGGAACATTAAGGGGAACCATCGTCCAGTCAAGAGGAAAATATACTTTCTCGTCTTAAAAAAGGGAGTTGTCCTATTGCAGGAGATGCACCTTGATGACAAGGAACATTTGACATTACAGCAGGGCGGGTTTGCTCGGGTTTATTTCTCGTATTTTAATACTAAGAGTGGGGTAAAAGTCATAATGGATAGGAAGAATCTTCCATTTAAATTACTAGATTGTATTAACACCCATGGAAGGATCATAATGGCAAAGTCTTGAACTACGGGAGTTAATACAGTATTTTAAATGTTTTTTGCCAACCGGTGCACCCTCTTAAAATCCTGGTAGATGCACTTTCCAAATTCAGTTATCTTGCATCATGGCACATGATTGTAGAAAGAGATTTCGACTGTCTTATGGCCCTACGATGGACAGAATGTCCAAAGGTCCCCCAATACCCTCGTTATAATGTAAGCAAATAATGGATTTGTGTCTAGAACTAGAGCTGGTGGATGTCTGGAGGCAGATCTACCTCACAAGTAGGGATTTTATTTTCTTCTTTAACCCGCAGAAATGGCACACGAGGGTTGATCTCTTCCCCATCCCTGCAACAATCTTAGATTCCATTGGGAATATTATCCCAACATTCCTGCCCCAGAAGTGGGATGAAAGTCTCATAAAATTATGTTGTATGCAGATGGTCTTATGTTTTTGTCAAATGCCGCAATTTCGGCAGCTCACGTGATGCAATGCAATACTTCGCTTGTCACCTTTTCGGGCTCTATGATTAATTTTACAACGTTGGAGGCCATGCCTGTGGGAGGTCTTGGGGAAATACCTAATGAGGGCAAATCCTGGTTTCCTTTTAAATGGTCACGGGGGGTGTGGTGGGGGAGGGTTTCCCAATTTCGGTATATTCATGACATCCGTCTTTGATCATTTATTGAACGTGAACTATGTCCATTTATTTGACAAGACCTTCAAAGATGGGAGGCAGTTCCAATATCCTGGCTAGGTCGGATAGCTCTTATTAAGGAATGTCCTTCCTCATTTACAATATCTCGTGTGAATGCTTCCTTTGATGTTTCCCACATAGGTATTTAGGAGACATAATGGCGGGTTTAGCTCTTTTATTTGGCAGCATAAGCAACTCTTTATCAAGCTAACCAAATTGCAACTACCCCACAGATTGGTGGAAATAGATCACCCAGATAAAAGCTATCAATTAAGCTCTTTTTTTATCCTATGTTAGTGCCTGGGCTGCTGAGGACTCGGCATCAATACTGTGAGATATTGAACCCTATCAGATAAAGTGAACCTTTATTCGTCTGTTTTTCTTAGCTAAATTGACAACATTTATGAAGTATTGTCATAACCAAATAATTATCAATATTGTTAAAGCATGAATGGCAATGCGTCAGATCGACGGCAATACAGCCAAAATCATGTTTCTTACCCCTGTAATTGGTACACCGGGTTGTCATCCGGGGAGAATGGATTCCAGGTTTAAACTGTGGGCAGTAAGGGGTGTACCATGTTTGGGTGATTTGGAATTAATAGAATCCCTACAGTGTGGATACAAGCTCTTGGGCCCAGCAAGTCCACTTCGACCTTCTGAAGAGTAACCCACCCAGACCCATTCCCATACCATCCCATATTTACCCTGGCTAATGCCCAAACCTACACATCCCTGAACACTATGGGTGATTCATCAATCACCAATTCATCTAACATGTGCATCTTTGTACTGTTGGAGGAAATCCACACAGACACGGCGAGAATGTTAACTCCACACAGCCAGTCACCCAAGGCCAGAACCAAAGCCGAGACCCTGGTGCTGCGAGACAGCAATGCTCACAACTGAGCCACCACGTGTTATTTGATGGAGAAACAATGATATCATTTGATCAAATAACTTGTACGTATGGACTACCTAGTAGGGACCTCTTCTGTATTTTTTTCCCAGATCAGAGATTTGATTTAAAAAACACACACACTTTTACCACACTCTTACAGATCCGATAAAGGGAAGAGGGCGTTTATTGCTTAGAATACACTCTATCAGTACCCTTTATTATTATTTGGAGAGTGTCCCCTCAGACGAGACTGTGCAGCTTTGTGATGTCTGCTAGAGAGAGTTGGGGGTTCAAAACACTTCGGAGACATGGGAGGACATTTGTGAAAATGTTTGAAGGATTTTGATCTGTAATAGGACCCATACCATGCAGTTGAAAATACTTCGTAGGGTCTATCTGACCCCAAATTGTCTCTCAAAATGCGAAGTGGGATTATCTTCAGCATGTCCGAAATGCAGAATGACTACAGGCACTCTTATTCATTGCTTGTGGTTCTGCTGCAGACTTCATCTATTTTGGAGCACTGTGTCAGATGTGATAGAGTGCGTATTGAGGACTGAATTGGAGATGGACTTGGTTTCTGTTTTCCTGGGCCTGCCCAAGTTATTTTCCACAGATGAATATGGGAAAAAATTATATCCTTACATTCCGGACTTTCCGTGCTAGGAAAAATATTCTGTTGTGTTGGATGTCTGAACTCCCCCACCCCCAGAGAGGAAGAACTGTGAACATAAAAATGTGTATCAGTTAATGCTCTTGATGAACGAGAACTGTCATTTTGTTATGCTGAGCTGTATTATTTATTCATTATTTATTGTTTAGTTTTGTTTTTTTCTTCTGTCTGTGTAGTGCTTTAAGTTGTTTTGTATGTAATTTTTCTCAGTTATTTGAGTTGTGTTGTTATTGGTTTATTATAATATTTAAAAACTCTTTTAAAGTTTTTTTTTAAATTAAAATGCTAACTTTGATATAATACAGCCCCAAAAAAACTCTCATTAGGGAGACCACTCATGGTGGTTTATCCTGAGGATCACCACATCTGGGGCGATAGGGTGAGGCTGAGAGAGTCTCCCCTTCATGGTAATCTCTGTCAGTGTGAGGAACTGAACCGGCGCTGTTGCCCTGCCTCTACATCACAAACCTGCCTTCCTGCCAACTGAGTGGGAGACCGTGTAACTGTTAAAGACAGAAACTGTCACAAACAAAGGGTAAGAGAAACATTCATAGTAAGGAAAGTGGTACAGTTCAGATAACGGTCAAGATAACGCCTGAGGGTAAAAATGGTCTCTGCTCGAAATTGTATTTATAACAAGACGTGTTTAGAAGTTGTTTTTGGTTTAATATCATTAAGGTGAGTCAAGTGACTCTTATGTGTTACGCATTGGGATACTACCATTTTCCTGAAACTGGGAAATATTTGGAACATTATCCCCTGTATACCTCCAGGGATTCCCTTGATACAAGCTGCCTGAAAATGAGTCACGCCTCCTTTTTTCTGGTCAAAGCCTCAATATCTCTTGGCATCAGGGTTCTCTCTTCCAGTCTCACATAACCTTCACCCTCACAGCAAAATGGAAACCTTGAACTCGAGCTATCTCCTACTTGCCCGAGATCCTTTTACCTGGAATCAAACAACTCCAATCATCCCCTGCAATCCCCTGTCTAACACCAACAACATGCGCCTTGCCCCAATTTAGAACTTGAATCTGTGGACCAATTTTGTCCCTACCATAACTATTTTAAAATTAATACAACTCTGATCACTTTTACCAAAATGGTCCCCCTCTTTATCTCCTTCACCTGTCCTGCCCTATTTCCCAACAGTGGGTCGAGTTTGTCCCTTCCCGAGTACGATACTCTATATATTGATTGTGGAAACTTTGCTGAATACACTTAACAAATTACGTTCCATCTAAGTTCTTAACCATCTGGAAGCCCCAGTCTATGTTAGGAAAATTGAAATCACCTATTATAACAACACTATTGTTCCTGCAAGTCTCCCCCGTCCCCCTGCATATTTGTTCCCCTAATTCACATTGTTAATTATAGTGCAATAGTGTTGATTATAACATTACCAACCCCCTCTAACTACTTTGTTTCACGAAACCTCATTCAGGTATTTCAACTTTAAATACTGGTGTGATACTCGCCTTAATCAGAACTATTGGTATTTAAACTGTTTCCATTTACATCTCTACGTCGCAGTTATTTTCACATCCATGGCACCCCTTGTCAAGGCACAGTGGAGATATGGAGCTCGAAATGGATGGGAGCTGCACATCCTGTCACTTCCAGCATTGGTTGCAAGTTTCCCCACACTGGGCAGCTATCTAACACAATGTTACCAAACAATGCATCAGCCTGGGTTTATATATGAGTGAACCAGTGCAGTCTGCAGAGCTCCCCAAGCTGGACATTTAGACCATGATTATAGATCAAGTATTGGTGTGGGCTGCACAGATTTCCACTCTGGACATTGCTGGGTTGTATTTAGCAGTACGCTAGCCATATCTACACAGTGCTCCATCCTGAAAGTATAATGGATGGGCTGGTT
The DNA here is from genome assembly GCF_037043375.1 of Chiloscyllium plagiosum. Taxonomy (NCBI): domain Eukaryota; kingdom Metazoa; phylum Chordata; class Chondrichthyes; order Orectolobiformes; family Hemiscylliidae; genus Chiloscyllium; species Chiloscyllium plagiosum. The sequence goes on from NW_028270188.1 coordinate 10,091,675, forward strand.
ATGTGAGTTGGATTGCGAATGTGAGAGAACTAAACATCTGGCAATACCTTTATTTTGTGTTTTCATTCTTGTTATTGGACCCTTCAAATCCAGACTCATCCGGTTAGACCCGACCCTCTGGATGAGTCATGGGGACTGTTGTTGCAGCATCTGGGTCCCCAACATGACCAACAAATGGAGCAGAGGCTGCAGAGAGGACAGTCTCCGTAAAATGGAATGAGGGAATCACTATCAGATCAGCCGTGGTCTTAGCGAATGGTGGGGCAGGATTGTGTGGACCACGAATGCAACTTATTCATATATTTGTGTTTGTTCCAAGCAAACTCCCCTTCTCTCCCAGTGTCCCATACTAGTGGGGAGTGAGTCCCCTCCTCCTGTTCCTGCGTAACAGGATCCTCGGGCCTCAGTAGCCTCTAGATTTCCCTGTGTCCCAGTTTCGAGCAGTTGAATGACCGCCTTCTGTTCCTGTGTCCCAGTCTCGAGCAGTTGAGTGACCGCCTTCTGTTCCTGTGTCCCAGTCTCGAGCAGTTGAGTGACTGCCTCCTGCTCCTGTGTCCCAGTCTTCAGCAGCTGAGTGACTGCCTCCTGCTCCTGTGTCCAAGTCTTCAGCAGCTGAGTGACTGCCTCCTGCTCCCGTGTCCCAGTCTTCAGCAACTGAGTGACTCCCTCCTGTCCCTGTTTCCCAGTCTTCAGCAGGTGAGTGACTGGCTCCTGTTCCTGTGTCCCAGTCTCAAGCAGTTGAGTGACTCCCTCCTGTTCCTGTGTCCCAGTCTCGAGCAGTTGAATGTCTTCCTCTTGTTCCTGTGTCCCAGTTTCGAGCAGTTGAGTGACTGCCTCCTGTTCCTGTGTCCCAGTCTTCAGCAGCTGAGTGACTCCTCCTGTTCCTGTGCCCCAGTCTTCAGCAGCTGAGTGACTCCCTCCTGCTCCTGTGTCCCAGTCTTCAGCAGCTGAGTGACTGCCTCCTGCTCCCGTGTCCCAGTCTTCAGCAGATGAGTGACTCCTCCTGTTCCTGTGTCCCAGTCTTCAGCAGCTGAGTGACTGCCTCCTGTTCCTCTGTCCAAGTCTCGAGCAGTTGAGTGACTGACCCCTGTTCCTATGTCCCAGTCTCGAGCAGTTGAGTGACAGCCTCCTGTCCCTGTGTCCCAGTCTTCAGCAGCTGAGTGATTGCCTCCTGTTCCTGTGTCCCAGTCTCGAGCAGTTGAGTGACAGCCTCCTGTCCCTGTGTCCCAGTCTTCAGCAGCTGAGTGATTGCCTCCTGTTCCTGTGTCCCAGTCTCGAGCAGTTGAGTGACTGCCTCCTGTTCCTATGTCCCAGTCTTCAGCAGCTGAGTGACTGCCTCCTGTTCCTCTGTCCAAGTCTCGAGCAGTTGAGTGACTGACCCCTGTTCCTATGTCCCAGTCTCGAGCAGTTGAGTGACTGACCCCTGTTCCTGTGTCCCAGTCTCGAGCAGTTGAGTGACTGCCTCCTGTTCCTGTTTCCCAGTCTTCAGCAGCTGAGTGACTGCCTCCTAATCGAAGTTTTGTGAAAATAGATGTCCTCCTCCTGCTCTTGTGTAACAGGCTGCAATAGCTCTGTGCTCACCTGCTGTTCCTGTGGAATGGAATTGAGGGACTGAATGGCCTCTTCACATTCTTTACAGCTTTTCTTGACTAAAAGCCTTTCTCCTGTTTCTGTAAAACACCATCAAAATCTGAATGATTTATTTTTATATTTGACTGTCAGTAATTGAGCAAAACAGCTGACTGACAGAATTCAGAAGCTGAATAGTCT